>NC_141100.1:3970000-4570000 GCF_041138505.1 Cibotium barometz | reverse complement strand
TCCCAGATATGGACGTAAAATACTGTCCATCAGCGTCATAAATGTCGCTGGAGCATTGGTTAGCCCAAATGGCATAACCAAAAACTCAAAATGCCCGAAAAACGGGTCCTAAATGCTGTCTTCGCAACATCTTCTTCTTTTATTCTAACCTGATGATACCCAGATCTCAGGTCTATTTTTGTGAAGTATCTCGATCCATAGAGTTGATCAAACAACTCATCCATGCGTGGCATCGGATACTTGTTCTTAATCGTTATCTGATTAAGAGCCCTATAGGCTATGCACATCCGCATAGATCCGTCTTTCTTCTTTACCAGAAGAATAGGCGATGCCCACGGACTTGAACTAGGCCGAATAAAGCCTTTGTTCAAATATTCCGTCAATTGTTTTTCCACCTCCTGTGCCTCGGAGTGGCTTAATCTATAAGCAGGTTTGCTTATAGGTTTTGATCCTGGCATAAATTCGATGCCATGGTCTACTTCTCTAGATGGTGGTAAACCATCTGGTAAATCATCAAGAAAAACATCCTGAAATTCCTCTAGTAAATTCATTAAAGTATCTATGTACTTTTTCTTTAATGTCTCATTCACCTTGGATTTTTTCTTGTTTGAATCACATGCATGCCAAACAAGGTTTTCAAACAGTGGGTCTCATCCAAGGTTATTTTGTTTTTCTTGTTTGTCTACGCAAACATCATTTATTGTTTCATCTACAGAAACAGAATTCAAAAGAGGGTAACAAGCATATACCTCTGCTATCTGGTCTCTGCGGACCGCTGTACACAGCTCCAAGGAGGAAATAAGTGGTGTGGCAGGGATAGTACGGTCGCCCTGTAGGGTAATGACTCTACCTCCGTGCTCAAAACATAGCGTATTATGTAAGTAATTCCAAGCTAGCCACTCCCTGCCTAGATATACGTCTGCTTTGGCTAAGTGCATGACCTGAAAGTCAAGCGGAGCCTCATAGTCCTGCATAGATAATGGGACCCCCAATACTACGGTATTCCATACCGTTTTGTCATATCCGTTGGCTAGGCCAACAGTATACTCATGATCACTCCGGGTCTCAGTCAATCCCAACTTCTTGACTAACGAGTATTCAAGAAGTTGTGGCTAGCTCCATCATCAATAAAAACTGTGACTCTACGGCCACCTATGGTGCCATACATGCGCACCATGTCATGCGGACCTACAGTAGGCTGCCACATCGCTGGTGTCACTGAACAAGCATGATGCTCATCACAATGACACACTGTCACCTCTCTGAACTCTGCGGAACTGAGAGGGAGTCTCTGCACTGTATGCAACTGCCTAGAAGATTTACCATCTTTTTTGGGCTCGTTGCCACTCGTGCTGGCTTTAGGCTTTGGACACTCAGCCTTCGTGTGCCCTACTTCATTGCAATTAAAGCAGCGATTTTCCTTTCGCGCTTTAATATACTGCTCTTTCTTTTGGATTTCGGTGTCTCTTTTTTTCTTGGATGGTCGCGGTTTTTTAGACCAATGACCACCCTGTCCTGGGTGGTCCGTCCTATCCCCTTGTTTCTCACTGCGGAACCCTTTTCTTTTGAGGCCTGACCTCCTCTTTTCACTACCCTCGGCCCTGCTAGAACCACCACGTGCACTACGGCGCTTGATGTCATCAAATATCTATGCATATTGAATTGCCTCTGCTAAGTCTTTAGGCTATAAGGGCTCTACATACTCAAGGTAATCATCTTTGAGGCCTCTCTTAAAGCCTCGCAATGTCTGGAATGCATCGATTCCCTTTAGCTTGAGTACTATCTCCCTGTAGTTTGAGATGTATTGAGTTAGGGATTTGTTCTCCATCGAGCACTTGTCCCATAACTCCCAGCTTCTCTCTGCCTCATTAATAGGCAAAAATTCTTTTCAAAACATTGTTTCAAATTCCGTCCAAGTGGCAGGGTGAGTTGTCAAACTCATCCACCACTTATACGCTTTGCCGGTTAATGAGAGACTAGCCTCTACGGGCTACGGCTAGGCTGCTGTCGCGCAGCGCGTGCAAATTTGACCACTTCGCTAGAAACATATTGACCGAGTCCTTGTTTCTCTCCTTTTCCTCGCCACCAAAACTAGGCGGCTTTAAGTCTTTTAACAACGACGAAGCTGTCGCTATACGGACGGCCCCGCAGGCGCATCGGCCTGTACTCCTGCAACCACTGGCGAGGCTACGCTCACCCGTGCTGTAGGAGCTCGGCTACCTCGAGGAGTCGGAGTACTAGCCGAGGCGGCTGTCAGTGCATCTAACCGTGTGTGGAGATGCTCTGTAGCATCGTGACTAAATCAGCCTGGGCCCTGGACTTTACCCATAGTGTTCAATTTGGCATTAAGATATTTAAACAGTCCACTAGAGAGCTCCGTCTCTATCAGGACATCAACAGGGTCCAATAGGTCATAGTCGTCGTCGTCATAATCCAAGAGGTCCTCCTCGGTCCCCTCGGCGACGTCAATGTTCATGTCCTCTGGCTCATCGGCCAGAAAGGGGTCATCAGCCAATGCGGTCGCTGCGGGCTCGCTGGGTCCTAAGGCGGGGTCAATAGACGAGGAGGGCGCTGGCAGATCACGCGTGATCGACGAGCGCACTCCGGACCGAACAACGGTCGGGCGTATACGGCCTGACAATTTGGTCGGGGTCAAACCCGCGCGACCGAGGACAAGAGACTGGAAAAACCTAGAGAAGTAGAAGGCGGTGGGGACACACTACGCCTAGCAGACATCTTTAATTCTTGCAAAAAAAAAATAATGCGAGAACTTGAAAATTACTTAAAAAAACGCTAATAAAATGAGCAGTGGTGGAGAGAAAATAGTCACCCCCCTTTACGGTCGCCTGTCGATTTGTGTTGCGTTGCGAGCCTCTATAAGGACGCTTTCGGGATGCTCCGATCCACGAGAAAAATGCCTGCAACTCATAACAAAAATTAAAATGATCGAGAGGTGCCTTGCCGGGATTATTTCTTGCGGGGATTATCCTTCCTCCCCACCCGAGAGAGAGCGTTTGTTTGAATTTTTTCATTTTTAATTTTATTAAAATTGAATAATAAAAATATATATAAAAAAGAAATGGTTTTTTTTCTTCTTGTTGTCGCTGGTGCCTGCAGCGCTGGTGGTTGGCCGGTCGTGGCTAGCCGTTGTGGCTGCTTTGGCCACCGCCGCCGTTGGCTGGTCGGCCATGTGGCTGGCCGCTGTTGGCTGGTCTCCGCCGCCGCTGGCTGGCCGCCCCCGCGCGGCTGGCCTGGCTGGCTGGGTCACACAGGCAAAGGCGCCCCCCCGCTCTCTACACAGGTCACCGGGCCTGGGCTGGCCTTCGCCCCCCTCAGACGGCGCTCACGCAGTGCTCTTCAACGGCTCACGCAGTGCTCTTCGACGGCGCAAAGGTTAGCAAAATAGTCGCCCCCCCCTCTACACACGTGGGTTTCGGGTGGCGCACATAATGGCGCTCACACAGCAGCTCTTCGCCCCCCCCCTCTACACACGTGGGTTTCGGGTGGCACCCAGGGTGTTTTCGCCTCACACGCAGTAGCTCTTCGCTGACAATTTCAACGTAGTGGTCTTCGCTGCCCCACCCCCACGCACAGTCGTGTGTTTCAAAGCTTGCGTCCCCCCCTTCCACACAGATTGAACGATTCCTTCACAGCCATTCAACGTAGAGAAAAAAAACAAACAAAAATTGCTTTGCTTACCTGCGATGCTGCTTGATGTGTGTGACGGGGAGAGAGAGTGAGAGAGAGAGAGAAAGAGTTCTTCCCTTCAAAATCTTGGCCGCCTCCCTCCACACACTCCCTTGTGGAGATAAGGGTGAGAAGATTGTGGATGAAAACCATCGAGTGGGCTCCGGTCCCCCGTTCACACGCGGACTCTTACGATCCCCTCGAACCATGCTCTGATACCAGTGTTAGATATCCGTAACGCCGCTATACGGGCGTTACCACAAGAGGGGATGGCCTCTGGCTCACCACCCAGCCATGGAGGAAGAATGAGGATTGCCCCTCATCCCCCAGGCTATATAGTGTGTGGCCTGCCGTCCACACTAGCCTGGCCGCCCATGACTCCGCATGGGCGTCCTCTCCCACTTAACCCCGGACATGGCCATCCGGTCTGCCGTCGGTCACAGGCGTTACAGCCTACGTGACACAAGGCATGATGGATTGGTGACCCTAGTGCAACATATGTACTTGGCATTAGAAATTTATTTGAGCCCACATTGTCATAGTCCTTGTTTCCCTTGCAATTGTATGCTTTCACTTTGGTATGTTAGTGTACATGGTATTTGAACTACTGTTCTTGTCAACTTTATTTGAACTTTGGTACGTTAGTGTACATGGTATTTGAACTGTTCTTGTCAACTTTATTTGACAATTTCCTCATTCCCAGATATTTTCCCTTCCACTGTTCTTGTCAACTTTATTTGACAATTTCCTCATTCCCAGATATTTTCCCTTCCAATGTCATTGAGGAGAAGCCCATAAGAAGCCTAACAGGAACATTCTATATTGTACACTCACACATTGGGGATGGTTTATTCTCTGACACTGCCCCTTCTAACCTGTCTAGTCGAAATATTTTCTTCTACACACCCACAAATTTGTAGTCCCGACGACACAGGTCAACGGGTTTGGTAAGCTTGAAGAGGTCCCCTCTCCTTCACTCTCTAGTGCTGAATGGCCAATTCCTGATGTTTGGACTATTGTTTCTCTTAAAGTAAAGATGGCCAATGATATACATTCTTCTTTAAAGTACACAATGGCCTCAAGATCGGTTGGTCTTAGTTGGTGGGCATGCCCTATGCACGTGTTTGTCCACATGTTTCTGGCCATTACTTGCACATGAACGCCAACAATGTACATGTGCAAGGTGGTAGGATATGAAGAGATTGTCAATTTGCTTGGCCAAGGGTGGGACATTATGGAGGGGGAGCACAAAAGAGAGAATTTCAGGTGCAATGTAGTGCATTCCAGTGTCTCCTTTCAATTCTTTGCGAGCTTGTACCACTTTGTGTACTCGTTTCTGTTATGAGAAAGAAGGGTGCATGGATACCCTTACAAGCTCAAGAGGAGGTTGTATAGCCTATATATCTCGTTATAGGCCTACCTAGTGTGGGGGTAGAGATCGTTGAAGCAAGGAAGCACTGGAGCCTTTTGAACATCCGTGATCACCTACGCATTTTGGGATTTGAGGGAATCAATAATGCTTGCTTCAATGTGCAGGGTAGGAAGGTAAGGACTGTTTGACATTTAAACCTCTGTATTTGCTCACCCTTTTTTGGAGTCACTTACTGTGTTGGGTGTTTGGATAGGTTGAAAGGAGGATGGAAGCAAACACCAAGGTGTCCTCGGATTGGGGGCCAGATGATGTCACCTTAGTTTAAAGAATCTAAGCTATGAGTATCCACTGGAACAATTTTGTAATATCCCTCCATCAGAGTTTTGTATAAAACAATATTTTTTGAGATATTTTGGTATTTAAAATATGTTGTCTGGTTTCTTGAAGAGGTGGCTTCGTCTTTAAAAAATCAACAAATTTTTTTTTTTGTCGAGTGTGTGAAATGGCCACTATCTTGTATAAATAGTATTTTGAAGGCCTTATGTGTCATTTTTCACACATTCTCAATAGCACAAGCCACCTCCACTCTTGAGCTTTGGAGCACATGGCTCCCTATGAACGCTTCATGGACTTTCTCCATGAGAGTGAGTTTCTAGTGAGTTTCTAGAGGCCACACACTTGCACGCAATGTTCACTCGTGAGATCGATTGGATCTCCAGATTTCGCCTCCATGAAGAATTATTTATGGACAAAGGCCCTTCCAAAAGTGACTCAGAAGATTTGAAGCAATGGCTATGAAATCTGGACACTTCCTAGAGCTTGACAAGAAGCAAGTATGCAAGCTAAACAGAGGTGCCATTGGCCATCACTTCATATCATGGCTGGCCTACTTTGTTTTCTTCCTTTTAGAAACAGAGGAGGAAGAGGAGGTCAAAATGCTACAACTGTGCCTTGGCAGATTCATCCACACAAGGAAGAGCCTCTAAGTGCAACGAACACAATGAAAGCCTCATCGTCGTGCAAAACAATTCCCAAGAGGTGCGTTGGCACTCATAGAAAATTTGTGCCGCTTTGAGGAGGCTAGTGGAAGGGACACCACCATTGAAGATAAATATGACTCTACCCCTCTTCCTGAGATAGAGGTTGACTCTCTATGTCCGATCTGTTTGCCTGGCCAAGATAAGCTGGCTTGCTCTCTCAATTTTTTATTGAGTTTATGGTTGTAACACTCCAAATTCTTGTTTGCATTGTCCCTCAATCGAGCATGTCATTCTTCACTCATCTTCTTCACTGTTTGCTTTGTCCGCGCCATGGTGAGGAGAGCTGAGGGTAAGGATGAGGGTAAGAATGGGCAAAAATAGAGGTCAACCTTTATTTATACAAGAAAATGCCATGATTTTAAGAGGTCACTCACATGTGCAAACAAATCGTACACATGCTAAATGCATGGGGCATCAATCGAATAAGCGTTCACTGGAGACATTTGATAAAATCAAGGAAATATTTTATTGGTCTGGGAACGGTGCGAAATTAGCCTTTCTTCCGGCCAAATTGCACAGTGAATTTTTGCACCCTTCTGGAGAATTATCACAAAGCATCAAAACACATGAATATGTGGAATACCAAGCATGTCATATTTTAAAAATCAACATCTTGAGACTTCTTCAAGTATTACAAAGCAATGTAAATCTTTGGGATACAATTCAAGTGATCAAAAAAACTATATTTGAAGATATTACAAAGCTTCCTCGCTTCCAATAAAACCTAGCAAGGGAAGTATATCAATCTAATGAAATTGGTATTGAAGCATGACTTCACGGTCCTCGAAACCAAGGAAGACTCCAAAAACCGTAATAGAATTTACACCATAGACTGTCGGTGCTCTGCAATGTTCCTAGCAAACTGCAACGCGCTCGTGCGGTGAGCCTGTGGTATGGAGGGGTCATTACATGGTCTCCCGCTCACAGCATAGAAAATTGATCCCTATAGATGCTACATGCAAAAATAAAATTGTCGATCTGCGATAGAGAATAAGTACCGTGTGAGTTCGGAAGCAATGATTGTGCCCATGAGGAGTTGAGTGCTTATGTGCTCTCAAAGTGCTTGTACAAAATGGACAAAAAGAGAGAGGGTGCTCATTTATAGTGGCCAACATAATCATTACACGAAACCCTAGTTTTCAGAAAAATGTCACGCTCCAAAAAAACAAGTTTTTAGACACAAAAGATAGCATGGTTGCATACTAGGTAAAAAAGAACCATTCAAATTATCAATTATAACACCTGATTGCATTCAATAGATAGTATCTCCATAGATCAGCTACACATCAACCCTAGGCCTCATTCAAGTCTATAGGGACCCATAAATTACCAACTCTCCTACATGTAAGCCTCCATGCCGCATGACCATGGAGGTCCTGTCCCTACCCTCCACCTTGCTGTTTTCTCACCCTTACTTTTCATTTTGGCAATTTGGGCCAATTTGGACATTTGAGCCCTCTCCCTTGAAAGGTTCTAAAGGTATAATGGAAGAACCAAAAAATTTCTTTGAGATAGTTTGATCAAGTCCTGCCACCTCCATGTCTTGTGTTCTTGAAATAGACTCTCCTAGCACAGTAATGACTTTTCTCCATTTCTTGGTGCTCCACATGTCAAGCAAGCCGTAGGCGTTCATGAAATATGCACCATGAGCGTACAAGATGTGCTCGAGATACCAAACAAAACCACCATTCAGGAAAAGTTCATTAGAAGAAGAAATTTGTTTTGCAAAACCTTTAAAAGCATTATATTACCATGTAATGAACAATATTCAATTCACCCCATGTGCAGACCATGGCTTCAATGAATCTTTTTAACTTTCCTTGAAATTTTTTGTGATTTTAGTTTGTTATACTGCTTTGACTCATCATCAACCACACTACCTTATTGAAATTTGCCCACACTTGCTCATGCAAAACAATAGTGTTTGCATCCAAGGAGTCCAAAGTAGTACAAGCACAAAGGTCTTTCCATAGCTCCCATCTCTTCACAGAACATTTTCACCTTCCTCGACGTGTTGCCTATCTACATATCTCTGAACCTTGTCTCGCTTGTTTGTAAGGCTTCTCGAGAAAACTTCTTGCCTTGCCTACACTCATTGAAACCTTTTGGAGCAATCTACCAATCGCCTCATCCTGTTGAATTTTAGTGGGCATAGTGAACGCATAGTCTATGTGACACTTTAAGAGGCGGTCAAAGATATGCATGAAAGCATGAAAAGTACAAAAGTGACCATTCCTAAGAGGGAAAGGAATTATGGGGTTCCAGCTATTATCCCTTATGTCCCAATTTAGAGGCACCAACATAGGTGATGAAAGGACACCATCGTCCCACTCTCCCTCACAATTTCATGTTTCCTCGCATTCCTCTTCACCATTGGCCATCCCCTTACATTTCTTCTTAGTTTTTTGTTTCAATCCATGCATGCACCAAGGGCATGGGTGAGCCCTATTTGCATCTTAAGTGCATCCCAACATACACTTTATTATCTTCAGATCCCCGTCAAGATGCCAATCAACATCAATGCTCCCTAAACCATCAACATCTAGCTTCTCACCCCCTATTTGTGACTTTATCACATCACTAACCCAAAGGTAACCTCGCAAAGACCCATGATATTACCTCGTGTGTCTCCTTGGGAACCTCAAATGCTCCTAACTTTCTCTGATTGAACACTTAACGATGGTTTAGTGTGTGAAATATTGTCATGCCCTTGCTATTGAAAATCAATTATGCTCTCTCCCTCATCATCGGGCCCTTATGGAAATAGTGGTAGTAGATGGAGACTTAAAGGATGCTGCCATAGCGTGGTTCATGAGTGTGACACTCATTCTCTCTAGCCTTTTTCCCTTCACAATCTGGCACTCATCCAACTTCAGCAGACCTTGGAACCTAAAGAACACGAAAATCAAACAAAATGTTAAGTTGTTCCCTATAAATGAGCACAGACCTAATGCGTACAAGGTTACTTGTGATACTTACATCCAGAAGGTAACCCATAGAACAAATCATTGCCTTTTGTAGCTTTTGCATTTCAACAAAAATGTTGTTGAACTCATTGAATTTGAATGAAACATTACTATCTACAGTCTTCTTCTTTCCCCATGTTGCAATGGTAAGTGTAATTGATATGACCAAGTGAACTGACCTAGCATGTAGGAAGGAGGCTTGGATGGTGGACGGCGGCGTGGACAAACATGATCTAAATAGATGGCTCTAGCAATTGTGTAGGAGCCATCTATTTTTTGAGTTTTTTTTATAATACTAGAGGCCGTCCCTTAACAGACGTTCAGCAAGTAGCAACGTTTATGCAACTCATTATAGTTTGTAGGCGTCACTCTATGAGCGTCGTATCAAAAACATAAAAAGTTACGTGTAGAAAAAGCGACGGCTCATGTGACGTAGTGTTTTCAAATAAATGTTGTTTATATGACATTCGTCATCACATAAATGACACTTTTGTAAAAACTTGTCATTTCGGGCCCATCACTAAGGGGAGGGTTGTGTTATTAGCCTTTCCCACTAAAAGGAATATTACAATGATTGTGACACCTATGTTATTGATGTTGCCATCCATAACATGGGTTTCACAATCATTGGAATCTACCTTTTAATGGGGAAGTCATAAATTGGCCATATAAACTCAAAATTTATCGGAGGTGGTAGATTTAGAGTCAGCTTTTCAAGGGATTTCAATTGTATGCCACATGTGGAGGTCCACCACCCCCTTTTCTCTAGAAAAGTGATGACACGGCTCTTCTTGGAGGGCCCTTTTTTAGTCCAAAATAATCCAAATAGAGAGAGAGAGAGAGAGAGAGAGAGAGAGAGAGGGGGGGGGGGAGTTCGCAAAGCATTGCAAGATAATCATGTAGAAAAATGCTATTCTCCACAAAGGTCATCAATACTCTGCCAATACCCCAAGTATTCCTTTATACTCTCGGGCCAGATGAAGATAGTTCAAAGGCAGAGGCTTGCCTCACATGAGGATATGTAACTCTACCTCTCCTTGAGTGATAGTGCTTCCAGACACACTTCCAGGATTCGAGGACGAAGTCTTGGCTCTTGGACACGTTACTCCCCCTAGCATTGATGTATGGCCTTTTGGAGTGAAAAGCTTTCAAGGAGATGTGGAAGAAGATTTAGAGACCTCGGGTCATGATGTTCTCACTTATGATCCGAGGCAAACTATTAGTATCACATACTATCATTAGGGAGGCATTTGGAGCACCAACAATGGTGGTGGATTCTCTTTTTCAAACCATCACATACATCAAAAAAATACACAAGATAAGCCCACGTAGATACCCTAGATTAGCCATGGAGTCCTCATGGCAGGGAGATAAGTCTTGGTTTGTTAGTGTCTCTCAGTGTTTCACATTACATGGTCTACAGATGCACCAGCTTCCACCTTTGGAATATGATCATACCTCCCGGTTTTTGTGGAACACAGATGAGGAGATCAACCAGCCCACCCAGTTAGACCTCTTTAAAAAACACATATAGAGGATACTTAGATCACACCAACAACGGAGTTTGGCACTAAGATGGCCATCTACAGGCGATTACTTTCTCAAGCTTAGTGAGGATGGCTTCATCTGTAGACCCATTTACATGGATTTCCACATGTCACATGCCATGAGGATTGATATAGAGGAGCACAAACATAGGGAGCTTCTCCTCAAGGATGCTCGCCCCCTGTACGCCACCCTCGTCAGGCCATGATCACCAGCGTTTTTGATGCCTCCCTCTAGGCAACAAAGGTAGATCAGAGACATACTATAACGCGGCACTAGGCCTTTCTCTCTCAACCAATGGACCCAGTGGAACTAGTATGCCTCATCTAAGCGGCCTTAGAGTGCCCCATGGCTGACATTCTACATGGTCCGTCACCTACAAGGAGTACACTGAGGTGATCACACATCACCGAAATCAAATGTTGTACCTACTCAATCTAGATGTTTCTTTCAGCTATGCTATTTATATTTTCCATGATCAGATATAACATGGATATCATTGTAAACAGTTTAGTCTCATAGGCCACTTTGGCCTTTTGAAGTAACTAAAAATTTACATAGAGGCTTGATCCGATGTGTGTTTTGAGTGCTATGAAATCCTATATTAGGGTGAAATCGCATGCAGATTCCAAATTTGGTCTCAGAATTTTAAGATTCCAAGTGGAAATAGCTCAATTATTAAAATTGATGATTTTTACGTCATAAAAAGAATATAATTTTCTTTTTTAATTTCATTCCTTCCTCTCCTACTATTGATTATCCCCGATATATTTCCTTGAGTATAAGGTCTACCATCGATATACATTCTCTCTGATTCATTATGGGTAATTCCTCTTCTAGTGAGAGAGGCAGCATTAGCACATAGACCATATGTGGCGATACTCTTGGTGCAGTGAGAAAGTTGATGCCATGGACCCCATGAAGCGATTGGGTAAGGAATGATTGCCAAACATCTCAAACTCAGACCCAAGAGGTAATTGGTGTGCACATGCCACCATCTGTTAATAACTAAAGAATATCTTGATTGTGGCATGTACGAGGAAGCATAGATCGATCAAGACCATAAAGTCCATCGTCATCATCAGAAAGATGTACAACTAGATTTGGCCATGATCAATGTACCTAGATGCATGTTATATATCACTTTGTCTATCAAGATCATATATAATTTGAACAAGTCAATGTATAATGCTTAGAAAAAGAAATATCACTTACCATAGGCTGATCATGTCTCTCCTTGTACTGATGCATCAATCATGACACCTTCCAAACTCTAGCTTACAGATACAGCATTATCGTCATGTCTGTTGGTGAGTGCCTCAACAATTTCGACGCCAACATGGAACTCTCTGCTTATAGTATGTCCATGCCTCACCAAATTCATGCTCTATGGATCTAGAGGACATCGTAGAAGAGTCCAAGCTCACATGCACCCCCCTCCTCGACATAGATGGTCCCACCATGTGTATTTGCTAATAGTTTTGCAGCGTTAAAATTAAATTGTAGAACAAAAATGAGGATTAGAGAATCAATCGACTCGTGGTTTTCCAAATCAATGGAGCCTTGCACATCTGGATTAAAACCACTTAAATACAGGTCATCATGGATTATATTATCTAGCTCTTCTGTTATCATGAATTTTTGGCATCTACTATGTAGCGATATTATTTATGATACAAAGGTTACATGCAGGTCATCATGGCTTATATTATCTAGCTCTTCTGTTATCATGAATTTTTGGCATCTACTATGTAGCGATATTATTTATGATACAAAGGTTACATGGTTACATAGACAAGCAATTTTTTTAATGACCTTCTCTCAAATTTATCAGTCAAAGGTTGCAACCATATGTGTTTTTCAGGTCCTTAGCTTTAAATGTTCTACCTATATCCCCTTATCCTAGGCATATTTTTTCTTTAATTCTATAAAAATAAAAATAATTCTCATAAAAAATGTAAAAATATTTCAAAGTTAAGAAAAATAGCCTCCTAAAAGTTGATGTTTTACATCAAAGTTGATGCACAACATCAACTTTTTCACACAACTTGATGTACCACAAAACTTGATGTTTTTCAGATGCTTCAGAGGAGAAGAAAGTTGAAGGATCGGAGGTCAATTTTCACAAACGGCTTGTTTTAGTGATTTGGTTTACAATGGCATGCTCAAACGACCTATTTCACCCATTTTTTATACCCACACGATTATGTTTCGATGCGATGTGCAGACGTCACAAAGCGATTAGCTTATGCAGCAAATTGCTTTGTGACATCTACACATCGCATCAAAACATAGTTGTGTGGAAACTTAAAATTTGTGGAATAGGTCGTCTAAGCATGCCAATGCGGACGGAATCACTAAACGAGGCTATTTGTGAAAATTGACCTCCGATCCTCTAACTTGCTTCTTCGGAGCATCTGAAACTTGATGCAAAATATCAAGTTTTGTGGTAGAGTTGATGTTTTGCATGAACTTTGATGAAAAACATCAAGTTGTGTGGAAAAGTTGATGTTTTGCATCAACTCAATGCAAAACATCAACTTTTCACAAAACTGGATGTTTTGCATCAAAGTTGATGCAAAGCATTAAGTTTTGTGGGAAGTTGATGTTTTGCATAACATTGATACAAAACATCAATTATTGTAAAAAAGTTGATATTTTGCATAGAAAGTTGATGTTTTGCATATAAAGTTGATGTTTTACATCAACTTGATGCAAAATATCAAAAGACTGCGATTTTAAATGCGTCAAACCGGGCCACGACTTTGACGTTCCGCTGTCATTCTAGCTCACCGGTTGTCCACAGCGCGACAGTTGTCTGATCCTTACACCTTGTTGAGATGTCAAGCTCAACATGAGCTAACACTCAGGAGATGCCTGCATGACTGTTGGACACCATAAAAAACTATTTATATGATTATATTACAAAAGCATTATCTTCATATAGTTATTATCTTAATGCTCTTGAGTATCACAATTTCTTAATTTGTAATATATACTATTTTAAAAAGAGTTCGTTACGTACAAAATGAATTTTAAAACATCATGAGTTCTTGTTGTTGCTCTTGCTCTTACTCCTACTGCTACTGTGGCGGCTCCCCTTGCTGCTCTTGATGTTGCGTGTTAATGCATGGCAAGGTCTTTTCCCCTACGACTGGGTGGTTGGGAATCTCCATGTGTGCCCATGTAGGCTCCCTAGCAATTGGTCTCGGTGCCGGTGTCAGTGTCTGTTTCTGTTGCGCTGCTATCTTCCGTGCTGTAATCCACCAACTTTACCTGTTTGCTTTGCCAAGATAAGCTGGCTTGCTCTCTCAAATTTTTATTGAGTTTACGGTTGTAATGCTCCAAATTCTTGTTTGCATTGTCCCTCGATCGGGCATGTCGTTCTTCGCTCATCTTCTTCACTGTTTGCTTTGTCCGCGCCATGGTGAGGAGAGCTAAGGGTAAGGATGAGGGTAAGGATGAGGGTAAGAATGGGCAAAAATAGAGGTCAACCTTTATTTATACAAGAAAACACCATCATTGCAATAATCCTAAAAAAACCCTAATTTTAAGAGGTCACTCACGTGTGCAAACAAATCGTATGCATACTAAATGCATGGGGCATCATTCGAATAAGCGTTCACTGGAGACATTTGATAAAATCGAGGAAATATTTTATTGGTCCCGGAAGGGTGCGAAATTAGCCTTTCTTCTGGCCAAATTGCACCAGTGAATTTTTGCACCCTTCTGGAGAATTATCACAAAGCATCGAAACACGCGAATCATGTGGAATACCGAGCATGTCATATTTTAAAAATCAACATCTTGAGACTTCTTCAAGTATTACAAAGCAATGTAAATCTTTGGGATACAATTCAAGTTATCAAAAAAACTATATTTGAAGATATTACAAAGCTTCCTCACTTCCAATAAAGCCTAGCAAGGGAAGTATATCAATATAACAAAATTGGTATTGAAGCATGACTTCACGGTCCTCAAAACCAAGGAGGACTCCACCAAAAACCGCAATAGAATTTACACCATAGACTGTCGGTGCTCTGCAATGTTCCTAGCAAACTGCAATGCCCTCGTGCGCGGCAGGGAGCTTGTGGTGGTATGGAGGGGTCATTACATGGCCTCCCGCTCAGCATAGAAAACGGATCCCTACAGATGCTACATGCAAAAACAAAATTGTCGATATGGGCGGGCAAGGTTGTGCAAATCCCTGACTTCTAGCTCCTAGGTTGAGAGAGCATCCTCATCAGGTCGCATGGGGACCTCGATAGAGAATAGGTACCGTGTGAGTTCGGAAGCAATGATTGTGCCCATAAGGAGTTGAGTGCTTGTGTGCTCTCAAAGTGCTTGTACAAAATGGACAAAAAGAGAGAGGGTGCTCATTTATAGTGGCCAACATAATCATTAGTACATGAAACCCTAGTTTTCAGAAAAATGTCATGCACCAAAAAAATGGGTTTTTTAACACGAAAGATAACATGGTTGCATACTAGGCAAAAAAGAACCATTCAAATTATCAATTATAACACCTGATTACATTCAATAGACAGTATCCCCATAGATCAGCTACACATCAACCATAGGCCTCATTCAAGTCTATAGAGGGACCCATACTTTACCAACTCTCCTACGTGTAAGCCTCCATGCCGCATGACCATGCAGGTCTTCTCCCTACCCTCCACCTTGCTGTTTTCTCACCCTTACTTTTCATTTTGGCAATTTGGGCCAATTTGGACATTTGAGCTCTCCCTTGAAAGATTTCTTCCAATGGTATAATGGAAGAACCAAAAAAATTTCTTTGAGATAGTTTGATCGAGTCTTGCCACCTCCATGTCTTGTGTTCTTGAAATAGCTTGCATGATAATGACTTTTCTCCATTCCTTGGTGCTCCACATGTCAAGCGAGCCATAGGCATTCATGAAATATCCACCATGAGCTTACAAGATGTGCTGCAGATACCAAACAATACCACCATTCATGAAAAGTGCATTAGAAGAAGAAATTTGTTTTGCAAAACCTTTAAAAGCATTATATTACCATGTAATGCACAATATTCAATTCACCCCATGTGTGGACCACGGCTTCAATGAAGCTTTTCAACTTTCCTTGAAATTTTTTACGAGTTTCGTCTGTTATACTGCTTTCACTCATCAACCACACTACCTTATTGAAATTTGCCCACACTTGCTCACGCAAAACAACAATGTTTGCATCCAAGCAGTCCAAAGTAGTACAAGCACAAAGGTCTTTCCATAGCTCCCATCTCTTCGCACAAAACATTTTCACCTTCCTCGACGTGTTGCCTATCTGCATATCTTTGAACCTTGTCCCGCTTGTTGTAAGGCTTCTCGAGAAACCTTCTCGCCTTGCCTACACTCATTGAAACCTTTTGAGAAACCATATGTGAAACTCTAGAGGTGTTTTGATTAACTCGTATCTCCACGTTGCCCCCATGGCCACCAATGTCATTTAAGGTCTTCTCCTATCTAGCAATCGCCTCATCCTGTTGAATTTTACTAGGCATAGTGAGCGCATAGTCTATGTGACACTTTAAGAGGCGGTCAAAGATATGCATGAGAGTATGAAAAGTACAAAAGTGACCATTCCTAAGAGGAAAAGGAATTATGAGGTTTTAACTATTATCCCTTAAGTCCCAATTTAGAGGCACCAACATAGGTGATGAAAGGACACCATCGTCCCACTCTCCCTCACAATTTCATGATTCCTTGCATTCCTCTTCACCATTGGCTGTCCCCTTACATTTCTTCTTAGTTTTTTGTTTCAATCCATGCATGCACCAAGGGCATGGGTGAGCCCTATTTGAATTTTAAGTGCATCCCAACATACACTTTATTGTCTTCAGATCCCCGCTAAGATGCCAATCAACATCAATGCTCCCTAAACCATCACCATCTAGCTTATCACCCCCTATTTGTGATTTTATCACATCACTAACCCAAGGCAACCTCGCAAAGACCCATGATAGCACCTCGTGTGTCTTCTTTTGGGAACCTCAAATGCTCCTAACCACCATATATCTTTCTCTCATTGAACACTTAACAATGGTTTAGTGTGGGAAATATTTTCATGCCCTTGCTCTTGAAAATCAACTATGGTCTCTCCCTCATCATCGGGCCCTTCTGAAACAGTGGTAGTAGATGAAGACTTAAAGGCTGCCGCCATAGCGTGGTTCATTAGTGTGACACTCATTCTCTCTAGCCTTTTTCCCTTCACAATCTAGCACTCATCCAACTTCAGCACAGGAGACCTTGGAACCTAAGAAACAGGGAAATCAAACAAAATGTTAAGTTGTTCCCTATAAATGAGCACAGACCTAATGCGTACAAGACTACTTGTGATACTTACATCCAGAAGGTAACCCATAGAACAATATCATTACCTTTTGTAGCTTTTGCATTTCAACAAAAATGTTGTTGAACTCATTGAATTTGAATGAAACATTACCATCCGCAGTCTTCTTCTTTCCCCATGTTGCAATGGTAAGTGTAATTGATATGACCAAGTGAACTGACCTGGCATGTAGGAAGGAGGCATGGATGGGCTGAGGATGGCAGCGTGGACAAACACGATCTAAAGCGTAGATAGCTCTAGCGATTTTGTAGGAGCCATCTGTTTTGAGTTTTTTTTATAATACTAGAGGCCGTCCCTTAACCGACGTTCATCAAGTAGCATGGTTTATGCAACTCATTGTAGTTTGTAGGCATCGCTCTACAAGCGTCGTATCAAAAACATAAAAGTTACGTGTAAAAAAAGCGACGGTTCATGTGACGTAATGTTTTCATGCTCAAATAAATGTTGTTTATATGACATTTGTCATCACATAATGTCATTTCGGGCCCGTCAGGGTTGTGTTATCGGCCTTTCCCACTAAAAGGAAGATTAAAATGATTGTGACACCTATGTTACTGATGCTGCCATCCATAACATGGGTTTCACAAAATCATTGGAATCATAACTTGACCATATAAACTCAAAATTTATCGGAGGTGGTAAATTTAGAGTCAGCTTTTCAAGTGATTTTCAATTGTATGCCACATGTGGAGGTCCACCACCCCCTTTTCTCTAGAAAAGTGATGACATGGCTCTTCTTGGAGGGCCCTTTTTTAGTCCAAAATAATCCAAATAGAGAGAGAGAGAGAGAGAGAGAGAGAGAGAGAGAGAGGGCGTGGTTAGCAAAGCGTTGCAAGATATCATGTAGGAAAATGCTATTCTCACAAAGGTCATCAATACTCTGCCAATACCCCAAGTATTCCTTTATACTCTCGGGCCAGATGAAGATAATTCAAAGGCAGAGGCTTGCCTCACATGAGGATATGTAACTCTAGCTCTCCTCGAGTGATAGTGCTTCCAGACACACTTCCAGGAATCGAGGACGAAGTCTTGGCTCTTGGACACATTACTCCCCCCAGCATTGATGTATGGCCTTTTGGGGTGAAAAGCTTTCAAGGAGATGTGGAAAAAGATTTAGAGACCCCAGGTCATGATGTTCTCACTTATGATCCGAGGTAAAAAATCGTTAGTATCACATACTATCATTAGGGAGGAGTTTGCAGCACCACCAATGGTGGTGGATTCTCTCTTTCAGACCATCACATACATCAGTCAAATACAGAAGATAATCCCATGTAGATACCCTAGATTAGCCATGGAGTCATCACGGCAGGGAGATAAGTCTTGGTTTGTTAGTGTCTCTCAGTGTTTCACATTACATGGTCTACAGATGCACCAGCTTCCACCTTTGCAATATGATCGTACCTCCCTATTTTTGTGGAACACAGCGATGAGGAGATCAACCAGCCCATCACCCAGTTAGACCTCTTTAAAAAACACATATAGGATACTTAGATCACACCAACAGAGGAGTTTGGCACTAAGATGGCCATATACAGGCGATCACTTTCTCAAGCTCAGTGAGGAAGGCTTCATCCGTAGACCCATCTACATGGATTTCCACATGTCACATGCCATGAGGATTGATATGGAGGAGCACAGACATAGGGAGATTTTTCTCAAGGATGCTCGCCCCCCCTGTACGCCACCCTCATCAGGCCATGATCACCAGCATTTTTGATGGCTCCCTCTAGGCAATAAAGGTAGATCAAAGACATACTATAACACGGCACCAGGCCTTTCTCTCTCAACCAATGGACTCGGTGGAACTAGTGTGCCTCATCTCACCAGCCTTAGAGTTCCCCATGCCTGACATTCTACATGATGGTCTGTCACCTAGGAGTACACTGAGGTGATCACACATCACCGAAATCAAATGTTGTACCTACTTAGTCTAGATCTTTCTTTCAGCTATGCTATTTATATTTTCCATGATCAGATATAACATGGATATCATTGTAAACAGTTTAGTCTCATAGGCCAATTCGGCCTTTTGAAGTAACTAAAAATTTACATAGAGGCTTGATCCGGTGTGTGTTTTGAGTGCTGTAAAATCCTATAATAGGGTGAAATCGCATGATGGAGATTCCAAATTTGGTCTCAAAATTTTAAGATTCCAAGTGGAAATAGCTCAGTTTTTAAAATTGATGATTTTTACATCATAAAAAGAATATAATTTTCTTTTTTAATTTCATTCCTTCCTCTCCTACTGTTTATTAGCCCTGATATATTTCCTTGAGTATAAGGTCTGCTCGATATACATTCTCTCTGATTCATTATGGTGGGTAATTCCTCTTCTAGTGAGAGAGGCAGCATTAGCACATAGACCATATGTGGCCATACTCTTGGTGCAGTGAGAAAGCTGATGCCATGGACCCCATGAATAGATAGGTCCAAAAATGTCATAAGAGTGACCCTACAGTGAACTAAGACATGTAAATGCTATGTGTCATAGAAATACCTCAACCCCCATTGGCAATCATAGATCGTGCAATTACGTAACGAGCACCCCAGAAACTCAAAACCTCTCCATCAGCAGCAGCAGTAGCTGGAAGTGATGTTCCTATTAAATCACTATAACGTTTGGGATTCTTTGTCTCTATATAACATGTAGTAGGCAATTAGGTAAGGAATGATCGCCAGACATCTCAGACTCAGACCCAAGAGGTAATTGGTGTGCACATGCCACCATTTGTTAACTGAAGAATATCTTGATTGTGGCACGTACGAGGAAGCATAGATCGATCAAGACCATAAAATCCATCGTCATCATCAGAAAGATGTACAACTAGATTTGGCCATGATCAATGTGCCTAGATGCATGTTATATATCACTTTGTCTATCAAGATCATATATAATTTGAACAAGTCAATGTAGAATTCTTAGAAAAAGAAATATCACTTATTACCATAGGCTGATCATGTCTCTCCTTGTACTGATGCATCAATCATGACACCTTCCAAACTCTAGCTTACAGATACAGCATTATCGTCATGTCTGTTGTGAGTTCCTCAACAATTTCCATGCCAACATGGAACTCTCTACTCATAGTATGTCCATGCCTCACCAGATTCATGCTCCATGGATCTAGAGGACATCATAGAAGAGTCCAAGCTCACACGCACCCCCCTCTTCCTTGACTATGGCATAGTTATGGTTCCTCATAATCATTGCTACACCATCACTAGTTGATGCGCCTTTCCCTGAGAAGGTAGACGAGGCATCCTCTACTTCACTATCCACAAATACATTGTTTTTCTTCTATGTGTACACTTGAAGCTTAGACTCCTTGGATCATCTGCCATGTTAGCATGATTGAGGATGTGCTACATAAAAGTTAATGTTTTGTATCAAGTTGATAAAAAACATCAACTCTTAGCTGAGAAGTTTTTACTCAACATTAAGTTGACGCAAATGTTATAGTTAAAACATGCTTACCATGTATAGTAACCAATAGGATTTGAACCTAAGTCCCTGCCTGATATTTTACAAAAAAGTATTTTGGAAATTATAAACTTTTGTTTCTTAAAGCGAGCTTTTGCATGCTTTCTAAACTCATTTAATAACTAAAATTACCATTTAATCCCCTTTTTGTCACATCAAGGACACATCTTTTGTAATATAATCATATAAATAGTTTTTTATGGTGTCCAACAGTCATGCAGGCACCTTGTGAGTGTCAGCTCATGTTGAGCTTGACATCTCAACAAGGTGTTAGGATGATCAGACAACTGCCGAGCTGGACAACCGACACACGAGCTAGAATGACAACGGAACGTCAGAGTCGTGGCCAAGTTTGACGCATTTAACACCGCGGTGTTTTGATATTTTGCATCAAGTTGATGTAAAACATCAACTTTATATGCAAAACATCAACTTTCTATGCAAAATATCAACTTTTTTACAATACTTGATGTTTTGTATCAATGTTATGCAAAACATCAACTTCTCACAAAACTTAATGTTTTGCATCAACTTTGATGCAAAACATCGAGTTTTGTGAAAAAGTTGATGTTTTGCATCGAGTTGATGCAAAACATCAACTTTTGCATCAAAGTTGATGAAAGTTGATGCAAAACATCAACTCTACCACAAAACTTGATGTTTTGCATCAAGTTTCAGATGCTTTGAAAGAAGAAGAAAGTTGGAGGATCGGAGGTCAATTTTCACAAACAGCCTCGTTTAGTGATTCCGTCCGCGTTGGCATGCTTAGACGACCTATTCCATAAATTTTGCGTACCCACACGACTATGTTTTGATGTGATGTGTAGACATCACAAAGCGATTTGTTGCATCAGCTAATTGCTTTGTGACGTCTGCACATCACATCGAAACATAGTCATGTGGGTACGCAAAATTTGTGGAATATGTCGTGTGAGCATGCCATTGCAAACCAAATCACTAAAACAAGCCGTTTGTGAAAATCGACCTCCAATCCTCCAACTTTCTTTCCAGAGCATTTGAAACTTGATGCAAAACATCAAGTTTTGTGGTACATCAAGTTGTGTGAAAAAGTTGATGTTTTGTATCAACTTTGATGTAAAGCATCAACTTTTAGGGGGCTATTTTTCTTAACTTTGAAATATTTTTACATTTTTTATGAGAATAATTTATATTTTTATCACCAATACATCTGTAAAAGCCCATTCCAAATAGTAGATAGTAGCCAATAAAATCTCAAATTTTTTTTTAAAAAAATCTTATAGATCATAGAATTAAAGAAAAAATATGCCTAGGATAAGGTGATATAGGTAGAACATAGGTTTAGAGCTAAGGACCTGAAAAACACATATGGTTGCAACCTTTGACTACAAGTTTGAGAGGAGGTCATTAAAATAATTGCTTGTCTATGTAACCATGTAAAGTAATTCACTAGTTTTAATCCAGATGTGCAAGGCTCCATTGATTTGGAAAACCACGCTATATGTTTAGAAAATAGCTTCTTTTTTACAGTTGTATTATTTTTTAAATGGATTGAAGATGGAAATAATAAACATTGTCTTTATTTTAGCACGTTTTTTAAAAACTTATTGTTAGATTATCAATTATAATCTCAAAAAGTAAGCAAAACAAAGTCTTTTTTTCATGGCATTTTTTGTAAGAAACGTGTCAAGTGCCCAAAATATTACTGTTTTTTGGCAGTGTTGTACGCATGCGTAGACCACTTTTTAAAAAGAGGTTAAAAACCAAACTTTTTTTATGGAATCTTTGAAAGATGCCAAATGTTTCTCGTTTTTAGGAAATATTACGTATTTAGTCCGTAACAACTGTGTTGAAACATAGCAGTGATGGTAGCATAAGCAGATATACAAGGCTAGATTGGTAGCTAGAGGATATGCGTAGACACATGGGATTGATTATGAGGAGACATTTGGCCACTGTGAGAGCTGTGATTATAGTGGCTGTAGCTAAAGGTTGGTTTTTACGTCAGATGGATGTAAAAAATGTGTTCTTACATGGTAACTTACAAGAAGAAGTGTATATAGATTAGCCACCTGGTTTTGAGGATACAGTTCACCCAAAGTATGTATGTAAGCTTCCTAAGAACTTGTATGGGCTGAAGAAAGCTCCACGAGCATGGCATAACAAGATTGTTGAGTATCTTGTCACTATTAGTTTTCATATGGCAAATGCAGATCACTCTTTGTATGTGCGCAAGAGTGATAGGGGTATTGTGATCATCACCATCTATGTATGTGATATTATTATGGGGGGGTGACGACTTGGGAGAGATTGAGCATGTGAAAAGTCTTCTCAAAAAGAAGTTTGACATGAAGGATTTGGGATATTTGCACTACTTTTTGGGCATCGATATCATTCGCACACCTGATGGTATTTGGCTATCACAGAGACAATATGTATTGGACATGTTGTCCAAGTATGGGATGGCTTAAGCCAATCTCGGTGCCATTAGATCAAAATGGCAAGCTTAGTGTGGATGCAGGTTATGTGTTGGAGGACCCTACTATGTACAAAATGATTGTGGTGGGGAGTTTGGTCTATGTCATGATCAGGAGAGGCCAGATTTGAGTTACATTGTTGGCTTAGAGACCTAGTTTATGCAGGTTCCACACAAACCACATTTTGACATTGTGCAATGTACACTTTGGTTATGCATTGTTTTATGCGCAACAGGTGTACCATTGGAGCTATATGGATACATAGATGTAGATTGGGCAGGTAGCATCTTAGATAGGAGATCTACCAGTGGATTTATGTTTTCATTGGGGAGTGATGTCGTGACACGGAGTAGTCAAGGAGTCAAAGTTGCCTTGTCGACGAGTACAAAGGAGCTGCGGTGGCAACATGTAAGGTAGCTTGTCTCAACGAGTACAGAGGTAGAGTACAAAGGAGCTACGGTGGCAACATGTGAGGTAGCTTATTTATGCAAGCTACTTGTTGATTTGGGATTGCATCTCGGGGGTTTCACTATAAGTAAACCATATGTATCATGTGCGTTTAAGGACTATTTAAAAATCCCTTATTTGTGGAATTTTCATAAAACATACCCTTTTTCTCTTCAACCCCTGTAAATACCCCCTTTACATCAGGAAACCTTTGGACATCTTTTGGGCCCTTGCTAATGACCTTCATTAGCAATGGACCAATAGGAATAGAAGAGTGTGAGCATTTTGTCTCCTCCAAAAGTAGGGGGCAACTAGGCTTATCTTCCTCATTACTACATTTGTGGGGTTCAAAAAGTAGGGAGTGACCTTCATAAATTAGGAAGGTGGAGTGCAAAACATAGGAGGGTGCCATAAAGCAAGGAGGTAGCTTCTAAAAAGTTGAGGGCTCCACCAATTTTAGTCCCATCATTCTCGTGGGTCAAAAAACCCTAAAATTTGGATTTTTCTAAAAATATTCAAAAATGTATTTTTCCCTCTGAAAACCTACTCCAAACCATATTATATCAAAAAACTTATTTTTTCACCTCAGAATAAAAATCCCTACACATTATTCTTCTCTCCAACATCATCCTCTTCACCCCAAACCTCAAATCTGCATAGCCCATTCTCTCTCTCTCTCTCTCTCTCTCTCTCTCTCTCTCTCTCTCTCTCTCTCTCTCTCTCTCTCTCTCTCTCTCTCTCTCTCTCTATATATATATATATATATATATATATATATATATATATATATACTGTAAGAATATCTTCAACCTATCTCTCTACTATGCAACGCTCTCTCTCTTTCTCTCTTCCTTCCTTTTCTCTACTGTGCTCAGATTTGCAGCGTTCTCTATCTCTATCACGCACGCGTACACACATTCGATTCTCCTCGCACCCACGTCTACCTCCCTCTCCCCAACAACCTCTAATATGTACTGTGCAACCTTCCTTGTTTCTCTCCCCTCCTAAAACCTTTCTAGCAGAACGGTAGTGCATCTTTGTCGAGGAGAAGGCCAAGGGATGAGGTTGGGGCTCTGCTCATGCACAATACCAGGGATGAACACAGTGCTTGGGTTGAAAAATAATTTTGAAAGGGATATTGGGTGTATTTGCAGCCCAGTGCCACTGGACCACATCGAGTTCGGCTTTCGAGATGTGGTTGAGCACCATTGGAAGGGGCAGCAACTAGGATTCAAGGAAACAAAGCATGATGGATTGGCGACCCTAGTGCAACATGTGTACTCGGCATCAAAAATTTATTTAAGCTCGCATTGTCATAGTACTCATTTCCCTTGCAACTGTATGCTTTCACTTTGGTATGTTAGTGTACATGGTATTTGAACTATTCTTGTCAACTTTATTTGATAGTTTCCTCATTCCCATTTCTTTTCCCTTCCAATATCATTGAGGAGAAGCCCATAAGGAGCCTAACAGGAACATTCTATGCCATACACGGGCACGTTGGGGATGGTTTATTCTCTGACAGTGTCCCCTTCTAACCTTTCTAGTCAAAATATTTTCTTCTACACCCACAAATATGTAGTCCCGACACAGGTCAACGGGTTTGGTAAGCTTGAAGAGGTCCCCTCTCCTTCCGTTTCTAGTGCTGAATGGCCAATGCCTGATGTTTGGACTATTTTTTCTCTTAAAGTAAAGATGTCCAATGTATTCTTCGTTGAAGTACACAAAGGCCTTAAAATCGGTTGGTCTTAGCTGGTCATGCCCTGTGCATGTGTTTGTCCACATGCTTCAGTCCATTACTTGCACATGAACGCCAATAATGTACATGTGCAAGGTGGTAGGCTATGAAGAGACTGTCAATTTTCTTGGCCAAGAGTGGGACATTGTGGAGGGGGGGAAAAAAGGAGAGAATTTCAGGTGCAATACCCTTATAGGCTCAAGCGGAGGTTGTAGAGCCTATATATCTTGCTATAGGCCTACCTAATGTGGGGGTAGAGACTGTCCAAGCAAGTAAGCATTGGAGTCTTTTGAACGTCCGTGATCACCTATGCATTTTAGGATTTGAGGGAATCAATAATGCTTACTTCAATGTGCGGGGTAGGAAGGTAAGGATTGTTTGACATTTAAACCTCTGTATTTGCTCACCCCTTTCTGGAGTCACTTACTGTGTTGGGTGTTTGGATAGGTTAGCAGGAGGACGGAAGCAAACACCAAGGTGTCCTCGGATTAGGGGCCAAATGATGTCACCTTTGTTCAAAGAATCTAAGCTATGAGTATCCACTGGAACAATTTTGTAATATCCCTCCATTAGAGTTTTGGATTAAAAAATATTTTTTGAGATACTTCGGTATTTAAAATATGTTGTCTGGTTTCTTAAGAGGTGGTTTTGTTTTTTAAAAAATCAACAAATATTTTTTTTTTCGTGAACTTGCCACTATCTTGTATAAATAGTACTTTGAAGGCCTTATGTGTCATTTTCACTCATTCTCAGCAGCACAAGCCACCTCCACTCTTGAGTTTCAGAGCACATGGGTGCCTACGAACGCTTCATGGATTTCCTCTGTGAGAGAGAGTTTCCAGAGGCCACACACTTGCATGCAATTTTCACTCGTGAGATCGATTGAATATCCACACTCCGCCTCCATGAAGAATTATTTATCGACACTTTATCTTACATGGACACACACATCAAGCCACACTCTGTCTCTTTGGCCACCGATGACAAATTGTGGGTGCCCTCCAACCTCCTAGAGTACATCAACCACAGTGAAAGGTCCTTCCAAAAGCGGCTCACAAGATTTGAAGCAATGGCTATGAAATCTAGACACTTCCTAGAGCTTGACAAGAAGCAAGTATGCAAGCTAAAAAGAGGTGCCATTGGCCATCACTTCATATCATGGCTGGCCTACTTTGTTTTCTTCCTTTCAGAAGCAGAGGAGGAAAAGGAGGTCAAAATTCCACAATTGTGCCTTGGTGGATTCATCCACCATGACAAGGAAGAGCCTCAAAGTGTAATGCACACGAGTGTCAATGAAAGCCTCATTGTCGTAAAACAATTCCCACGAGATGCGTTGGCACTCGTAGAAAATCCATGCACCGCTTTGAGGCTAGTGGAAGCAACACCGCCCCACCACTGAAGATGAAGTCCGGTTGGGGTAGTGTTATATGCACATTATGTGTGCATATACTAGGAGGTTAACCCACATTAGGCTTGTGAGCATGGGAGCATGGGTACAAGCTAGTGGAGCATGTGTTAGGACTAACCTTAAGGGTTAAGGTTAGGGTCAGGCATCCAAGGGTCAAACATGGAAAATGGAGAGTCAAGAGTCACTTGAGGGCCCTTCTATATATAATAGGGGCATGGGGCACACTCTCAAGGGAGGCTTGGGGGCTTAGGTTATGGTCTCTTGTGTAGAGAATCATATCTACTCACCTACCATTTCACACTACAGCTACATGCTATTAGATTGGAGTTATACCTCTTGATGGTATGGGACATCAAGGTAGAGGTATGTTGTATTTCATTTATAATTCATGTGTGCATCTCTTGGGCTCGGGGTGGTGGGTGGATGAGTTTATGCCTGATTTATGCATGTTTATGCATAACAATTATCTAGAGAGATCTTCGGGTTTTAACAGTGGTATCAGAGCAATCTCTAGTTAATTGTTGTTGATTTTTCTTTCTTATTATAATTTTGGCATTTTTTTTGACGTAAAAATATTATTTTGTTGATTTGTGTTGATGATTTGCACGTGGATCATCTATATGGTGATTGGAATGCGTGTTACTACTATTCAATGGACGAATCGACATTGCAGGGGAATTTCGTGAGTTTAATGCTATTTTTTCCTATTTTTTATAGTTTAAAATAAGCATTAACAATTTTTTTTTCAAAAATACCACATAGTTTACTGTGGATATTTTTGGTAGAATGGAGTCCCTAAATTTCTAGAATTTTTAAGAATTTTTTTCTAGTTTTTTAAGAATTATTTTGAGCATTTTTATGGTTAAAAATGTATTTTTTATACATTTTTGTGGGTTTTTCCACAGGTATGCGATCAAATTTCTATCGATTTTCTGCTAAAATGCAGTAGGGGATAGCATGTTGATGCATGAAATGCTCTCTCATGTGCGTGGGACCCTCTTCGCCTCTCAATTCTGATTTTTCCTTCTTTTTTCCTCTCCCCCCTGTAAATTTCTCTTAAAAAGGATTTTTTAAAAAATATTATTCATAATAATGTTTAATTATGATTAGGGTTAGTTTAATTAAAAATATTAATTAATGCCTAATCAACCGCCTCTCTAAGAGAGAAGGAGGGGGTGGAGAAGAGCCATGGAATGGTGTGAATTTCAACTAGAAAGGTCAGAAGGGGCGGTGTCAGAGAATAAACCATCCCCAATGTGCGCGTGTATGACATAGAATGTTCCTGTTAGGCTTCTTATGGGCTTCTCCTCAATGATATTGGAAGGGAAAATATCTGGGAATGAGGAAACTGTCAAATAAAGTTGAAAAGAACAGTTCAAATACCATGTACACTAATATACCAAAGTGAAAACATACAATTGCAAGAGAAACAAGGACTATGACAATGTGGGCTCAAATAAATTTCTAATGCCGAGTACATATGTTGCACTAGGGTCACCAATCCATCATGCCTTGTTTCTTGGAATCCTAGTAGACGCCCCTTCCAATGGTGCGCTCAACCACATCTCGACGTAGAGAGAGAGAGAGAGAGAGAGAGAGAGAGAGAGAGAGAGAGAGAGAGAGAGAGAGAGAGAGAGAGAGAGAGAGAGAAGGTTGCACACAGTAGAGAGAGAATAAGCTATGGATATTTGAGGTTTGGGGTGAAGAGGATGATGTTGAAGAGAAGGATAATGTGTAGGGATTTTATTTTTGAGGTGAAAAAATAAGTTTTTTGACATAATATGGTTAAGATTGGGTTTTGAGAGGGAAAAATGCACTTTTGAATATTTTTTAAAAAATCCAAATTTTAGTGTTTTTTGACCCACGAGAATGATGGGGCTCAAATAGGTGGAGCCCTCAACAATTTAGAAGCTACCCCCTTGCTTTATGGCACCCTCTTACTTTTTGCACTCCACCTCCCTAATTTATGAAGGCCACTCCCTACTTTTTGAACCCCACAAATGTAGTAAGTAGTTGCCCCCTACTTTTGGAGGAGACAAAATGTGCACACTCTTCTCTTCCTATTGGTCCATTGCTAATGAAGGTCATTAGCAAAGGGCCCAAAAGATGTCCAAAGGTTTCCTGATGTAAAGGGGGTATTTACTGGTGGTTGAAGAGAAAAAGGGTATGTTTTATTCATGAAAATTTCACAAATAAGGGATTTTTAAATAGTCCTTGAATGTATGTGATACATATGGTTTACTTATAGTGAACCCATCGAGATGCAATCCCGAATCAACAAGTAGCTTGCGTAAACAAGCTACCTCACATGTTGCCACCGTAGCTCCTTTGTACTCTACCTCTGTACTCGACAAGGCAACTTTGGGGTCCTTCTTGCTGCTCCATGTCACAATAGCATTCCCCAATGAAAACATAAATCCACTGGTAGATCTCCTATCTGAGATTCTACCTACCCAATCTAAATCTATGTATCCATATAGCTCTAATGGCACACCTGCTGCATAAAATAATGCATAATCAATAGTGTCCCTTAAATACCAAAGTGTACGTCACACACTGTCAAGATGTGGTTTGTGTGGAACGTGCATAAACTGGCTCTCTAAGACAACAATGTAGCTCAAATCTAGCCTCCTGATTCTGACATAGATCAAACTCCCCACAATCTTCTTGTTCATAGTGGGGTCCTCCAACACATAACCTGAATCTAACAAATCTGGCCTCCTGATTGTGACATAGATCAACCTCCTGATTGTGACATAGATCAACCTCCCCACAATCTTCTTGTACATAGTGGGGTCCTCCAACACATAACCTGAATCCACACTAAGCTTGCCATTTTGATCTAATGGCACCGAGATTGGCTTACAATCAGCCATCCTAAACTTGGATAACACGTCCAATACATATTGTCTCTGTGATAGCCAAATACCATCACGTGTGTGAATGATCTTGATGCCCAAAAAGTAGTGCAAATCTCCCAAATCCTTCATGTCAAACTTCTTTTTGAGAAGACTTTTCACATGCTCAGTCTCGCATTGCCATATGAAAACCAATAGTGACAAGATACTCAACAATCTTGTTATGCCATGCTCGTGGAGCTTGCTTTATCCCATACAAGGTCTTAGGAAGCTTACACACAAAACCAAGTGGCTAATCCATATACACTTCTTCTTGCAAGTCACCATCCAAGAACACATTTTTTATATCCATCTGATGTAAAAACCTATAGCCACTGTAATCACAGCTCTCACAATAGGAAAATGTCTCCTCATAATCAATCCCATGTGTCTACGCATATTCTCTGGCTTCCAATCTAGCCTTGTGTCTGCTTATGCTACCATCACTGTTATGTTTCAACACCGTTGTTTGCGGACAAAATAGGTAATATTTCTTGAAAATGGCATCTTTCAAAGATTCCATAAAAAAAGTTCAATTTTTAACCTCTTTTTAAAAAGTGGTCTACGCATGCATATAACACTGCCAAAAAACGATAATATTTTGGGCGCTTTAGACGTTTCTTACAAAAAATGCCATGAAAAAAAAAACTTTGTTTTGCTTACTTTTTGAGTTTATAATTGAAAATCTAACAAATAAGTTTTCAAAAAACATGCCAAAATAGAGACAATGTTTATTATTTCCATCTTTAATCCATTAAAAAATGATACAACTGTAAAAAGAAGCTATTTTCTAAACATATAGCTTATGGCATAGTTATGGTTCCTCATAATCATTGAGCACTACACCATCACTAGTTGATGTGCCTTTCCCTGAGAAGATAGAAGAGGAATCCTCTTCTTCACTATCCACAAATGCATTTTTTTTTCTTCTATGTGTACACTTGAAGCTTAGACTCCTTGGGTCATCTGGCATGTTAGCATGATTGAGGATGTGCTACATAGTGCAACTAAAAAAATCTATTTATATGATTATATTACAATATCGTTATCTTGATATAGTTATTATCTTAATACTCTTGATGAGAGTAGTATTAAAATCCATTTTGAAGCTCTTGAGAGTATCACAATTTCTTAATTTATAATATATACTTTTTTAAAAAGAGTTCGTTTATGTATAAATGAATTTTAAAATATTATGAAGAATAAGCTATTTAAAAGTCATCTAATTTTAAAAAATAATTACACTCATTTTTAAAGAAGATGTGTCCTTGATGTGAGAAAAAGGAGTTAAAATGGTAATTTTAGTTATTAAATGAGTTTAGAAAGCATGCAAAAGCTCGCTTTAAGAAATAAAAGTTTATACTTTCCAAAATACTTTTTTGTAAAATATCAGGCAGGGACTTAGGTTCGAATCCTACTGGTTACTATACATGGTAAGCATGTTTTAGCTATAACATTTGTGGTCAACTTAATGTTGAGTAAGAACTTCTCAGCTACGAGTTGATGTTTTTCATCAACTTGATACAAAACATTAACTTTTATGAAAATTTGATATTTTGCATCAAGTTGATGTAAAACATCATTTTTATATGCAAAACATCAACTTTCTATGCAAAATATCAACTTTTTTTACAATACTTGATGTTTTGTATCAATGTTATGCAAAACATCAACTTCCCATAAAACTTGATGTTTTGCATCAACTTTGATGCAAAATAATTTTTGCATCAAGTTTTGTGAAAAAGTTGATATTTTGCATCAACTCGATATAAAAAATCAACGTTTTCATAAAACTTGATGTTCTGCATCAACTTACATCAAGTTTTATGGAAAAGTTGATGTTTTGATTGTAAAATATCAACTTCTCCATAAAACTCGATGTTTTTCAAACATCAACTCTACCATAAAACTTGATGTTTTGCATCAAGTTTCGATGCTCCGAAGAAGAAAGTTGGAGGATCGGAGGTCGATTGTCCTCACAAACGGCCTTGTTTAGTGATTCCATTCGTATTAGCATGCTCATATGACCTATTCCATAATTTTATGTACCCACACGACTATGTTTCGATGCGATGTGGAGACGTCACAAAGCGATTTGCTGCATCAGTAAATCGCTTTGTGACGTTTGCACATCTCATCGAAACATAATCTCATCGAAACATAGTGGTGTGGGTACGTAAAATTTGTGGAATAGGTTGTCTGAGCATGCCATGTCACCAGAAAGAATCACTAAAACATGCCGTTTGTGAAAATCGACCTCCAATCCTCCAACTTTCTTTTCGTGGGTAGAGTTGATGTTTTGCATCAACTTTGATGTAAAACATTGAGTTGTGTGAAAAAGTTGATGTTTTGCATCAACTTTGATGTAAAACATCAACTTTTAGGGGGCTATTTTTCTTAACTTTGAAATATTTTTATATTTTTTATGAGAATTATTTTTATTTTTATCACCAATAAATCTGTAAAAGATCATTCCAAATAGTAGATAGTAGCCAATAAAATCTCAAAAAATTTAAAAACAAATCTTGTGAATCATAGAATTAAAGAAAAAAATTGCCTAAGATAAGGTGATATAGGTAGAACATAGGTTTAGAGCTAAGGACCTGAAAAACACATATGGTTGCAACCTTTGATTACAAATTTGAGAGGAGGTCATTAAAAAAGTTACTTGTCTATGTAACCATGTAACCTTTGTATCATAAATAATATCGCAACATAGTAGATGCCAAAAATTCATGATAATAGAAGAGCTAGATGAGATAATCCATGATGAGCTGTAATTCATTAGTTTTAATCTAGATGTGCAAGGCTCCCTTGATTTGGAAAACCACGAGTTGATTGATTTACCAATCATGGTTTTTGTTCTACAATTTAATTTTAAAGCTGCAGAACTATAAGCAAATACATGTGGTGGGACCATCTATGTCGAGGAGGGGGGTGCATGTGAGCGTGGACTCTGCCATGCCTATGTGCAATAGTATGCTCTCCGGCATAGGGGACCTTGAATAGACTACCGTCATCGGTCGTGAAAGCTCCAAGCTCTTCTCTACCACCATTCCAGAAGCCCTAAGCTCCTCTCTTTTCTCTTTGTACACAAAGACAATGTCGCGAGTGAAGATTGCATCCTTCGCATGTCCTCCAAATAATTATAACCAGAGTTCATTCTACACTACCCTTAGATATATCATCTCTCAACATCATTCACATGTACTCTAAATAATTGTAACTAGAGCTCATTCCTACATTACTCTTAGATATACTATCACCTACGTTCATGGATAATGGCTATCTGGATCAAACATCAACATATGCATTCTGTGAATTTTTTCCACCACCACATATGTACATGATATAGGCTATAACTTCTTCCTGCCACCCTTATCCATATTGCATAACAAAAAATTTCTTCATGAAAACAAATGCCTATGTGGGTCGAAATTTACACCCATAGGCTATATGATGTCCTGCCAAAAAAATATTTCAATTTTCTACTCTTTTAACATGATTAGGTTTACTCAGAGCCTCCATAGTTAACATATTCTACATATATACATGAATACAAGTCTACCTTTGCACACCTATACGTTGACCTCTTTAAACTCTTAACATTTGTTGTATATCATGCCCACTATCTACTTATAAATAATAGAGTAAATAATTATGTCATGCAAACTGTCAAGGTAAGTATATACTAAAGGCTTTGCTATTTGGGTCTAGAAATAGACTCAAAGATGTCTGTATAAATTTTCATAAATTATAGAGCTTATATTGTTATGTATTCTAATATTTTTTATGTGCTTGTCAAATAATGTGCATATTTATGTATAGTGGTAGAATTTGTCCCAAGAAAGTCCATTAAAAAAAGTTTCTTACATTTATGAAATTTATAAAATAAATTCTTATTTGAAAAAGATTGATATTTCTTTAAGTTATGTAGACTCCTATGTCATTTTGTAAGTCAAGTTTATTTTTATGTCACAAACAACAATAGTTTATAAATCTACGAATGTCACACGTGTTCTCAATCTTGAAAAAAAATAGCAAAATTCATGTAATTTTTAAATTTATACATGGAATTCTATATGTGTTTTCAAAAAACTATGTTTTTAAGCCATTTTTGAGATTTCACACAATTTGGGAGTCAATCTTTTTAGGTAACCCTCATCACTTACCTGTTTTGCTCGTAACAATGTTTCTCACTTTATACACCCACTTACATCCAATAGCTTTCTTGCCTTCAAGAAATGGCATCAAATCTCAAGTCTCATTTCCATACAATGCATCCATCTCCTCATCCATAGATTTCTCCCAATACATATTTCCAATAGCCTCATTAAAACATTTGGGCTCTACAACCTGCACAACTTTTGCCATCATATAAGCATAGTGATGTGCCACATAACCATCGTAAGTCAACCTCTACATAGGGTTTTTCGCTCTTCCAGATCTTTGTAACTTTGTATTCATGGCTTCTAAAGACTTCTTTACACCAGGTGTTCTCATTTTGCTGGAATCCCAAGCTCCTCATCCAAGGTTCATCTCCGAGCCACTAGACTCTCCATCAACAAGAGAATTCCCTCCATAAATATCAGACATACCAAGGGGCTCAACAACTTTCTCTTTGCCTTTATGTGACGTACCAACTACATTTCTAGGACATGTATTATGATGCAGCCTACCATTCCATGGTCTATCAACAATAGAACCACAGCATGCGGACTCTCCTGGTCTACTCAATGACTCTGATTGCTGACTTGCATTCTATGCAATCACATTTCCACTTACATTAGCCCCAACAACATCTTTTTCAGCAGCATACCAGCTACTCATCTCATCAAATACGACATCCTTGAGGTTACCCTCAATTCACGTGTAGCAGGATTATAACATCTATATCACTTTTGCCTAAGGGAATACCCAATAAATACACATTTTTTGGCTTTTGGATCCAGCTTAGTAGACAACTCATCTGGCACATGCACATATGCAATACATACAAAAACTTTTAAGTGAGACAAATTAGGTTTCTTGCTAGTAAACTTCTCCTCTAGCGTTGCATCATGTATGGTTGCAGTAGGAGTCATATTCATGATATAAGCTGATGTAGACACAGCCTCAACTCAATAGTTATGCGGCATATTCTTCTCTTCCCATCAATGCTCGTGTAATCTCAGCAATGTGCCAGTTTTTCCGCTCAGCAACTCCATTTTGCTGCAGGGTGTATCTACATGTAAACTTTCTTTGAATGCCATTCTTCGCAAGAAATCAGAGAACTCATTAGAGAAGTACTCTCCCCCTCCATGTGACCTTAAGTACTTCACACGATTCCCTATCTTCTTTTTAAGTCATCACTCTAAAATTCTGAAAATGAGTGAAAACTTCACTCTTCTCCTTCATGAAATACACCCACACTTTTCTCGTGTGGTCATCAATGAATTTTAGATAATACATGTAGTCACCCATGGACATAGTTTTTGTAGAACCCCATACATTTGAATGTACAACATCTAGTACATTCTTGCTCACATTTTTATCATGTGGAAATATGTGCTTTGTTTGCTTTCCAAATTGACATGCTTCACATACTTTCTACATACCTTTAACCTTAAACTTAGGCAGCCTTGTCACAATTTCTATAGTCTGCATAAGTAAGCATTAGTGCAAGCCATTGCACTAGTAATCCTGTTCCACGGGAACACTCACGGGACACGGATTATAGAAGGAGGCCGGAAGCAATTAATGCGAGAGAGCGGGATTGTAGCCATGGTAACATAAAGACGCACATAATTTTTCCATATTTTTGTGTCGAAGTGCAATGTAAATCATTTTAGGCCAATGTGGGTTCTAAATGAGAGTTCTAAGTGTATTAAGCAAGGCTCACTTATGGGGTTGTCCGCCCATGTGTGAAAGAGGCCTAGGGTTAGTAACATCTCTATAAAAGAGATGTTAGCTAAAGAAAGAGTACGTTTTTGGCCATTCTCATAAGCTATTGAGTGAAGCTCTTGAGCTCTCAAGATATGGCAACTCTCTAACTCTCTCTATTGTACTCTAATGAGCATCAAGCTCCAATGAGTATAGCTCCACTTCTTTCTCTTAATTTGTTTTAGCATCATTGAAGTAGATTAATCTATGATTAGTTGAATGCTTCTTTCTTTCTCTTGTGTATGCATGCTTGTAGTGTGTGTGTGTGTGTAGTCTCCATTGATGCAAGCTCTTGCCCACTTCATTGGCAATGAGTTATTCATGGATAGACTCTCTCTATGAGCTTGTGGGTTTGTGAATGTTACATTCTATGCTTGCTTAAGCTTGTGGGTTAGTAGATGCACGCTTATGGGTTTGCTAGCATTAGGGAAAGCTAAGATGTAATCAATGTTTGAATGGGATTAAGAGATTGCCATGCATTGCTTGTTCTCTTGATTAGTGTAGTGGGTTTAAGGGATTGAGAGATTGATTGAGGTGTTATATGGTTGAATCGTCAAGTGGTGGTTCATGTATGTGAGCTCTCCTGCCGTAAGGGATAAGCCTTCATGCACTAATCGGGTCGAGTCCTCGGATTGACATTGTGTTTCTCAACACATTTGTTGATCGGTAGTACTCTATGAGCACTATATTGCACGGTAGAGAGAACTGCTCTTCAATGGCGCCGCTGCCGGGGAGCAAGTGCCTACATTAGTTGAGCACCATACACACACTACCACTCCTTGTTAAGCTCCAATCGGTTGCAAAACTGTTGGATAGGAGAGCAGGCTTTGGGACTGATTTTGGTACTTATTTACTAATCTGTTGTTAAATTCTCTTTATTGTCTTGCAATTTAAGTGCGATTGGCTAGCTACGCCTCTCCCTTGAGGTCAGGACAAGGATTCAACACACGGGAAGGATTGGAGGTAGGTGCTAAACCTGCCAATTTCAATTTGTGTGCGAAAGAGAGAGGCCTGATTTGCATTTCTGTAATTATGTTTGAGGATAATTTTTGCTGCCTGATGTTAATTTTTACAGTTTCAATTTTTTGCATGTTAGTTTTATTTTCTGTTCTTAGCTTAGTTTAGTTTTTTGCATCTTTAATTTTGTGCATTTTAGTTCTCTGTTAAACCTGCAACTGTAGAGAAACGAAAATCTGTACACACACATGAAGATTGAACATTTCGAATATTCGCTGCAAATCTCACAGCTGCACACGCATTGAGTTCACTGCACATGCACTTCAAAAAAGAAAAAAAAATAAAAGAAGACGGCTGTGCGTGAACAGCGCACCGTGCGGAGAGACCCACACACCGCACCATAAAGACCGCCACCGCACCGGATAAAGGGGTGCAAAAAAAAAGTCTGGAAAATTTTTCATTTTCTGTCGGCGTAAAAAATTGGGAGGTTTTATAACTTTTCGAGAGGAGTTAGAAAACACTCATCGTCAAAATTTTGGTCCCGAAACCATTTTCCCATAGTGAGTTCAGTATGGGAAACTGGTAAATTTTAGGTGATATTTTATCCTGAAAAAGATGCTATTTTTTTGGCCTAATGTGTTCGAGGGGGTTCAAAATGGGTTCTGGCAAAGTTTGAGCCAACTTGAAATTTTTTGGATTTTTTTTGGAAAAAAAAATTAAAAAAAAAACAACCTTAAAATTTGACCTTATGCACTTGCGGGGTCGGGACGTCATATAGACACTGCCATAGGGTCTAGGGCACCTTCTACCTACGTAGGAAAGTGGGACCCAATCGGTAGGAAATTTGGCAGATATTGCTGAAACCTTTTTCGAATCCCAATCTGATACCCTTTCCAGGATAACTAGCTCATTGTCTATGGACAATCTAGGGCCATCAATAGTCATCCCTTAGCCCCAAATAGGACACCCACAAGATCTTTTAATCCATTTGAAGCCGACACCATGGGGTTACCACTCAATGTGAGACTTCAATATGTCTACACGAATGCTCAAGGAGCTGAGATCTTTAGGGATCCACAACAACGGTATCTCGTTAAGATTGCGGACTTTTTCTCAGAGCTTGATAGAGCACCTCTAGTCAATGACCAGGGTCACCTATCATCCAGAGAATGTAGACAAATTAGGGGGGCTCTCTAAGAGTGAGTTCTTAGACTTATCAAAGCCTTCCAGAGCAAGGGAGTCTAGAGATGATTGGCTCATTGAGCCGAACATGCCAGGACCATCCAATGCCCAGTCCTCAAAGCCATCCATAGATGATTTACTTTTTGTAGATCTAAATTTGGAAAGGGATAGGAAAGGCAAGAGCAAAATGGATCAGCGGGCACTAGACTTGAATTAGGAGAGAGGAGAGATGAAATATCTCAATTTTTGAAGATTTAAAACTCAATTGCACATGTGAAGTAGGCGCCTCATTCATGAGGGAGAAATCCCCATGCAGAGGTGTCAAAAATGCATCATTACTTCCAAATATCTCCCCTTTTTAACCATTAGCCTTGTCCTTAGTCAAATCTTTATCTTATGTGAGTATTCACTTCTAAATATCTCCCCTTTTTAACTATTAGCCTTGTCCTTATTCAACTCTTCATCTTATGTGAGTATTTACTTCTAAATATCTCCCTTTTTTAACTATTAGCCTTGTCCTTATTCAACTCTTCATCTTATGTGAGTATTTACTCATTTTTGGGGGATTTTGCTTTTATTTTTTCATTTATCTCCTCCTTACATTTGGATGAATCTTAATGGTCCATAGGAACCTTAATTTAAATTTTTGAAAAAATCTTCACTCCCAGGATAATGCCTCTTGAACAGATTATACTTAATTTCTAATGTACCTTCTGAAAATCTTTTTGAACTTCTGTTTCAGGGGTACTTATTTTAATAAGATGAGATATTTTTCTATCCAAAAATATTCAAAATCTGAATATTCTCTCTCTAGAATATTTTCTCTCTCTAGGCTAAAACAGTTAGAAAAAAGATCTTTTATATTTCTGAAGAGGGGATTGATTACAGGGGAAGATGCAGGATATCTTGAGAGGCTGGGGAGGAATCTTACACATGTAGTTGATTGTGCTCCGGGCCTTCTTCTCATAATCCTCCATAGACGAGAGAGCCTATGAGAGGATGTTCTGGGATACAGACATCAACCTTGAATTGGCTTAGGTAAAGCACATGTCGATAATGTTGCAAGGACATGACTCCATTCTAGGGGATCAATTAAGTTCTCAGGGAAGGGTTGTGGAATGTATGCCTCATCTGATACACTTTGATTACCCTTAAGTCTCTCAGTGTTGAAATCCTTACATGAGGCTCCACACATCCACAGATCTTCTCGCCCATCTGACAATGTAACTCTTGAGCCCTCAGATGAAGCTGAATCAAACTCATCTATTGGAGACCTTGTTACATCATGATATGAGTGATTCTTTAGGTTGACCCTTGTGATGACAGAATCATGTCGGAGGTACAAATAATTGTATCCCCAATCTTGAATCATTTGAAATTGTCGCATGAATGGTCTACCCAATATCACTTCATAGTTTGGATGCTTTCCAAAATCCACTACTGCAAATGTGTGCTCATATTCAATCCCACATGTGGTGACCAATATGTTCTCTAGCAGCCCAATGGGATGTTCTAAGCTTCCATCTGCTAGCTGCAAGCGCATCCTGGTACTCCTAATAGCTGGTTTGTCCCACTTTTCCCAAATGGACCTTGTCACAATGCCCACTCCTACACCACTATCAAGTATTGCAGTTGAAGCTACTTTTTGCACTTCTAATGGGAGGGTAGTATTTCCCTGATTGTCCTCACAAAATTTTCCTACTTTGTTGATAGAAACTGGCATAACATGCTTTGTCTCAGAGTGTATAGTACATTGATGGTGACCCTTTTGTAGCAATACCTGCTCTGACAAACATGTGGCAATATCATTCCACAACTCTGGTCGAAGCTTTATCAAATCAAGCAAAGGTAAGGTACAAGCCACTCTAGTGCTGACAAAATAGCTTGCACGATACCCATATCCATCTCCTTTGTCAACCTTCTATGCATGGAGGGTATCCTCAAGGTTTGAGAACATTTCTCATATTCTCCCAAATAAGATGGTAAGGTTTTCATTGTATGCTTACTTCTAGGAGAAACAATTGTGTGAACTTCCTCCTAGATACTTGGGCATCTAAAGTTGTTTTCTGTGCCCCTGGTAAAATCCACTTCAGAGAATGGAGGTGAAATAATAGAGGACATATTCTCATTAACTTTCTCATGAACTGCTGCCCACATCTCATTTGCCATGTCCTCATTAGCATCAATAACTTCATCATTGCATGGGAAGGCAAGACTAGGTGGTGGCAGAATGCCTTCTTTCAATGGGGTGTCAATTGGTGCAGACTTCTCGCTATGTGAGATCAGCTCACTTTTCATTTCCCAACTTGATGACACTTCTGGTATGGTTTCTAATATTGGCTTAAGAGAAGTGGGGCCCCGAGGGATCGGTGGAGGTGGGCCCTCAAGTATTGATTGAGCTTCCCTAATGAGTTGCTGATGTACAGCTAGATTGATCTTCTCCTCTCACGAGGGTTTGGGTATTCTTGAAGCTTCTTGGGTAGCTCAGATAAAGCTACAATGCGACTTCTATGAGCATCAATGATGGCATCTAGAGTCTCATTCACCTTATCCACAAAAACAGAACCCCCTGAACTATCCTCAGTTGTAATAGCCTCATCTTGTTTAGCGCTAGGCCCAGGTTGAGGTTGATGCTCCTCATGCACTTCTTGGGATGTAAAAGCTTGATCCTTCATGTTTTGTTTAGAGACTTCTTGAGAACTAGTGGATGCACTCTTAGTTTGCTTGTTGCGGTTCTTTTTCCTCCTAGTGGTCCTTTTTTTATTGGAATGTAGGGTCTTGTCCACTAGATTTGCCAAATTGAAGCTCTGTGGGGTAGATCAATGTTTGAATAGTCTCACTTTTACTAATGTGGTTCCTTATGCCTTTACAGGATTGTGTTTTTTTTGAGATGATCTTATCTACATTGTTTTTGATAGGGATTGTAATGATGGATATGAGTGTATAAAGTTTGAAGTTTCTAAATTTCATTGTTCTACGCCCAGATACCTCCTGATGGATACTTGGCGAGATACATGTCCACCATGCATTGACCCTGATAGTACTCAACTTGAACATTGCAGGGGTTATAGTGCTCCTCCTTTTCAAACTCATTCTAGGTACTTTTATGCTCCCTTAGGTGAAATTTGTTGTGGGCATCACTTTGTTACTTTATTCTATCAACACCATCATCCATTTCCACATTGTCAAGAGTGTGCACACGACTCGTATTAGGGGAAGCTTCACGCATTTGTTGGCTATGCCGCTCTTACTTTTGACGATATGGCACGGGCTTAATGAAACAAATTGTGGAAATTACACACCAACGCCATAACCTTCTTGATGTGAGAGTACCAAACCGAGAACCAAATCAACGTAGAATACCTGAGGAGGTTCAAGCACAACAATGGAGGGATACATGCATAAATGACTTGCAACCACCTATCTTGCAAGCCCTTCTTTCCTCCCCAGCCTCAACATGTCAATTTTGGATCACTATGAGCACCTATATTGAGAAATTCCAAAATCGGAATTGTCTGCTTAACCTTCCCATAGAACCAATGCCATATTTTAGCAAGGAAGCACTCCTTCCTCTACCACCTTCTCCAGAGGCCGGCTTTTGTACAGGGTTGTCCTTGCATCCTGAAGTGATTGATACCATCTTCTTTCCAGCAGAAGTGGACACAGAAGTGGACACGAATCCACCGCCAGTGCAAGGGTAAGCTCATCAATTCCACAATAAGATCAACAAGCCAGGGCACTTTTCTCCCACTGGGTTTTTCCCCTCGGCTATATTCGGTGATTGGCACCAATAACAAATTTTATTCTTTTCTTTTCTTGTTTGTTAATAAGACATTTTGCAAAGATCTCAGCTAAACAAGAGCATACAAACACGCCCCAATAGTCCATCACCGTGCACACAAATTTGGAAGGGAGGAGACATGCAATGCCTACAAAGAGCAAAGAGAAGCAATCTGCAAATCAGCAATGCATAAAGACAAATGCACAACATCAACAAGCACTACAATAGGTGTATTCAAATCATAATCTTTTGTTCTTTATGTGATTTTCACTTTTGCATATATTGTTTGCATGTTCACACACACAGTTGGCTGGTTTAAGTTTTAAATTAGTTGTTACTATGTGGTGTGTGATTTCTAGATTCTTAGAGGACTTAGTAGAAGGTATTTCTATTTGAAGACGGTGTAAGATATATGCCAACGGAGTATGCCAAGTTCTTATGCTCTCGAAGTATATTAGTTATCCCTAGTGGTAGCTACCTCTTAGGTATGGGCTAGATACTACGATTAATAAAAAATTTACGAAACACATGCCCTAAAAAATATATACAAGTGACTCGAGACATGACGTGTCTACGGCCATGTGGAATGCTTGGTAGGACCTTGGAAGTCAATATTAGGTAATTTGGAAAAAATCTCACATTTTGGGAATCAATTACTCCATATAGTTTTGGACATATCTTAAATATACTAACTCCAAATTTGTCGGAGATCATAGATTAAGATTCTACTCTTCAAGATCTTTCCAATGATATGTCACATGAGGGGGTTTTGACAAACTTTTGGACAAGTTCACCACGCTCCTATTTTTTAAATGGGAATGGGATTTTTTCCAAATTATCTAATATGGTGTTTTGGGTTGTCTTAGCACCTTGGGGCCGATGCCTTGGTTTCCATGGAGTGAACACTGACGTCTAAAAGATTAAGAAGAAGACCTTCAAGGACTCTATCGCCTTGATAGATGCTGGTAGGACTCTGGGGTACATTATGGGCCCTCGAGACCGATGCCCTCATCTTCATGGGGTACTCCTTATGTCAAAAAGAAAGAAAAGGGTATGTCGCCCTTGAGATACTTAGCAGCCTTTAGATTCTCTTGGCGGAGGTCTCCTGGCCATTGCTTGGGTCTCATTGGGATGGAACCTTCTTCTTTATCAAGCTAAAAGTAATAATTCTCTTTAATCTTCTGCTCTTTACACCAAAAAAAAAAACAAAGAAAGAAAGAAAGAAAGAAGAAAGGTCCAACCGCCATGGCTTATATTTAGAAGTAGGGTTGCCACTTAGGAATAACTTAAACACTTGTAGGACATTGGGACTGCGGTCATAACCTGCGGTGTACAAGCACACTTGCCTTTGCATAGCACTATGGTTTTTTTTTCAATAAAAGGCTTTACTTGTCTTCCATTGTTTTTTGCAGCTTTTGTTTCTACCGCGCCCGAGGACGTGCGCGATTTAGGAAGGGGGGAATGTTCCACGGGAACACTCACGGGAACACGGATTATAGAAGGAGGCCGGAAGCAATTAATCCGAGAGAGCGGGATTGTAGCCATGGGAACATAAAGACGCACATAATTTTACCATATTTTTGTGCCGAAGTACAATGTAAATCGTTTTAGGCCAAGGTGGCTTCTAAATGAGAGTTCTAAGTGTATTAAGCAAGGCTCACTTATGGGGTTGTCCGCCCATGTGTGAAAGAGGCCTAGGGTTAGTAACTCTCTAAAAGAGATGTTAGCTAAAGAAAGAGTATGTTTTTGGCCATTCTCATAAGCTATTGAGTGAAGCTCTTGAGCTCTCAAGCTATGGCAACTCTCTAACTCTCTCTATTGTACTCTAATGAGCATCAAGCTCCAATGAGTATAGCTCCACTTCTTTCTCTTCATCTGTTTTAGCATCATTGAAGTAGATTAATCTATGACTAGTTGAATGCTTCTTTCTTTCTCTTGTGTATGCATGCTTGTAGTGTGTGTGTGTGTAGTCTCCATTGATGCAAGCTCTTGCCCACTTCATTGGCAATGAGTTATTCATGGATAGACTCTCTCTATGAGCTTGTGGGTTTGTGAATGTTACATTCTATGCTTGCTTAAGCTTGTGGGTTAGTAGATGTGAAAAGATGCAGGGGGGAAGAGAGCTTGAGCTCTTGCAAGCACACACACACATACTCACAAAACCCTAATAGAGAACACACAAGGTGAGAGGCTGTAAATCTTCTTCTTCTTCTTCTTCACTCAACACTCAACACACCATATACAAAGATAAGAGTACGCATAATATGAAAGGTACTCAACCAATACATACGAGGGTTCTCTATAGTGTGAACCCAACTAAATGAGCTGGCGCTATAACTATGCCAGTCTCTAGAATGGCTGTCACACAGCTTGTCATCCCACTGGCCGCATATCACCCAAGATCTCACCAACCATGCCAGTGGTGTAAGTGCGGGGCCTATCCCCCAGGCGGGTCATTAGTGTCCACCGCCTCACTAGATAAGCTCGATATCTCAACACTCCCCCTCGAGCTCAACTCCATCTCATGTACACCAAAGTGAAGCCCTGAATCAGCGGAGCTTCTCTGTACCCAATGCTTTGGTAAAGATGTCAGCTACCTGATCCTCTGTGTTGACATAAACAAGGTCAAGATCTCCTGCCAAGACCCTCTCTCTGACAAAATGGTAGTGGACCTCTATATGCTTCGTACGAGCATGGAAGACTGGGTTCCTGGCCAACTGTATACTGCTAATGTTGTCACAATAAATGACAACTTGTCTATCCACTGATAGACCCAAATCTGCAAGTAACTTTCTCAACCAAGCTACCTCACATGTTGCCATAGCAGCTCCTCTGTACTCGGCCTCTGTGTACTGGATAGAGCAACCGTAGGCTGCTTCTTGCTGCTCCAAGTCACAGCAGCACTCCCCAAAGAAAACATGAATCCACTAGTAGATCTCCTATCTGAGATACTACCAGCCCAATCAGCATCTGTGTACCCATGTACACATATCTCTGTCCCAGTCTCATAGAGTAGTCCACAATGCAAAGTAGACCTCACATACCTCAGTATGCGTCTCAATGCATCCAAATGCGGTTTCTGTGGAACCTGCATAAACCGACTCACCAATCCAACAGCATAGCTCAAATCTGGTCTGGTGATCGTCATGTATATCAAGCTTCGTACTATGCGCCTATACATAGTAGGATCCTCCAAAATCTCTCCTGAATCTGCACTCAACTTGCCATTCTAATCCAATGGCACTGAGATAGGCTTACAGCCTTTCATACCATACTTGGACAACATGTCCAAGCCATACTGTCTCTGCAGTAATCTAATACCATGTGGTGACCTAATCACCTCAATGCCCAAGAAATATCTGAGCTCCCCCAGATCTTTCATCTCAAACTTCTGTCTAAGCAAGATCTTTACATCAAAGATCTCTGCATCATGGTCCCCCGTAATGATCAAGTCATCTACATAGATGACAACAAGCACAACCCCTCTATCACCATGTCTCACATACAGCGAGAAATCTGCATTGGCTACATGAAAGCCAATAGTGACAAGATATTCTGAAATCTTGTCAGACCATGCTCTTGGTGCTTGTTTTAAGCCATACAAGGCTTTCTTCAACCTGCAAACATGCTCAGGGTGACCCACATCCTCATAACCAGGTGGCTGCAATATATACACCTCTTCTTGCAAATCCCCATGCAAGAATGCATTCTTTACATCCATTTGATGTAAAGACCATTGCTTTGACACAGCCACTGCTATCACAACTCTCACTGTTGCCATCTTGGCAACTGGGCTGAAAGTTTTCTCATAGTCAATGCCATATGTCTGCGCATATCCTTTGGCTACTAATCTAGCCTTGTACTTGTTTATGCTTCCATCACTGTTATGCTTTACTTTATACACCCATTTGCATCCAATAGCGTTCTTGCATTCAGGCAATTGCACTAAATCCCAAGTCTCATTTCCATATAGTGCATCCATCTCCTCATCCATAGCTTTCTCCCAACACACATTTCCAACAGCCTCATCAATGCATGTGGGCTCAACAACCTGCACAACTTTTGCCATATATGCATAGTGATGTGCCACATAACCATCATATGTAAACCTCTGCACAGGGTTTTTCACTCTCCCAGATCTTCGTAGCTTCTCATTCATGGCTTCCATAGCCTTCTTTACACCAGGTGTTCTCATAGCTGGGATCCCAAGCTCCTCATCAAGGCTCATCTCTGAACCACTAGACTCTCCATCAACATGAGAATGCCCTACAGAAATGTCAGGCATACCAAGGGGCTCAACCACTTTCTCTTTTCCTTTACATGATGTACTAATCATATTTGCAGGGCTGGTATTATGACACAGCCTGCCACTCCATGGTCTATCAAACAGACCCACTAGATGAGGACTCTCCTGGTCCACTCAAAGACTATGATTGCTGACCTGCATTCTGTGCAACCACACTTACACTCACATCAGCCCCAATAGCTTCTTTTTCAGCAGCATACCAGCTGCTCATCTCATCAAAGACAATATCCCTGCTTACTCTCAATTCACGTGTAGCAGGGTTATAACACCTGTACCCCTTTTGCTCAAGGGAATATCCAATAAACACACATTTTTCAGCTTTCGGATCCAGCTTAGTTCTCAGCTCATCTGGCACATGCACATATGCAATGCATCCAAAAACTTTCAGATGAAACAAATCAGGTTTTCTGCCAGTAAACCTCTCCTCTGGAGTTACATCATGTATGGCTGCAGTTGGTGTCCTGTTCATGATGTAAACTGCTGTAGAAACAACCTCAGCCCAATAGCTATGCGGCATATTTTTCTCTTCCATCAATGCTCTCGCAATCTCAGCAATGTGCCTTTTTTTCCGCTCAGCAACTCCATTTTGCTGCGGAGTGTATCTACATGTAAACTGTCTCCAAATACCATTCTTCTTCAAAAATTCAAAGAACTCATTGGAGAAGTACTCTCCCCCTCCATCTGACCTTAGGCACTTTACATATTTCCCTGTTTGCTTTTCAACCAAAACTCTGAAATTCTGAAAGTGAGTGAACACCTCACTCTTCTCCTTCATGAAATATACCCACACTTTCCTTGTGTGGTCATCAATGAATGTCACATAATATCTGCAGCCTCCCATAGACATGGTCTTCGTAGGACCCCATACATCTGAATGCACAACATCTAGTGCATTTCTGCACACATTTCTGTTGCGTAGAAACACATGCGTTGTTTGCTTCCCAAATTGGCATGCTTCACATATTTTCTGCATACCTTCCACTTTAAATTTTGGCAGCCCTGTCACAATTCCTTTAGTCTGCATAGACTTCAATCTCTGCACATTCACATGTCCAATTCTTTTATGCCAAATGTTTGTGTCTGCAACAACTCCTGAACCATTTGCAAACATGGCAGCACTCACTTCAGGCATGTTTACATTCAACGTAAACATTCTGCCCACTCTGTTGCCTTTTGCAGCCAACCTGCACTTGTCTTTAAAATCTTCAACATAACAACCATCAAGAACCTGCAAACCCTGCTCAATCATCTGGCCAACTGAAACCAGATTCTTTGTTATGTTCGGTACATGAAGTACATCTGCAAGGTACTTCACTTTGCCATCCTGCATAGACAATGGCACATCTCCAACATGGGCAATTGGATGAGCTGTGTCATCACCTGTTTCCACAAAACCTGGTCTTTCCGGGTTTTTCATTTCCTTGAACCACTCCCCATGACTTGTCATGTGGTTCGAAGCGCCTGAATCAACATACCACACATCATTCTTTTATGCTGCTTCAACATTTTCAGACATGGCATTCATGACATGCTGCATAACAAACAACCTTTCATTATCCTCATTATTTCTGCTCGAGGATGCATAGTTGTTTTGCTGCAATTTTTCATTTTGCATGTCAGCCTGCTTCTTATAACACTCTGCCTGCACATGTCCAGGCTTACCATAATAATAGCATTCATGTGTATCATTATACTGCCTTTGCCAATTTCCACGACCTCTTTGACTCCCCCTGCCTCTGAATTTGCCTCTTCCACCTGCGTGTTGTTGTTGTTGTTGTGAATTCTGGGACTGTTGTTGTTGCTGCTGCTGGCCATAATTCTGATTACTTGTTCGGCCACCTCCTTGACCGCGTCCATGGCCTCCTCTACCTCGTCCTCTTCCTGAACTTGTGTAGAAGGCCTGTTGCTCCGAACTGTTTTTGTTTTGTGAAGACTGTTGGTCTTCACCCAAGCTCTTCTCTTCTATAATCAGCATAGACACCAAATCTGTAAAGTTGGGAATGTTTTCCCGAGTCTGAATAGACGTCTTAAACGCCTTGTATTGTGGCCCGAGACCACGTAAACAGACTTCCACCTTATCATCATCATCTACTGACACACCAATAGATGCAAGGGATTCCACAATACCCTTTATCTTCAACGCATAATCATTCACAGACATGCTCTTTTTCTCCACAGTATGAAGCTCATTCTTCAACTGTATCTTACGTGCCTTGGTATTTGTTTCATAGAGCTTTACCAAGGTGTCCCACGCCTCCTTGGGCGACTTGGCATCCTGAATGTGCCCAATCATGGTGTCCTGTATACTAATGGAGAGCCAATACATAACCTTTCTGGCTCCTTGGTTCCAATCCTTGAACTCTTTCACATCTGCAGCAGTCGGATTGATATCCGGTATCTCCAGTGCCTCTTCATGCTCACCTTCTATGTAGTCCCAATAGCCTTTTCCCATCAGGAAATTCGTCAGTCTGAACCTCCAAGCATGGAAGTTATTCTTATCTAGCTTCTCTGCCACAATCTGGGTTATCCCATCATTTGACATCTTGCCAAACACACAATTTTACCAGAAACTGCAATCTGGTTTTTCCTGCACAAACTGCTGTATTTTCTGCAGCGGTACTGCAGTCCACTCAAATGTCACAACCAGTGACCTCAATGTGCATACATACACCCAATGGCAACTGGTGACCTCTTTGTAGCACCCACAGTGTCTGCACAGCCAATCTGTATTCTTGCAGTTCTTAAAATAGAGTTCTGCAGAGAACCAATGACTTACCCGCAGTGCTCGAAATCGCCTGCTTTCTGAAAAACGGAGGTCCAGACGCGCCCGAAACGCATTTTTGGCCCAGAAAACTTTGTCCAATAGGACTGTATAGTTGCCCTATAGCTTTGCTCCCACGAACAAAGCTCCTCAATCAGAGATCATTTGCCGGTGCCTCTCGTAGAGCTCCCGACAAGGGTGTAGTCACCAACACAAATAGGGAAGAGTAGTTGAAGCTCTTACCCTCGTATCGCTTCCTGTGGTTCTCTTGCTTGCAGCTCAGCCTTAGCATGAACCAGGCTCTGATACCATGAAAAGATGCAGGGGAGAAGAGAGCTTGAGCTCTTGCAAGCACACACACACACTCACAAAACCCTAATAGAGAACACACAAGGTGAGAGGCTGTAAATCTTCTTCTTCTTCTTCTTCACTCAACACTCAACACACCATATACAAAGATAAGAGTACGCATAATATGAAAGGTACTCAACCAATATATACGAGGGTTCTCTATAGTGTGAACCCAGCTAAATGAGCTGGCGCTATAACTATGCCAGTCTCTAGAATGGCTGTCACACAGCTTGTCATCCCACTGGCCGCATATCACCCAAGATCTCACCAACCATGCCAATGGTGTAAGTGCGGGGCCTATCCCCCAGGCGGGTCATCAGTGTCCACCGCCTCACTAGATGAGCTCGATATCTCAACAAGATGCACGCTTATGGGTTTGCTGGCATTAGGGAAAGCTAAGATTTAATCAATGTTTGAATGGGATTAAGAGATTGCCATGCATTGCTTGTTCTCTTGATTAGTGTAGTGGGTTTAAGGAATTGAGAGATTGATTGAGGTGTTGAATGGTTGAATCGTCAAGTGGTGGTTCGTGTATGTGAGCTCTCCCACAAGGGATAAGCCTTCATGCACTAATCGAGTCGAGTCCTCGGATTGACATTGTGTTTCTCAACACATTTGTTGATCGGTAGTACTCTATGAGCACTATATTGCACGGTAGAGAGAACCGCTCTTCAAATCCATCGTAATATAATATAAAGCATATTTCGATTACCTTGTTTACTCATGTTTATCATCCATCTATTGCTGTTAGTCTTGAGCGAGAACCTGTTCAAGAGTGACCAAAAATGAGAGTAAGACTTGAGAGCGAGAGCATCAGTATGACTACTCTAGGCTTGGAAATCTAGACGATGACCTATCTAGGCTTCGCAACCTAGATAGTGACTACAAGTCACTTGGTGATTCCCAACACTCTTATCAAAAAGCTCTACCTTCACTATCTAGGCTTGGCAAGTTAGATAGTGACTACAAGTCACTTGGTGATTCCCAACACTCTTATCAAAACGCTCTACCTTTAAAAACTCTACCAAGAGTAGGAACATGGACAACTCTTATCAACTTTGCTAAGCCTTGAGTGACTTTCGACAATTACTAGAGCATATTTTCGGAAGTTGTCAGCCATGTGCACACTTTTTATCAAAGGCTAAGGACATGTATTAACTTCATGGGAAAGTTAGTTTCCATGCTACTATATTATTTGCTTAAATGGTTGCAAAGATCCCGAACGCGATAATTTTTTATTATAAAAAGGAAAATTATCTTCTATGTGCCAAAATTAATATGGTTGATTTTATTTTTGAAGAGAAAGAGCATTAGAAAGGTACAAGAACTCTCTAACATCTCGTGAGAAGAATCATAGTGATGAGGAACATGATGGGAGTTTTTAAATCTTCTAAAAACAAGCCAAAAAATATATAAGGCATATAAAATGAAAATTTAACTTCTTCGTGCTAAATTAATATTAATTTTTGACAAGAAGGGGCGTTAGGAAGGTATTAGAACTCCTTTTCTCTTTCTCCCTCAGCAATCAATTGTGGCATCCATATTCAATAACTTTGTGTGGTGTACCATCATAAAGCACAATGCCATTCATTGGAGATAGGCCATGTGTTTGAAAATCATTCAAATACTTAACACATTTAAACTTCACAATCCTAGAGTAAAATGCCTCTAGCATTATTGCGACGATGACTACTTGACTTATATGTATTATGACAACGATTCATGATGCCATATATTTTAATGCACATGTCTTTCATTCTTCAATGATTGAAGTTGAGATTGCCTTGTCCAAATTTGAGATGGCCTCATTTACATCAACACTACATCAAGCATCTCTTTTTGTAGAATTGAAGCGAAACTTTAAAATTTTTAAAGAGAAAAAGGCGATTTGCTTCTTTTTGGAAGGTTTTTGACAGAAAAGCTTTCAATTGAAATTTCCTACAAATTCTTTTGTGCTTTTGCGAGATGAAGGTTTTGAACCTGTGAAAGAAAAACATCTGATATCAGGTTTTACTACTTTATACATAATTTCTAATGCTGCCGCCTTTTCTCTTTTTGTGGCCACCCATTTATGAAGCCATTTTGGAGGGGGCAATCACGAAGGAACATTTCACCGACCCACGAGCATTCCGGAACGACGGTACACGAGCGTTACGGAATGAAGGTACTGGTTTTGCCATGGCCATTCGGCCTTTGAGAACGAAAAGTCCCTCACGCCGACCACCCACGTCATGGGCTCGTACAATGACCTCAGAGACTCTGTAAAATCTCATGAGCATAATCAAAGTACGGACTAGCTATCGGAGTTTTATAAATTTTGTGAAAACAAGCCAAAAAAATAATAATTTAAATGCACCTAAAAATAAAATTTAGCTTCTTCGTGCTAGATTAATATGATTGGTTTAATTTTTGAAGAGAAGCAGCATTACAAAGGTATAAGAACTCTCTCTCTTTCTCTCTCAATAATAGATTGTGGCACCATCAATATCTCTGCGTACCATCATCATAAAGCACACCATTTGTTGGAGATAAGTCATGTTTGGAAAATCATACCTATAGATATATGTGTGTAAATATCCATTTTGCATCATCACAACTACCTCAATAGGCACAATTTCTTCTTCTCAGGCTTGAAGTGGGATCCATGTCCCGTACTTTTGCATCCATCTTTGGTAGTGCAGACGCATGTACAAAATAAAGCATGCCTTCAAGAACCTGAAAGACACTGTAGAATCTACTACATTGCACTTGTACACATCACCTTGATGTGACCCCTCATCATTAACCTCCCAACCCTCTCCTAGTAATCCTTGAATCACGTCAGACCGTACCTCCTTACAAATATACATTGTTTTTGTTTGGTGCATTGGCATGGAATTGAACATGTGTACAAACACATGTAAAAGAAAAAACCAATTTAGCCCTACTGACCTAGATGCCTTTGAAAACTTGAGTGATGCCTTGATATTACCATCTTAAACTTTAAGCATAAGATAGTCCAAGCATCAAGTTTGGGCCATTCGGGATTCTTAAGAGGAGGGTTGGGGATCTCTTCTAGCTTGCCAAATAAATCTAGTTTTTTATCTACAAAATATGAGTGAGAAAAGAAAAAGATATTGTTCTCTACAAGCTCACTTGGGCTTTGAGATATAAACATTGCCTCTCCAATGGATGCGTGCATAGCATAGAAAACTCCAGTGAGGCTTTAGAGTGGTTGTTTCTCAACATAATTAGAGGGAAAAATATCCGCAGATAGAGACATAAGAAAATAGAGAATCATAAAAAAATTTGAAACAAAAAATCCAATATTAGCATGTTGTTAAAGCTGTGTTTATATTACACTGATAATTTGAAGGAAACCTTGGTCGTTGGCCTTGAATGTAAAGGCCTCGAACTCGATGTGGTCCCTTAGAGCTTGGCTGCATGTTGACCCAAGCCCCGACCCTGAATCTTGTTGGAGCCCAAACTCCATGCTCATCTCTTGTGTTATGTAGATAAAATTTAAAGCACATCATTTCTTAGAGATAGATCATGTTTTGAAAATCGTGCAAATTTTCAACACTTGCTATGACAACTACTCATGATGCCATACATTTTGCACATGTCTTTGAGTCTTCAATGTTTGAATTATTTGAGATCGCATTGTCCAAATTTTATCAGTCCCCAACGAAGGCCTCATGTACATCAACAACACGTCAAAGGTCTCTTTTCGTAGTGACTTTATAATTTTCAAAGGAAAAAAAAAGGCCTCATGTACATCAACAACACGTCAAAGGTCTGTTTTCGTAGAACTTTATAATTTTCAAAGGAAAAAAAAAAGGTCTCATGTACATCAACAACACGTCAAAGGTCTCTTTTCGTAGAACTTTATAATTTTCAAAGAAAAAAAAAGGACCGAATATGTTTACAATAGTGAACGAAAAAAACCCCGATCTACAAATATTTTGTAATAATGTTAAACTTGAAAGTTTTGCTTTTTGTTTGGAAGGTTTTGACAGAAAAGCTTACAATTGAAATTTGCTACAAATTCTTTTGCGCTTTTGTGAGATCAAGGTTTTCAACCTGTGAAAGAAAAACGTCTGATAGATAATTTCTAATGTGGCCGCCTTTTCTCTTTACTTTCTAGTGTGGCCGCCTTTTCTCTTTTTGTGGTTTTCTTCCGTATTAATATATCACACGTTTATGTCGCCATTTTGGAGGGGGGTATGTGACTCTATTTCTAGCCTTTAATCCATTCATGCCGACCACTTATGTTCAGATCTCTCTGGTTATGCCAGCCCTTTCTGCATAAAAAGGGTCTGTCCGAGGATCAGAACTCCCATTCTCAATCCATCAAGCCTTCTGCCTAGCCCCCAGAAGAACTTCCACCCTCCTAAACACTAATTAGGCAGCTTAATTCTGTCCATTGCCATTGCCATGGCCCGCAGCCTCCTGCTGATCTCCTCTATTCACAACCCTTTGCTCTTTGGCAGCGTTCAAACAAGCATGCATTCTTCAGGGATCATAGTTCACAATAGCCACCATAACACACTCAAGATTAGGGCCGTAGAGAGTACGTCATGGTTTCCTCGCGATGTGGCTTCTGGGATGTGCAATGCTGTGGAGTCGATGATCAACCTTTTCGAATCACGCTCCCGGCTCGGCAGCTACCAGCAGACACAAGACGACCCGCTCCGCCGCGGCAACTTCGTGCCGGTCGCCTCGGAGTGCCCCCCGGTGGCTTGCGTCGTCGAGGAGGTGGCCGAGGGCTCGCTGCCGGAGTTCCTGGAGGGCTTGTACCTCCGCAATGGGCCCAACCAGCGCTACGGTCATGATGGAGGCGTCGAGGCGGTGCACCACTTCTTTGACGGCGACGGCATGCTTCACGCTCTGAGCATCCGGAACGGCAAGGCCACCTACAGCTGCCGCTTCACCCGCACCAGCCGCTTCACCCAAGAAGATGCCGCCGGGCGGGCGCTCTTCCCCAAGGTGTTTGCGACCTCGGGCAGCGGCCTGGTTGGCATAGCGCGAATAGGGCTGGCGCTCCTCCGACACGCGCTAGGAGTGACTGACCTATCCCAGGGCATCGGGCTGGCTAACACCGGTCTGGTATTCCACCACGGCACGCTGCTTGCGTTGTCGGAGGACGACCTGCCGCATGCCGTCGACATCAAGCTCAACGGAGACCTGCAGAGCCGTGGCAGGTACGGGTTTGACCGCTCTGAAGGCTCAGTACAGCCTTGTAATGCAGCAGCAGCAGAACTGCCTTGGGCCATGACGAGCCACCCAAAGATCGATCCCGCCACCGGCGAGATGTTCGCTTTCGGCTACAATCTACTCTTCGCCCCACACCTCACCTACTTCCGAGTTTCGAAGGATGGCGTCAAATCCAAGGACGTTGCCATCACCCTGCGGGAGCCATGCATGATGCACGACTTCGGGCTCACGAGCCGTTACGTGATCTTCCCTGACGTTCAGGTGGTGTTCAGGCCGCTCCGCCTCCTTCGAGGGAAGTCACCCATTGTGTGCGACCGCAGCAAGACGCCTCGCTTTGGCGTGCTGCCGCGCTACGCCCGAGACGAATCCGCCATGCGCTGGTTCGAGGTCCCCAGCTGCAACTGCTTCCACTTCCTCAACTGCTGGGACGAGGATAATGACCAGCTGGTGCTCATCGTCCCCGTTGTGGCGAGGGTAGACCATGTACTCGGCGGGGATCTACAGAACTTTGAGTTCACCCTGACGGAGGTGGGCCTGAACCTGGCCTCGGGCACCTCCACGCAGACACCCATATGCGTGGGCATGAACCTGGAAATGGGCAGCTTAAACCGCAACCTGCTCGGCGTGAGGAACAGGTTCCTCTACATGGGCGTGGCAGGGCAACTCCCCAACCTCTCTGGAGTGGTTAAGGTCGACCTGTCCCAGCGAAAGGTGGTGGCTAGCAGAAGCTTCGGTGAAGGCTGTTTTGCAAGCGAGCCCTTCTTTGTGCCCAAATGCGACTCCTGCTCAACTGGCAGCAGCAAGAGCCATGCAGAAGAAGAAGCTGAGGACGACGGCTGTCTGGTGTGCCTAGTGCACGACGAAACAAGCTGCACCTCCAGGCTGTTGATTCTCAACCCCCGGTCGCCTTCCCTCGACGTGGTGGCCTCCGTGAAGATCCCGCGCAGGGTGCCGTATGGCTTCCATGGTCTCTTTGTGCCGCAGCAGAAGATCAAGTCCAGCTAGGTCCAAATCTCCAGTAGCAATGATGGTACATCACACAAAGCTATTGATGGGTGAAGTTTAAATGTATTGAGCATTTGCGTGATTTTCAAAACAAGACCTATCTCCAACAAATGGTGTGATTGATGGGTGAAGTTTAAATGTATTGAGCATTTGCATGATTTTCAAAACAAGACCTATCTCCAACAAATGGTGTGCTGTATTATGGTACATGACACAAAGCTACACAATTCATTTGTGGGTCAATCTATTGTTGAGAGAGAAAGAGAGGGAGAGAGTTCTTATACCTTTGTAATGCCCCTCCTCCTGTTCAAAAATTAAACCAATCATATTAATTTAGCACAAAGAAGCTAAATTTTCCTTTTATGTGCCTTTGAATTATCTTCATTTGGCCCGAGAGTATAAAGGAATACTTGAGGTATTGGCAGAGTATTGATGAGCGAGAATATAATTTTCCTACACGATTATCTTGCAAAGCTTTGCTAACCCCCTCTCTCTCTCTCTCTCTCTCTCTCTCTCTCTCTCTCTCTCTCTCTCTCTCTCTCTCTCTCTCTCTCTCTCTCTCTCTCTCTATCTATCTATCTATATATATATATATATATAAGGATTATTTTGAACTAAAAAAGGGCCCTCCAAGAAGAGCAATGTCATCACTTTTCTAGAAACAAGGGGGTGGTGGACCTTATATACGTTATGCTGAAACCTCCACATGTGGCACACCATTGAAAATCCCTTGAAAAGTAGACTCTAAATCTACCATCTTTGACAAATTTTGAGTTTATATGGTCAAGTTATGCCTTCGCCCATTAAAAGGTAGATTCCAATGATTGTGAAACCCTTGTTATGGATAGCAACATCAATAACCTGGGTGTAAAAATCATTATTGTAATCTTTCTTTTACTGGGAAAGGACTATAACACAACCCTCCTTGTAGTGACAGGCCTGAAATAATGGGTTTTTACAAAAGCATCATTTATGCGATGATGAATGTCGTATAAACGACGTCTATTTAAGCATGAAAACACTACATCACAAGAACCGTCATTTTTTTAACATATAACTTTTTATGTTGTTGATACGATGCTCTAAGCAACGCCTGCAAACTGCAAACGAGTTGCATAAACAATGCTACTTGACAAACGTCGGGTAAGGGAGACGGCCTCTAGTATTATAGAAAAAACCCAAAATAGATGGCTCTTCCGAAAACGTTGGAGCCATCTATGCTTTAGATCGTGCTCATCCACGTCACCTTCCTCAACCCATCCACGCTACCTTCCTACACGATAGGTCAGTGGGTTTGTGTGTGTGTGTGTGTGTGTGTGTGTGTGTGTGTGTGTGTGTGTGTGTGTGTGTGTGTGTGTGTGAGAGAGAGAGAGAGAGAGAGAGAGAGAGAGAGAGAGAGAGCGAGTGTGAGAGTGATCTAACTGGGTGGGATGGTTGATCTCCTCATGTGTTTTCCACAAAAACGAGGAGGTATGCTCATATTCCAAAGGTGGAAGCTGGTGCATCTGTAGACCATGTAATGTGAAGCACTAAGATACATTAACAAACCAAGACCGATCTCCCTGCCGTGAGGACTCCATGGATAATCTAGGGTATCTACGTGGTCTTATCGTTTGTAATTTCCTGATGTATGTGATGGTCTGAAAGAGAGAATCCACCACTATTGGTGGGTGCTGCAAACTCCTCCCTAATGATAGTATGTGATACTAATGGTTTGCCTCAGATCATAAGTGAGAACATCATGACCTGGGGTCTCTCAATCTTCTTCCGCATCTCCTTGAAAGCTTTCCACCCCAAAAGGCCATACACCAATGCTGGGGGGAGTAATGTGTCCGAGAGCCAAGACTTCGTCCTCGACTCCTGTAAGTGTGTCTGGAATCACTATCACTCGAGGAGAGCTAGAGTTACATAACCTCGTGTGAGGCAAGCCTCTGCCTTTGAATTATCTTCATTTGGCCTGAGGGTATAAAGGAATACTTGCGGTATTGGCAGAGTATTGATGTCATTGACCTTTGTGAGAATATCCTTTTCCTACATGATTATCTTGCGATGCTTTGCTAACCCTCTCTCTCTCTCTCTCTCTCTCTCTCTCTCTCTCTCTCTCTCTCTCTCTCTCTCTCTCTCTCTCTCTCTATTTGGATTATTTTGGATTAAAAAAGGGCCCTCCAAGAAGAGCCATGTCATCACTTTTCTAGAGAAAAGGGGGTGGTGGACCTCCACATGTGGAATACAATTAAAAATCCCTTGAAACGCTGACTCTAAATCTACCACCTCCGATAAATTTTGAGTTTATATGGTCAAGTTTTGACTTCCCCATTAAAAGGTAGATTCCAATTATTGTAAAACCCATGTTATGGATAGCAACATCCCCAATCACCTTCCCTTGACGTGGTGGCCTCCGTGAAGATCCCGCGTAGGGTGCCGTATGGCTTCCATGGTCTCTTCGTGCCACAGCAGCAGATCAAGTCCAGCTAGGTCCAAATCTCCAGTAGCAACGATGGTACATCACACAAAGCTATTGATGGGTGAAGTTTAAATGTATTGAGCATTTGCATGATTTTCAAAACAAGACCTATCTCCAACAAATGGTGTGCTGTATGATGGTACATGACACAAAGCTACACAATTCATTGGTGGGTCAATCTATTGTTGAGAGAGAAAGAGAGGGAGAGAGTTCTTATACCTTTATAATGCCCCTCCTCCTGTTCATTGGTGGGTCAATCTATTGTTGAGAGAGTTCTTATACCTTTATAATGCCCCTCCTCCTATTCAAAAATTAAATCAATCATATTAATTTAGCACAAAGAAGCTAAATTTTCCTTTTATGTGCCTTTGAGTTATCTTCATTTGGCCCGAGAGTATAAAGGAATACTTGAGGTATTGGCAGAGTATTGATGAGTGAGAATATAATTTTCCTACGCGATTATCTTGCAAAGCTTTGCTAACCTCTCTCTCTCTCTCTCTCTCTCTCTCTCCCCAAGAAGAGCAATGTCATCACTTTCCTAGAAACAAGGGGGTGGTGGACCTTATATACGTTATGCTGAAACCTCCACATGTGGCACATCATTGAAAATCCCCTTGAAAAGTAGATTGTAAATCTACCATCTTCGATAAATTTTGAGTTTATATGGTCAAGTTATGCCTTCGCCCATTAAAAGGTAGATTCCAATGATTGTGAAACCCATGTTATGGATGGCAAAATCAATAACATGGGTGTCACAGTCGTTAATGTAATCTTTCTTTTACTGGGAAAGGACTATAACACAACCCTCCTTGTAGTGACAGGCCTGAAATGATGGGTTTTTACAAAAGCATCATTTATGCGATGATGAATGTCGTATAAACAATGTTTATTTGAGCATGAAAACACTACATCACATGAACCGTCATTTTTTTAACATATAACTTTTTATGTTGCTGATACGATGCTCATAGCGATGCCTGCAAACTGCACGAGTTGCATAAACAATGCTACTTGACAAACGTCGGGTAAGGGATGACCTCTAGTATTATAGAAAAAACCCAAAATAGATGGCTCTTGCGAAATCCTTGGAGCCATCTATGCTTTAGATCGTGATCATCCACATCACCTTCCTCAACCCATCCACACTACCTTCCTACACGATAGGTCTGTGTGTGTGTGTGTGTGTGTGTGTGTGTGTGTGTGTGTGTGTGTGTGTGTGTGTGTGTGTGTGTGTGTGTGAGAGAGAGAGAGAGAGAGAAAGAGAGAGGTGATGTGTATGTGTGTGAGAGTGAGAGAGGGATGTGTGTGTGTGTGTGTGTGTGTGTGTGTGAGAGAGAGAGAGAGAGAGAGAGAGAGAGCGAGTGAGAGTGATCTAACTGGGTGGGATGGTTGATCTCCTCATGTGTTTTCCACAAAAACAAGGAGGTACGCTCATATTCCAAAGGTGGAAGCTAGTGCATCTGTAGACCATGTAATGTGAAACACTAAGAGACACTAACAAACCAAGACCGATCTCCCTGCCGTGAGGACTCCATGGATAATCTAGGGTATCTACGTGGTCTTATCTTTTGTAATTTCTTGATGTATGTGATGGTCTGAAAGAGAGAATCCACCACCATTGGTGGTGCTGCAAACTCCTCCCTAATGATAGTATGTGATACTAATGGTTTGCCTCAGATCATAAGTGAGAACATCATGACCTAGGGTCTCTCAATCTTCTTCCACATCTCCTTGAAAGCTTTCCACCCCAAAAGGCCATACACCAATGCTGGGGGGAGTAATGTTTCCAAGAGCCAAGACTTCGTCCTCGACTCCTGGTCTGGAATCACTATCACTCGAGGAGAGCTAGAGTTACATAACCTCGTGTGAGGCAAGCCTCTACCTTTGAATTATCTTCATTTGGCCCGAGAGTATAAAGGAATACTTGCGGTATTGGCAGAGTATTGATGACCTTTGTGAGAATATCCTTTTCCTACATGATTATCTTGCAATGCTTTGCTAACCCTCTCTCTCTCTCTCTCTCTCTCTCTCTCTCTCTCTCTCTCTCTCTCTCTCTCTCTCTCTATTTGGATTATTTTGGATGAAAAAAGGGCCCTCCAAGAAGAGCCATGTCATCACTTTTCTAGAGAAAAGGGGGTGGTGGACCTCCATATGTGGCATACAATTGAAAATCCCTTGAAACGCTGACTCTAAATCTACCACCACCGATAAATTTTGAGTTTATATGGTCAAGTTATGACTTCCCCATTAAAAGGTAGATTCCAATGATTGTGAAACCCATGTTATGGATAGCAACATCCCCGGTCACCTTCCCTCGACGTGGTGGCCTCCGTGAAGATCTCGCGCAGGGTGCCGTATGGCTTCCATGGTCTGTTTGTGCCACAGTAGCAGATCAAGTCCAGCTAGGTCCAAATCTCCAGTAGCAACGATGGTACATCACACAAAGCTATTGATGGGTGAAGTTTAAATGTATTGAGCATTTGCATGATTTTCAAAACAAGACCTATCTCCAACAAATGGTGTGCTTTATGATGGTACATGACACAAAGCTACACAATTCATTGGTGGGTCAATCTATTGTTGAGAGAGAAAGAGCGGGAGACAGTTCTTATACCTTTGTAATATCCCTCCTCCTCTTCAAAAATTAGACCAATCATATTAATTTAGCACAAAGAAGCTACATTTTCCTTTTATGTGCCTTTGAAGCCTGAGAGTATAAAGGAATACTTGAGGTATTGGCAGAGTATTGATGAGGGAGAATATAATTTTCCTACATGATTATCTTGCAAAGCTTTGCTAACCCTCCCTCTCTCTCTCCCTCTCTCTCCCTCTCTCTCTCTCTCTCTCTCTCTCTCTCTCTCTCTCTCTCTCTCTCTCTCTCTCTCAGGATTATTTTGGACTAAAAAATGGCCCTTCTAGAAGAGCAATGTCATCACTTTTCTAGAAAAAGGGGGTGGTGGACCTTATATACCTTATGCCAAAACCTCCACATGTGGCACACCGTTGAAAAGTAGACTCTAAATCTACCATCTCTGACAAATTTTGAGTGGACCTTATATACCTTATGCCAAAACCTCCACATGTGCCACACCATTGAAAAGTAGACTCTAAATCTACCATCTCCGACAAATTTTGAGTTTATATGGTCAAGTTATGCCTTTCCCATTAAAAGGTAGATTCCAATGATTGTGAAACCCATGTTATGGATGCCAACATCAATAACATAGGTGTCACAATCATTATAATCTTCCTTTTAGTGGAAAAGGACTATAACACAACCCTCCCCTTAGTGACAGGCCCGAAATGACAGGTTTTTACAAAAGCATCATTTATGGGATGATGAATGTCGTATAAACGACATTTATTTGAGCATGAAAACACTACATCGCAAGAACCGTCATTTTTTTACATGTAACTTTTTATGTTGCTGATACGACGCTCATAGCGATGCCTGCAAAAACTGCAATGAGTTGCATAAACGATGCTACTTGACAAACATCGGTTAAGGGACGACCTCTAGTATTATAAAAAAAACCCAAAATAGATGGCTCTTGTGAAAGCGTTGGAGCCATCTGTGCTTTAGATCGTGCTCATCCACATCACCTTCCTCAACCCATTCATGCTAACTTCCTACATGAAAGGTCAGTGGGTGTTGGGGAGACTGTAATGTTGGACCGACAACCAATGGGCATGTGTAGGGTAGCCCATTGACTTCCCAAGACCTCCTATGGACTAGAAGCTACCCTTTATTGTCTGGCCCAAGGCTCGCCCAAGGCTTACCTAAATGCTCCTAATGCAAACCTAATACTAAGGCTAACACTACATGCACTATCTGATAAATTCTCCAAGTGGGTTAAGAGGACAGACACTGACCTCCAAGACTCAGAGAGATTGACCTACATAGCTCGTGCTTGATTTTCCCTAGACTGAGGGCTCACAATGGGGTCACGACATATGACAAAATATTCCTAAAAGGGTAATTCCTACTAATGAGTGGTGCACTGATGTAGAGCTAAACGCATGGTTACTACTTGTAACTTTCCTTGTTGCTTAATGTCTTGGCATGTCCTAGTGGGAACCACATGTCCAAACTCTTCAAAACTTGATGGCTCACCTTTATACACATTTTGTATACTCATGCGAATATCAAAACCCATGTCCATGTCATCTGTAATATCAAAACCAAAGCTACTATAAACTACAGCCCCCATGCCTAACATTGTAGGATGGATCTAGACACCTTGGTTTTGCCTAGGGTTTGACCTGATGATAGTCCAATATATGTGCTAGACCCTCCTGATTTTGTCTTTCCAATAACACTCTTCTTGTTGTGCGGACCTAGTGAAAATGACAACTTTGCGTGTTGTATACTACTTGTAGCTTACCCTATTGCTCACGTTTTTTTACCTATCCCAGTTGGACCTACATGTCCAAACTCTTCAAAACTTGAAGGTTGTCTTGTATACACATTGGGTGTACTCATACCAATATCAAAAATCATGTGGCTGTCACTTGTAACATAAAAAACGGGGCTGCTATAAACTGCATCCCTCGTGCCTCTACCGCCACCTAGACCGTTGTTGTAGATGCATCCAGACACCTTGGTTTTGCCAAGGGTGTGACCTTTTCATAGTCCAATATATCTAATAGACCCTCATGATGTCATCTTGCCAATAGCCCTCGTATTCTGGTTGTGTGAACCTGGTGAAAATGACAACTTTGCATCTTGTACACTACTTGTAGCTTACCCTATTGCTCATTGTTTTGACCTATCCCAATGGGCTCACCTTTATACACATTGGGTACTCATCCCATTATAAAAAACCATGTGGATGTCATCTGTAACATCAACGACATCAAAAATAGGGTTGTTGTAAACTACAACTCCCATGCCCCTACTGCCACCAAACCATGGATATAGATGGGTCTACACACCTTGGTTTTACTTGGGGTCTGACGTGGTGATGGTCCAATATATCCTCTAGACTCTCGTGATGTCATCTTTCCAATAACACTCCTATTATGGTTGTTCGGAGTTGGGTCTACACACCTTGGTTTTACTTGGGGTCTGACGTGGTGATGGTCCAATATATCCTCTAGACTCTCGTAATGTCATCTGTCCAATAACACTCCTATTATGGTTGTTCGGAGTTGGTGAAAATTACAACTTTTTGAATTGTACACAACTTGTAGCTTATCCTGTTGCTCAATTTTTTTACCTATCCAAATGGGACCCACATGTCCAAACTTTTCAAGACTTGATGGCTCACATGTATACATATTGTTGTACTCATCCAAGTATAAAAACCCATGTCAATGTCATCTGTAACATCAAAAACATCGAAACCAGAGTTGCTATAAATTTCACTCTCGTTTTTAGAAAATATTACCTATTGTGTCCGCAACAACAGTGTTGAAACATAGCAGTGATGGTAGCATAAGCAGATACAAGGCTAGACTAGTAGCCAGAGGATATGCGTAGACACATGGGATTGATTATGAGGAGACATTTACCCACTGTGAGAGCTGTGATTACAGTGGCTGTAGCTAAAGGTTGGTTTTTACAGAGAGGGTTCGTCTAGCAAAAAGGGAGCGAGCAATGAAGATGTAAAATGTAGGATTGGGGATTACTACCACATCAATGATACACTTATTACCATTGCAGCATGGGGAAAGAAGAAGACTGCGGATGGTAATGTTTCATTCAAATTCAATAAGTTCAACAACATTTTTGTTGAAATGCAAAAGCTACAAAAGGCAATGGTATTGTTCTATGGGTTGCCTTCTGGATGTAAGTATCACAAAGTAACCTTGTACGCATTAGGTTTGTGCTCATTTACAGGGAACAACTTAACATTTTGTTTGATTTTCGTGTTTCTTAGGTTCCAAGGTCTCCTTTGTGCTGAAGTTGGATGACTGCGAGATTGTGAAGGGAAGAAGGCTAGAGAGAATGAGTGTCACACTCATGAACCAAAAGGCTAGAGGTGATTGCTAGATTGGAGAAGATCTTAAATGACATTGGTTGCCATGGGGGCAATGTGGAGATATGAGTTAACCAAAAGACCTCTCTAGAGTTTCACATATGGTTTCTCCTAAGGTTTCAATGAGTGTAGGCAACGAGAAGGTTTCTCAAGAAGCCTTGCAAGCGGGACAAGGTTCAAAGATATGCAGATAGGCAACACATCGAGGAAGGTGAAGATGTTCCTCTGCGAAGAGATGGGAGCTGTGTGGAAAGACCTTTGTGCTTGTACTACTTTGGACTCCTTGGATGCAAACATTATTGTTTTGCATGAGCAAGTGTGGGCAAATGTCAATAAGACAGTGCAGTTGATGAGTCAAAGCAGCACAATAGACAAAAATCGTAAAAAAATTTCAAGAAAAGTTGAAAAGCTTCATTGAAGCCAAGGTCCGCACATGGGGTGAATTGAATATTTTGCATTACATTGTAATATAATGCTTTTAAAGGTTTTGCAAAACAAATTTCTTCTTCTAATGCACTTTTCCTGAATGGTGGTTTTGTTTGGTATCTGCAGCACATCTTGTACGCTCATGGTGCATATTTCATGAACACCTACAGCGGCTCACTTGACATGTGGAGCACCCAAGGAATGGAGAAAAGTCATTACCATGCAAGAAGAGTCTAATTCAGGAACACAAGACATGGAGGTGGCAGGACTCGATCAAACTATCTCAAAGAAATGTTTGATTGGTTCTTCCGTTATACCTTTGGAAGCAACCTTTCCAGGGAGAGGGCTCAAATGTCCAAATTGGCCCAAATTGCCAAAATGAAAAGTAAGGGTGAGAAAATAGCAAGGTGGAGGGTAGGGACAGGACCTGCATGTCATGCGGCATGGAGGATTACATGTAGGAGAGTTGGTAAAGTATGGGTCCCTATAGACTTGAATGAGGCCTAGCGTTAATGTGTAGTTGATCTATGGGGATACTATCTATTGAATGTAATCAGGTGTTATAATTGATAATTTAAATGGATCTTTTTTGCCTAATATGCAACCATGTTATCTTTCGTGTTTAAAAACCTATTTTTCTCGTGCGTGATAATTTTTTAAAAACTAGGGATTCGTGTAATGATTATGTTGGCCACTATATGAGTACCCTCTCTCTTTTTGTCCATTTTATACAAGCACTTTGAGAGCACACGAGCACTCAACTCCTCAAGGGCACAATCATTGCTTCCGAACTCGCACGGTACTTATTCTCTATAGAGGTCCCCATGCAACCTGATGAGGATGCTCTCTTAGGCCAGGAGCTAGAAGTTAGGGATTTGCACAACCTTTTTGCCTAGATCGACAATTTTGTTTTTGCATGTAGCATCTGCAAGGCTCAGTTTTCTATGGTTATGAGCGGGAGGCCACGTAATGACCCCTCCATGCCACAAGTTGACCGCGCGAGGGCGTTGCAGTTTGCTAGGAACATTGCGTTGCAGTTTGCTAGGAACATTGCAGAGCATCGGCAGTCTACGGTGTAAATTCTATCTAGATGATTGTTATGCATAAACATGCATAAATCAGGCATAAACTCATCCACCCAACCACCCCCGAGCCCAAGGGATGCACACATGAATTATAAATGAAATACAGCATACCTCTACCTTGATGTCCCATCATACCATCAAGAGGTATAACTCCAATCCAATAGCATGTAGCTATAGTGTGAAATGGTAGGTGAGTAGATATGATCCTCTACACAAGAGACCATAGCCTAAGCCCCCAAGCCTCCCTTGAGTGTGCCCCATGCCCCTATTATATATAGGAGGGCCCTCGTGACTCTTGACTCTCCATTTCCCATGTGTGACCCTTGGATGCCTGACCCTAACCTTAACCCTTAAGGTTAGTCCTAACCCATGCTCCACTAGAGCTTGTTCCCATGCTCCCATGCTCACAAGCCTAATGTGGGTTAGCCTCCTAGTATATGCACACATAATGTGCATATAACATACTTCCCCTCTCTCAAAACATTGCACTCTTGCAATGAAAAAAAGGAGACTTGCACTGAACAATATCAACCGACTCCCAAGTCGAAACCTCTATTTCCCTTTCTTTCCACCTAAATTTAACCTCAGGGATTAGTCAACTAGAAAGTTTCCTTTCTGTGAATTCAAGTACCTTATCAGGTTCATGTGGAACATAGGATAAATCTTCGACTTCAACGCATTCTTGAGGAGTAACTGTGTAATCCTAACCTCCCAGTTTCCCTTTCAATCTATTGATATAAAAGACTGGATGAACTCTAACATGTGGAGGTAGTCTATAGTTCATACGCAACCGTGCCAATCCGATGTATAACTCGAAATTGATCACAATATCTAAGAGATCAATTCGAGCATTTTCCTTTTGACAAAGTCAAAATCTTTAGGAACTTTTAAATAAACCAACGCTCTTGGTTCAAAAGACACCAAGATGAGCGTCCCCTATCAGCATAAAACCGTGCCCTATCTTGAGCACTCCTGATAGAATCCCAAGCTTGAGTCAGCATTTCCTGCATATCACGCAAGAAATCCCTTGATGCATCAAGCTCGATGTCCTTAAGAGACTGACATCAATAGGTGCCCTGGGTTGATACCCATACATAAGCATGAATGGACTAAAACCAATAGTCGTATGTTTAAAACTGTTATAGGTAAATTCCATCATTGGAAGATATTTTCCTAATTTGATGCTTTTCCAGAGACATATGCAGGAAGCATATCCTCTACAATTTGATTCATATGCTTTGTTTGCCCATCAGACTACGGATGATCAGAGGAATTCATAGTCAAAGTAATTTCCTCGTTGTAAACCATATTCGGAATAAAGTAGGAAAACATGGCATTATAACAGCAGGAACCAGGGATTTATCGGCGCCCCGACATACCCACATCTGCACATAGAATAATTGACGTCCCGAGTTACCCATATCAACATAGAGAGTCATCAGTGTCTCGATGAGTCACATATTTTCATCCATAAACCATCAGGTTGACTGTATAAATCACATAAAGTACGAAACTAGAGAAAGAAATGCTAACAAAGAAAAAATCCAAATTTCCTTAATCCGAACACAACAAGATAAACTTGAACTCTAAAGAAAGATATTCCAACAAGTGAATATGCCGATGAGATTACCCTCATCAAAACATGCAGGTTATAGATAAAAGAAGTTTATCTAGAGAATGCCCATACTATAACTTCTAGTGAATTTAGAAAATGAGATTGTCTTTGAATGTTTAGGTTAACATGCTAAGTGATGTAAGCAAAGCAACAATCTTGAGCCCAAATTATTCCATAACATAATATATGTGAGGGATCACTAGCGTCCCATACCACCATGATACCACCCATACATACCTTAACAATTTGAAAACTCCCTAGTATGCCGTCTAGGAAAATATGAATAAAATCCTGTATAAAAGGAATAAAATAGCCTTATCCTAGACTTTCACATACTAAAACCTGTCTCTATATTCCTGAGACTACATCAAGGAATAACCCTTATCGAGTACATCATTAAAAAAAATTTTTGAATTCTTGGCGCCTTTCTAATGATAACTACCCCCAAAACATAATAAAGTTAGGGGGTATAAAAATAACTCACCTAGATATATAAGCAACTAGGTATCCAAGTTGGAATATGTACAAGAGTACAAGCAATATACTCCAAAATTATGTGCAAAAAACGAAGGCAAATGCTACCTTCAAAACACAGGGTGTCTCCTAGCAATTGATGAAGAGCCTTGTAGCCCTTCGTGCTAATGCCTACCTCATCACATGCATTTACATCAACACTACTGATACTTTGGGAAACCTCTTGTATGATTTCTTTGGAAACAGCCATACGTATCTTGCAAACGGGGATCCCTAATCATTTTAAGCACATGTTTCCTCATTGTGAAAGAGCGCAAGAGCTCATTACAATCCTTGGTTTGATCAGAACCTGTGGCATCTTGAAGGAATACTCTAAAAACCAGCAAAATTACATTGACATTACACAATTGCACACTTGATTAACATTGGCATTTTGAATTGGAAGTGCTAGAGAATAAGAAAGAGGAGCCATACCGTGCTACTTAAATTCTCCGCTTACCAACGCCCCCTGCAACCCAGTGAGTGTGTCGATGTGGTTGAGTGGCCTCTTATGCTCCCTAGCTCCAATAGGAGTGCTTTGCATGTGGAAGATGGTCTGCATAAGCTTTTCCACACATGTTGCTCTCTGTTGATTTACACCCTCAAGCTCCTTGATTTTTTCTTAAGCCTGAAGTAGGCCTTGGTGTACACTAGCAAGGTTAACTTGGAGAGTATGCAATTGTGATGAGACAACTAGAAGACTCTACCAGTGTCAGTTGTTGCTAATCTCTTGCAGTAGCCGAGCATCCATTTCTCACCATCTCCCACACAGGGTAAACCCATCCACATCTAGATGGTAAGGAACCAAGGTACAACTCATCTTATTTGCCAACTCCGGAGAGATGGCATCCGCAGAAAGTCCCATCTCAAAGAGGACAATGACCTTTGCCATAACCTCCTTTGTATGGCTGACCATTTTTCAATTTTCAACTCTATAAAATGAACTAGAATTTCACCAAGAGTATTTAAATCATTCTAATGTAAACATTTTCTACTTATTTAAGAAAAACATTATGAAAAACTTGATTCTATCCATTAATCATTCATCTAGGATAAAGAAGGGTTGGATTTACTAAAGAAGAGAGGGGAATGCCTTTTCAATGAGGCATAACATCATTATTCACTTTAAAGAAGACAAAAATCATAAAAACCGAGGTTCAATCTGCCAAAATCAGGGAAATCCCAGAGGTAGACCCTCTATCGAACCTGCAATTTCAATCCAAAGTAACGCAAGACGTCCACCTCAGAATAGGGGAAGTCAAAGAGAGTTGTTCCCAAATCGGCCATCCACTTCCAAGGCAGTAAAGCTGGAAGTGATTGAAGAAGAAGAAGATGAAAGAGATCATACTCCACCTGCGAGATGAGGACATCTCGCGTTTTTTAAGTGGGGTAGAATGTAAGATTCCTCCCCCAACCCCTCATGATGTCCAAATTCTCCCTCTGTAATCAAATCCATCTTCAAAAATATAAAAGATCTTGTTTATACCTGTTTTGGCCTGGAGAGAAAAAATCTTCTAGAGAGAGGTGATTCAGTTATTAAATATTTTTGGATGGAAAAATATCTCATCTTATTAAAATAATTTTTCCTGAAATAGAAGTTCAAAAAGATTTTCAGAAGGTGCATTAGAAATCAAGTATAATCTGTTCAAGAGGCCTTATCCTAGGGGTCCAGATTTTTTTAAAATTTTAAATTAAGGTTCCTATGGACCAATAAGATTCATCCAAATGTAGGGAGAAGATAAATGGAAGAATAAAAGGAAAATCCCCCAAAAATGAGTAAATACTCACATAAGATGAAGAGTTGACTAAGGACAAGGTTAATAGTTAAAAAAGAGAAGAAATGATGCATTTTTGACACCTCAGTGGGGGAATTCCCCTCATGAAGGAGGCGCCTATTTCACATGTGTGGGAGAGTTTCAAACTCCCAAATAATGAGATATTTTTATCTCTCCTCTCTCATGTTTCAACTAGATCCAAAAAGTGAGCTAAACTGACTTAAAAATCGTCAAAAATTGACCAAACTGATCTAGAAAATTCTAGAATCAGTTTGCTTGGTTAGAGGCTCACTTTTGTAAGAAAGCATTATGGGCCCAAGGCCATGGACAACTAGTAAGTAGGTGTGAACTCTTGGGTGGAGTATAAATACCAATGTAAATGGGATTATGGCTCATTCATGATAATGTTATTTGTTCCAAGAATCAATGGTGAGCTTCTCCCGTGAGATGCTAAGTGGTGACTCCTTCATGAGCCACTCCCTTGGTGAGGGACTAACCCATCCCTGTTACTTTCTTTCATTGGTATCAGAGCATGGCTTTTGATCCATGATTTTTAATTTTTCTTTTCTTCTTCTCATTTCGTGAAATTTCTGCTTCATTTGATTCATGGGGGAAGGGGATATGGCTAAGGTAGAGTTTGTGGTTCAAATCTGAGCACATGGACCTATTTTTTTTGAATGAGTGGACCAAATTGGAGAAAATTTCTAATCTTGATTAGCAGTTGTTAATCAAAAACGTTTTTTTGTTTGGGAGCTTTCTTGCAAACCCTAGCCATGGAATCTCAACATGAGCAAAGGGCATTGAGTCTCTCATGTATCTAGCAATGTTTTATGAAGTATTTCACCTATTTTCCATGAGCAATGGGGCTCCCAATGTGGCTGAAAATCACTACCAAAGCTGCCCACGTTTTTCACCAAAGTAACCCTAATCTTCATCTCCTTCAACAAATTCAAGCATTAAGGCTTCCCGGGTGACATTGGTGAGTTGCTCCATCACTTCCTTACAATTTTAAAGCATTCTTTCAAGCTATGGAGTGAATTAGGGTTTTATTACACATAAAATCCTAATTTTCAGAAATTGGACTTTAATCATGGCCATTCATGCTGCTCTTTATGCATTATGAATGCTTGAATGCTACACATAGCCATTCAATGCTATGCCTTGCATATTGGCATAAGTGAGCATAGCTTTTGGCACATTTGGGGGATTGAATAAAATGTTTTGGGTTGGAAGCCCACTTTTTGGTGACACCGTTTTCCATTGCCGGTTGCACGTTTTTGGTCATAACTCTCTCATACGAACTCCGTTTTTGGAGTTCTAGTACTCAAAACGACCGGCTCCTCGTCCTCTTCGAGACGAGCTATAGGTCTTGAGGTGCAGGATTCAGCAAGTGCTCTCTGTTTTCACTTTTGTACTGGATTTTCTAGTCCCGAGCAGGAACTCACGCCCAAAACACGACCCGAGATCACCGCTCCGTGACACTTGGATGTTGTTGATGTATGTGGAAATGTATTGACATTGCCATGAGTGGATGTGATGAAGGAAGCACTATGAACCATGTATTATGATATGAATGAGCATGAGTCATGCTATAAATCAATTGTAAGTCAACTCTACTCATTCATTTGAGCTTGTAACTCATGATTTTATTCCTAGAATCTAGAATGAAGTAAGGGTGCCTTGGCATTTGGAGGAGAGGCCAAGGGGAGAATGTCTTGAATCTTCCTTGCCGTTAGTGCCGGGTAACGCGGTAAGGAAGAGGATTAGGTACTTGGTGGTAAAGAAATGGCCTCAACCTTCACCTTGGTGAAGGGGTGAGAAGTGCTTGGCCGGGAGATCGGCAAGCATCGACGCGCTTCATCGACCACTTCATTCGACTTGAGCAAACAAGCAAATCCTCTACATCGACTTCTCATGCAAAAGGACAAAATTGATGCCATAAGGTCACATGCTCAGATGAAAAAATGATTGAGGATTGATTTGCTTACAGTGGTCAAATGCATAAGGATTTTAATACTTGATTGAGATGCTTTGATTTGATTGAGATTTGGTGCAAAAAGAGGGGAGACCATGGCAAAATTTTTGCAAAATTTGCCTACTTGCAGCCAGGACAAATCCTTGAATTTCTAGGGTTTTTCAAAAGCTTTTCAAATCTGTCCTGAAAGCTCTTCAATCTACCCGAAAACCTCTTTCAAACAAGCTAAAGATCACTCAAATCGGAGTAGTATTGAGCGGTCAAAGTTAAGAGTTGACTTTCAGCTAGAACAGTTGACTGGTCAAAGGTTGTTGACTTTTTCAAATATGTTTTTGGGGATCCTTACTCATCTCGTCAAGAGCTTCGCATCGATATAAAGATCACCCAAATCGGATAAGAATTGAGCGGTTAACATCAAGAGTTGGCTTTCAGCCGGTATAGTTGATTGGTCAAAGGCTGTTGACTTTTTCAGATCTGTTTTTGGGGATTCTTATTTGTCTCGTCAAGAGCTTCGCATCGATATAAAGATCACCCAAATCGGATACCGTTTGAATAGAGAAAAAAAAATCAAGTAAGTGGTCTTTGCAAGGAGGATCAATTACGCGCATGGAAATGACTAGAGGAGGTCAAAACAAGGGAGCCCGGAATGAAAATGATCAAAGACAACCGGAAGCAATGATGGAAACGAGTTCATCAACGAGGAATGAAGAAAGTTCAACCATAAAAGCACCCTCTCCAGATGAATCTCAGCCAGTGGAAATGCCTCAATCTTTGGGAACTACTCCGCTAACAGTGGACATGATGTTAATGGCTATGGAGAGTATGTTTCAAAGGATTGAAAATAACCAAACAAATCGACAACAACAATTTGGTGAACACCTCATGGAACGGTTCGACAAGCGACACCACTACCTGGATGACGTGATGCAAAGAGGGTTAAAAGACTTGGAGAAAGCCATTAGTGCATTGGCTCCTCTCAAGCTCAAACAAGAAGCCGATATGAATGCAATGGATGGTGTACATTATGATGCCAAACATGATGGAAAGCCTTCTATGCCAGAAGAGAACAAAGTAAGACAAATGATGCCACCTCAAATGATGCCACATTCTTCTTACATGGACAAGGGCAAGAGACCTATGGGTGATGCTTCTTATGAGAGATCCAATGCCAGTATTCCAAGAACTTCATCCTTTATGCAAGATGCAAGAAGAGGGTATGAACAGAAGGGATTTAAAGATGCAGGTGATTGGCAATTGGAAGAGGAGCAAATGCATAGACACTTGGGTGAAGGAAGAGGATTTGATGATCCAAGAGCACGGCAAAGGGATTCAAGAATGCATGGTGATTTTGACAATGCTGTGAAGGACAAAATCATATTTAATAAGTTCAAAGGAGAATCAAATTCTATCGAAGACTTTGAAGAGTGGGCAAACAAGATGGATCTCTACTTCGAAATAAGCCCAAGGAGCGAGATTGCCAAAGTCTACTTCGCCTCACTTCATCTTGAAGGTTTTGCTCACACTTGGTGGAGGAGGAAGCAATCTCATGGTTATGTCAAATCAAAATCTAACCGCATGGATGAAATCCCCATAGCCAGAAACCTCACATGATTTTCTCAGAAATCAGAAAGCTTCAAGCACTAGCAAATCTATAATGGACAGAGCATGTTTATCTGTGGAAAAGCCATCAAAAAAAAAATCACAAAATCCATGAGGAAATAGGCGCAATGCGGGCAGCCTGCTGACGCAAATCGGCGTTTGGTTTTGATTTTAAATTTTTTTTACAAAGGCTTAATCCTCCATAAGCCTAATCAATCCTTAACCCAAAACCTACTTTTCCCAAGCCCCATGCAAGTCACATCACCTTTTTGAGCTTTTACTCCTCCTATTTTCAAATTTGAAGAGAAATTCAAAAAAGGTTTCCTATTTTGAAATTTTTGGGTGCAGAAAAGTGATTTACAAGATTTAAAAAGGCTTAAAAATTACCTAGAAAAGGCCAGCAAATTCCAAAATCATTTCTGAAAAATTTTAAAAAATTTCAAAAAAATATTACAGAGATTGGGCAAGGTTTACAGGACTATTTCAGTAGGTTTCAAAGTGTAGAAAATTATTTCATCAATAATTCGACTAGCCCAAGTCTCGTAAATCACGCGAAATCGCTCGGGATTTGTTTGAAGGCGACGAGGATTCAATTCAACCATTGAACAGCGTCTTTGTTCAGCTTCAACAAAGATCAAATTGCGAAAGAAAAACAAGATAAGTACTTACATTTGCTTTATATATTTACATCAAATAAAATAAAATTTTATTTATCTACATCATTTGCACAAGCACTATGGCAAATTTTCCTATCTCGCCATCAATTCAAGAGCAACTCCTTTCTTCATAACATCAAATTGTAGAAGAGAGAGAGAAGCGTATTGAATTGGAGAGACAGCTCACGAGTCGTAGACGCAAGCGTGACTCTTCGCTATCTTTTGATGACGAAGATGACACTATCCAAAGGGCTGTAAATGCTACATTGCAAGCACAAAGGTCACAAAAAAAATCCAAGATTAGTCGGAAAGCTTTCATATTTCAAAATTATGACGGAAAGAAGGATGCTAGGGTCATTCTAGCTTGGCTTAGTCAACTAGATGACTACTTTTCAGGAGAAAAATTTTCAGAGAGTGATAAGATTAAATGTGTAGTCAATCATTTGGTAGACAAGACAGCACAGCTTTATGGTGGAGTGTAATAAAGCAAGGTCATGACAAGCCAGATTTTTGGAAAAGATTTCAATGGTTGGTTAAAAAAGCACTTTTTACCCTCACAATTCAAGTCTAAAGTTAGGCACCAATGGGACACTTTGCATCAACTTGAAAAGGAAACTATGTCACAGTATGTAGAAAAGTTCTGGAATACTTTATTACAGGTGCAGGTTGTGGAGAGAGTCAGCGAGAAGGACCAAAAGAAGAAATTCATTTCGGGCCTTAGATCTACCATTAGGGCCGATGTGAATATGTTTCGACCTCATTCACTATCTACTGCAATATCTTTGGCAACTAATTCCGAACGCAAAAATGGTTTTCCTAAAGAGATTAAAGCACATGAGGGTACTTCTTCTAAACCATTTACTAAATCTTTTTATGCTCCAAAGAAGATGTATAAACCAGGTTATGACAAAGGCAAGGAGGACGTTAAAGGCAACATGAGTACCAATAAGAAAGTCAATGGTGGAAAACCGAAGGCACCTCCTATCAAATGTTTCAAATGCCACAAAGAAGATCACATAGCACCGAATTGTCCGGAGCGTACCAAGAGTTCGACACCAGCAGCAGCAGCCGCTCGAGTCAATATGATTGAAGAAGACAACAATGAAGAAGAATCATTCAAGCAAGAGGGTAATTCCGATCCAGACTACTCAGAACAAGAAGGTAAGCCTCATGTTCATTCTTTACTTAAAATAAAAGGAACAATAAATGGACATGAAGTTGTTATTTTTTGCATGATGATGGTAGTACACATGATTTCATTTTTGAAAAGGCACTTAGAGCAATAAATCTTCATTCTTCACCTACGCACTATAAAGTCAAAGCAGCATTTACTGGAACAAAGTATAATTGCATGCAAGAGGTGAAAGGTTTGGATTTATGCATCAAGCCCTTAACAAAAAAGAGGGATTTCTTAGTTGCACCTTTACAAGGGGTAGATATAATTTTGGGTATGCCTTGGAGACACATGTACAACCCTATTATAGACTATGACACTCATAGCATTTGTCTAAGGAAGGACAATGAAAATATTTTCCTCCAGTGTCTAGTCAAAGGAGAAATGAGTCCTTTGTTGAGTCACACTCAAGCAAAGAGAGCTCTAAGAAAAAGAGAGAAGACTTATATGGTATGGGTTAACCAGCTTGATGCTGACTCTGACACATCCAAAAGTCCAAAGTTTGATCTTTTTATCTCCAAATTTAGTGACTATTTTATGGAAGATCTACCTCCAGGATTACCTAAGTCTAGGCCTAAGGATCATAGTATTGACTTATTGCCTGGAAATTCTCCGCCTTGTAAAGCTCCCTATAGAGTTAACAATTTAGAGCAAAAAGAAATCCAAAACCAAATCGAAGTCTTGCTAGAGAGAGGCCTTATTCGACCTAGTAGTTCACCTTTTGGAGCTCCAGTCCTTCTTGTTAAGAAGAACGGAACTTTCCAAATGTGTGTAGACTACCGTGTGCATTCAATAAGATTACTGTCAAGAACAGATATCCTATTCCTAGGGTAGATGATCTTCTTGACAAGCTTAGAGGATCAAAGGTCTTTAGTAAGATTGATCTAACGTCTGGGTTTCATCAAGTTTGCATGACTGAATCTGACATTTTCAAGACAGCTTTTAGAACACAAACTGGTCATTATGAGTTTTTGGTTATGCCATTTGGTTTGACCAATGCTCCAGCTACTTTCAGCCGTATGATGAATCACACATTCCTTAAGTTTCAAAGTTTTGTTATAGTGTTCTTTGATGACATTCTTGTTTTCAGCAAGGATCGACAAGAGCATGAACAACACTTGGAACAAGTGTTCAACCTTTTGAGAGAAAATGAATTGTATGTCAATCCTAAAAAGAGTTCTTTCTTTTAAAAAGAGATTGAATACTTAGGTCATATAGTGTCGGCGGCTGAAGGGATTCGTGTAGATCCTAAGAAAATTGAGTGTATAACTTCTTGGCCTAAGCCTAGGAACATACATGACCTTAGATCTTTTCTTGGCCTATGTAGTTATTATAGGAAGTTCGTCAAGAATTTTGCTTATATTGCTCATCCTTTCACGATGTCATGAGAATATATTTTAAGTCCTCTAGAAAAATATTATTTATCCTCTTGAGTAATTTGGGGATGCTTGGGTTACTCTTGCGTCATGCCGGCTAGGTTAATATCGTGGGTGACACCACTATAAATATTAATACGTGCAATATAGTGACGTATATTTGGGGCCATCTATGATTATTTCAGTTAGGTTTGTATGGCAGGGTGATTCCTGGGGTACTTACGCCCGCCTGGTAGTCATGAGTTGGTGATGATTTATGCCTGTTTAATATTTGTGGGATTAATTTAATTATTAATTGGGCTTATATTTTCAGGTGATGAAGACTATGAAAAATGAAGAGTTTACTTTGGAAGAAATGACTTGGTTCATCACATTTAATTTTTGGCAAGCATAGTAGCTTGCAACCTTAGCAAATGATTTTTCCATTTTGAACTTTAGGAAAGATACATTTATAATGTAGAATTTATTAAAGCCTATGGCTTTACCCTAGTCCCAATATCAGACACTCTATTTTTGTAAAAGAAGAGTGTCGTGCTCTCTAAAAGCACATTTTGTATATTTTGGGGGCTATGGCCTATTTTTGAAAAAACCTAATTAAATACCCTTGTGTGGGGAAGGCCACGCACAAGGGGGGAGAAGATTGCACCCAGCATGGTCTATTGAGCTAAGTATTTTAATTTTGTTAAGTGTTTGAATTACAATTAATTTGATTTAGTTGAAGCTTACAAAGCATTGGTTTTTATGGTTGAATCAATTCTTGTGAATTCTCTACTCTTCCACAATCTATCCTAGAGTAAGATTCCGATTGCACTTTGTGCCAAGGGTCCAAGGAGTGGAACCATTGCACCACCTTGCCTTCAAGGTGCCGAGCCCAAAGACATAGACCTTTGTTGCATTATCGAAAATTTCAAATGCCTTACAGATTTGATTAAAGACCTCTAGGTGGATACGAGATCTCCAATTCTGTGGAATTTTGGCATAAGTTTGAAAATTTTTGCCCACATTGGTTGTGTATGTGATGTATGTGGATACAAGTGTTGGCCACTCCTGTAAGATTCCTCCCCCAAGCCCCTCATGATATCCAGATTCTCCCCCTGTAATCAAATCCCTCTTCAGAAATATAAAAGATCTTCTTTATACCTGTTTTGGCCTAGAGAGAGAAAATCTTCAAGAGAGAGGTGATTGAGTTATTAAATATTTTTACATGGAAAAATATCTCATCTTATTAAAATAATTTCCCCTGAAATAGAAGTTCAAAAAGATTTTCAGAAGGTGCATTAGAAATCAAGTATAATCTGTTCAAGAGGCCTTATCCTAGGGGTCCAGATTTTTTTGAAATTTTAAATTAAGGTTCCTATGGACCAATAAGATTCATCCAAATGTAGCGAGGAGATAAATGGAAGAATAAAAGGAAAATCCCCCAAAAATGAGTAAATACTCACATAAGATGAAGAGTTGACTAAGAACAAGGTTAATAGTTAAAAAAGAGAGATATTTAGAAGAAATGATGCATTTTTGACACCTCAGTATGGGGGAATTTCCCTCATGAATGAGGCATCTATTTCACATGTGTGGGAGAGTTTTAAACTCCCAAATAATGAGATATTTTTATCTCTCCTCTCTCCTGTTTCAACTAGATCCAAAAAGTGAGCTAAACTGACCTAAAAATGGTCAAAAATTGACCAAACTGATCTGGAAAATTCTAGAATCAGTTTGCTTGGTTAGAGGCTCACTTTTTCCTATAAATAGAAGCCTTTCCCTTTGTTGAAGCTTAATAGTGTTTTTACACTGTTACTCTACTTCTCCCAGAGCCAAAAACTATGAATTTACTCATAATTCATTAGTTTTTGACCTTTTCCTCTTCTAAAGATTGGTGGCCACTCTTGTTTCAAACAAGAGTAGATCCCTCAAACCATCAAGCCAAAGGAAAGCTCTCAAATTCTGCTTGTAAGTTGGAGATTCTTCTCTTTTCTATTTCATTTTATGGTTTTTATGATTTTGTCTTCTTTAAAGTGAATAATGATGTTATGCCTCATTGAAAAGGCATTCCCCTCTCTTCTTTAGTAAATCCAACCATTCTTTATCCTAGATGAATGATTAATGGATAGAATTAAGTTTTTCATAATGTTTTTCTTAAATAAGTAGAAAATATTTACATTAGAATGATTTAAATACTCTTGGTGAACAGCCATACAAAGGAGGTTATGGCAAAATTTTCTAAAAATTATGTAAAATAGGTTTTACCTTTTATTATTTAAAAAGAGTAATCCCCATCATATATGTATTCTTAAAGTGTTACTTTTCATTCTAAGTATAGAAAAATGCATACTAGAATTATTTTATTATAAAAGTGTTATTTTCTTTAGAATTAATTTCTATGCATATTGAAATTTTTATTTTGATTATAAAAGTGTTACTTTTATCATAATTAGATTTTTATGCAAAATTAGATGCATAAAAGAATTTTGTTTTTATTATAAAAGTGTGACTTTAATCAAAATTGGATTTTATGCATAGAAAGATGCATAAAGAATTTTAGTTTTAATTCAAAAGAGTTATTTTCATCAATTTTGATTTTATGCATAAATAGATGCATAAAGAATTTTATTTTTATTCCAAAAGAGTTATTCTTATCAATTTTGATTTTATGCATAGAAAGATGCATAAAGAATTTTATTTTTAATTCAAAAGAGTTATTTTCATCAATTTTGATTTTATGCATAAATAGATGCATAAAGAATTTTATTTTTATTCCAAAAGAGTTATTCTTATCAATTTTGATTTTATGCATAAATAGATGCATAAAGAATTTTATTTTTATTCCAAAAGAGTTATTCTTATCAATTTTGATTTTATGCATAGAAAGATGCATAAAGAATTTTATTTTTATTCCAAAAGAGTTATTCTTATCAATTTTGATTTTATGCATCGAAAGATGCATAAAGAATTTTATTTTTAATTCAAAAGAGTTATTCTTATCAATTTTGATTTTATGCATAAATAGATGCATAAAGAATTTTATTTTTATTCCAAAAGAGTTATTCTTATCAATTTTTATTTTATGCATACAAAGATGCATAAAGAATTTTATTTTTAATTCAAAAGAGTTATTTTCATCAATTTTGATTTTATGCATAAATAGAAGCATAAAGAATTTTATTTTTATTCCAAAAGAGTTATTCTTATCAATTTTGATTTTATGCATAGAAAGATGCATAAAGAATTTTATTTTTAATTCAAAAGAGTTGTTTTCATAAATTTTGATTTTATGCATAAATAGATGCATAAAGAATTTTACTTTTAATCCAAAAGAGTTATTCTTATCAATTTTGATTTTATGCATAGAAAGATGCATAAAAGATTTGTTTTTATTTCAAAAGTATTATTTTCATTGAAATTGAATTTATGCATAGATAGATGCATAAAAGATTTTTTTTTATTTTGAAAGTGTTATTCTCATAAAATGAAATTTATGCATAGTAAAATGCATAAAAGGTTTATATTTAATTTGAAAGTGTTATTTTTCTTAAAATTGAATTTATGTGTAAAAGGATTTTTATAGAAGTGTTATTCCTACTAAAGTTGTCTTTATGTCTAATTAGATGCGTAAAGAATCTTTATATCAAAAAATTAGAATTCTCTTACATTCTATAAATAGATGTGATGAGATGTGATAGGAATCAGATAGATGTAAATGGATGGATGAAAGTGATATGAATCAGATAAATGTAAATGGATTAATGGATGAGGATGTTTGTGAATGTGAATGTGAATGTGGAATGTGTATATGGATGTATGGATGTGGATGTATGAATGTGGATGTGAAAATGGATGTGTGGATGTATGAATGTGGATGTGGATGTATGAATCTGAATGTGGATATGGATGTATGGATGTGGAATGTGGATATGGATGTATGGATGTGAAATGTGGATATGGATGTATGGATGTGAATGTGGATGTGGATGTGGATGTATGGATGTGAATGTGGATGTGGATGTATGGATGTGACTGTGGATGTGGATGTATGAATGTGGAATGTGGATATGGATGTATGAATGTGGAATGTGGATATGGATGTATGGATGTGGATGCGGATGTGGATGTGGATGTATGGATGTAGATATGGAATGTGGATGTGGATGTGGATATGGATGTATGAATGTGGATGTGAAAATGGATGTATGGATGTATGGATGTGGATGTGGATGTGGATGTGGAAACGGATGTATGGATGTGGATGTGGATATGGATGTATGAATGTGGATATGGATGTATAGATGTGGATATGGATGTGTATGTATGAATGCGGATATGGAATTGGATGTATGGATGTGGATGTACGAATGTGGATGTGTAAGAATAATGAATGCGAATGTGTATGTGAAATGATGAGACGTCTATAAGTGAATGGATGAGAAGTGATGACATGTGAATTGAGATGTGAATAAATGATATGTGATGTGAATGAATCTAATGTGATGAGATGGAAAATGATGTGATTGGATGAGAACGAGTACACATATGAATTGAATGTGGAATCAGTAATGTGGAGACTGATGAGGGATAATGTGGAAAGACGAGAGTTCATTATAGAAACTGTAATTGTGACCTGTTTGTAAATGACTGTTTTATGTCAAGAATGCTGGGGAAGCATTTTGATCGTCTTGTGATTAAGGTCGTGGAGACCTAACTGATAAAGTTGCAACAGCTGACGGAGAGTCAACGGAGGACGTCTCGCGTAGCAAGGTCGACCAAGGTCTTGACCAGCCTTGGTTTGATTTAAATGGTGAGCTTCCGGTACAGGGATGAGGAACCAAGGAAGCGGAGGGTGCTGACCATACGGTGCTCGGGCTCTGGGTCGCCAAAGATACCCACACGTGCGTCGTGGAAGATATTGGAACAAGTAGTAAGAGTTATTTTCTGAAACCGAGTATGGATTTGGTTGATTGACCTTGCTGGTCCTCAACTGATGAGTCCATAGCTCTCTTATATGGATCTGTTGGTTGATCTTGCTGATCTTCAACGAGGATTCCATCTTGATTTTTATAAGTGAATATTTACCGGGTACTATGAGCTAGGAACTATCGAAAAGGCCCCTGAGTGAGCGTTCTGGTTGCCAATGATGCCATAGATACTCTGGTGAAGGAATGATTGGAAATTAAGACTCAACCGAATATTTTGGAGGATTGTGAATCAGTGATACTATGGTTTCATTAAATGATTGTTTTAATGATGGTTGAATCTGAGAAAAAGGCAATTTCATAGTGGGTGTGTAAGTGACATGACTGGTGTTAAATTTGCATGAATATCTGGCTAGGGGGCTTGGGAACTCTTTTCCCTTGTACCCGGGACAAAACCTAACCAAAGTCTAAATTAGATCCCATCACTACAGTGGTTGGGTGGTTGGCTAACCCATGGGATTGGATGGGGTTAGGCTAGACTGATGGATCCGTAAAATGAGACTCAATTCTGTTATAATTCGATAGATGAAGTAAATCACGATTGGTAATTGTTCTATGGATAAGAATCAACGGCTGTGCCTCTCGATGGGGAAAAAAGCATTGATCTCTATGATCCAAGTGCAAGTTTCTTCCTTGATCTGACCAAGTGTCTTGATAGGTTCGGTCGGATCAATTTGGTTAGTAATAACCTTGACTACGATAGAGTAAAATTATCCTAGAGGAATCGCCTGTGCTTTCCGGGCAAGGGAAGTTTTTCCGAGTTCGGTTTTGGAAGAACCAAGAAATTAGTCACCTGTCTGGATATCTGTGGTCACCTGTCTGGATATCTGTGGGGGTGGGCGAGGCCCCGAGTGTGGGACCCTGCCCCACGCAAGAAGTGCTACTTCCGCTGCTAGCACCCCGAATCCGTTGCGCAGTGGACCATTATTGTGTTAAAGATATGAAAAAATTGAAACCCCCATGGAGGACTGTTCAGATGGAAAAATTCAGTCTGATGGACCATTATTGTGTTAAAGATATGAATGAGATATTCTGAATGAATTGTTATCTGATAATGCGTTCTATATGAGTATCTTTACCCCATGATTAATGGGGAGCCAACCTATTTAACGAACCCCAGAATCAGTTGAATAAAAAATCGGATTGAAAACACGAATTTTCGTATTGATAGGAACATGGATCGTGGTCGTCGTGGGTGGTAAAAATGTTGACCCCCAACTCGATGAAGAAGAGCTCAACCTGGATGTTCGTAAAACTCTTCATAGTTCGCAGCCTAGTCCCTTCAAGGGTGAAGGGAAACAGTTAGGTGAAGTTGTAGAAAAGTGGATTGAGGCCATGGAGGAATACTTTGATGTAACTGGCTACATTGAGAAAAGCAAGATGGCACTTGCCAGGTTAAAGATTGTGGAAACGGCCAGGGTTGCGTGGAGGAATCACTGCGAGACAAACCGTCTCGACCGAAATACCCAAACCTGAACTGATCTCAAAATTTACCTAAGGACGAGGTTCTGTCCTCCCGGCTTTTTAGAAACAAAGATGAACGAATTCTTAGAGTTAACCCAGGGGAGTAGAACTATTGAAGCATATCACCAAGCATTCGCCCTCCTCCTCAGATACTCGCCTCCGCTGGATGGAGAACAGCAGAAAGCCAAGTTTATTCGGAGACTGAACGAACCTTTGAATATCCTAGTGAAGAATGCCAAGCCAGTTTCCATGGCCGAAGCAGTTCGGATGGTGAAGGGTTTCGCCAAAGCCTTTAATGTCAAAGTCCCGCCAAAGCCAGCACCATCACCTTTCAAAAGGTTTTTATTCCCAAAAAGTGATTCCAACCTTCCTCCGCCCAGGAGATATCAGGGTCAAACCCAGGATATGGGAAGTTCCAGAATGGAAGAAATGTCCTTTTCCCGAAACTCCCCTGGATTTCAACTTCAGAAGTTCCACCCTTGAACAACAGAGTGAAATGCTATAACTGTCAAGGATTTGGACATCACAGTATGGATTGCCCAACGAAAAGAGAAGAATCTCCAACTTACAAGGAGAATTTGAGAGCTTTCCTTTGGCTTGATGGTTTAAGGGATCTACTCTTGTTTGAAACAAGAGTGGCCACCAATCTTTAGAAGAGGGAAAGGTCAAAAACTAATGAATTATGAGTAAATTCACAGTTTTTGGCTCTGGGGAGAAGTAGAGTAACAGTGCAAAAACACTATTAAGCTTTAACAAAGGGGAAGGCTTCTATTTACAGGAAAAAGTTGAAAGAAAGTAACAGGGGTGGGTTAGTCCCTCACCAAGGGAGTGGCTCATGAAGGAGTCACCACTTAGCATCTCACGGGAGAAGCTCACCATTGATTCTTGGAACAAATAACATTATCATGAATGAGCCATAATCCCATTTACATTGGTATTTATACTCCACCCAAGAGTTCACACCTACTTACTAGTTGTCCATGGCCTTGGGCCCATAATGCTTTCTTACAAACCATCCCTTCCCCAATGGTTTCGTCCTCGAAACCTCAAATGAATACCCCAAATTCGGAGAAGAATGTTCCATGTGGCTGAATTTACACCAACCCATATTGCTCTATCAATGCTTCATATCCCTCCAATGCTGAAATAGGTTGCCATGAAGCTTCTTCCTTAGGTAAACCTTTCCATTGAACAAGATACTCCACCAAGGTACGAGTGCGAAGTACCTTTTTCCTTGTACCCAAGATAGCTTCTGGAATGTATTCAATCATTCCCTCTTCATTCATTGGAGGTAACTCATCAACCATTTGATCGATCATACCCACATATCCTTTCAAGTGAGAGACATGAAACACATCATGAATCTTTGTTGTAGATGGAAGTAAGAGTTGATATGCAACCTCCCCAACTCTTCGTATCACTTGATAAGGACCATAATAGCGATGAGCTAGTTTGGTGTTGGTGCTTCCCTTCAAAGACGCATATCTTGACTTTGGTATTCTCAAAAGAACCCAATCTCCCAGTTTGAATTCCAATGGTCTTCGATGAACATTGGCATATTGTCTCATTTTCTCTTGTGCAACCTTCAAATTACTTTTGCATTGTTGCAACAAAGCTTGCATCCTTTCAGCTTCCTCCTTGGCATTATGGTTAGAAGTCTCTTATGTACCCACCAACATAGGCAAATTGACCTTGTAACCATATAAAGCCTCAAAGGGTGACATGCCAATGCTCACATGATATGTTGAGTTGTAAGCAAACTCAGCCAAAGGTAACCAATCATCCCATGTACTTTGAGTATCATGACAATAGTGGTGTAGATATGTTTCCACCTATTTGTTTACTCTTTCTGTTTGACCATCGGTTTTGGGATGATAGGCGGTGCTTGGAGTAAGCTTGGTTCCCATATATTCAAACAATGTTCTCCAAAAAGTGCTCATGAATTTGACATCGCGATCACTCACAATTTGTGATGGCATACCATGCAACTTGAAAACCCCATCAACAAATTGCTTGGCAACATTTTGGGCTGAATATGTGACCTTGGAAGGAATGAAATGGGCCACTTTAGTCAATCTATCCACCACAACATACAAGCTGTCCCACCCTTTCTTTGTGCGCGGAAGGTTAGTAATGAAATCCATTGATATATGACTCCATTTGCCTTCGGGAATGGGCAATGGCTGAAGCAAACCTCCCGGTTTATGTGTAGGATCCTTGTTCAATTGACATGACCGGCACCCACTTACATAAGCATGAATGCTCTTCCACAAGAAACTTTTCCTTATTGCATCAAAGGTTTTGTAGACACCCAAATGACCAGCCACCATAGGAGTACAATGCATCTCTTCCATGATCTTCTTGATAAATGATGAAGTAGGAACCAAGTAGACTTTTCCTTTGTAGTAGAGGAGACCATTTTTCAGCTCATAATGGGGTAACTCTTCACATACACCTTGCTGTAATTTCTGCACTATTTGTGAGGTTTCTTCATCAAACAAGTACTCTTCTTGTATCTCCATGATCCAATCTTTATGCACCTCAGAAATAGCATACAATGAGCAGGCCCACATACGAGACAAGGAATCGGCAACCACATTTTCTTTGCCCTTTGTGTATGTGATTTCAAAATCATAGTTTTGTAGTGTTGCTACCCACCTTCTTTGCTTAGGAGACAAATTGGGTTGTGTGAGGAAATACTTCAGCACCCTATGATCACTTCTCACATAAAAATGACTCCCATATAAGTAATGGTGCCATTTCTTGATAGCATGGAGTATAGCAATCATCTCTTGCTCATACACATGGAGTTCTCTTTCTTTGTCATTTAGCTTTCTACTTTCATAAGCAATGACTCCATGGTCTTGGTAAAGTACCACACCAATCCCTCTTCCACTTGCATCCGCCCTTATTGTGAAAGGTTTGGTGAAGTCTAGACATACCAAAATAGGTGCTGATGTGAGCATCTTCTTCATATCTTCAAAGCTTTTGTTGGCAATGGCATCCCAAAAGAAGGTTTCCTTCTTCAATTTGTCCGTCTCATTGGGGCTGCAATTTCTGCATAGTGGGCAATAAAGCGCCTATAGAATGAAGATAACCCCAAAAATCCCCTCAATTGAGTAGTGTTTGAAGGAACCGGCCAATTCCTAATACATTCCACTTTCTTTGGATCCACACAAATGCCATCCTTGCTCACAATGTGACCCAAATATTCCACCTCATGTGCCATGAAGGTACATTTTGTCTCCTTAACATACAACTTGTTTTGCCTCAAGACCTCCAAAACCTCTTTCACGTGCTTCAAATGCACTTCCTCATGTTTGCTATAAGTAAGTATGTCGTCGAAAAAGACCAATACAAACTTGTAGAGGAAAGGTTGAAGCACTTTGTTCATCAATGCTTGAAAAGTTCCCAGTGCATTGCATAATCCAAACGGCATAACCATGAATTGGTAAAGACCCCTTTCTGTACGAAATGCTGTTTTGAACTCATCACCACTTTTCATCCTTATTTGATGGTATCTGGAACGCAAATCAATCTTTGAAAAGCATGTGGCACCCTTCAACTCATCCAAAAGATCATCCACCCTTGGTATTGGAAAACGATTTTTGATGGTGATCTTATTCAAATCACGGTAATCAATGCACATGCGAAAAGTACCATCCTTTTTCTTCACAAGTAGCACCGGAGAAGCAAAAGGAGATTGACTTGGTTCAACCCATCCCATGTCAATGAGTTCTTTGACTTGCTTTGCCACCTCTTCTCTTTCAACCTTTGACAAACAATAGGAAGGCTTATTGATTGGTTTGGCATTTGGTTCCAAATCAATAGCGTGATCAACACTCCTCTTTGGCGGCATTGATTTTGGCATGGTAAACACATCTTCATAATCCTTGAGTAGCTTAACCATGTCCACATTTTTGATGCAATCCTTTTTGCTATTATCTTCCTCTTTGCAAAGCTGTAGTACATAAACATAGCCCTCTTTCTTGAACTCTTTCTTCATTTGAGTAGCATTGATCATGAAGAGCTTGGACCCTTGCATTCCATTCAATGTAATAACCCCTCCATGATGCACAAAACTCATGAAACTTTTCTGTAAGTTCATGGTAAAAGAGTTCAAAGTGGACAGCCAATCACATCCAAGTACTATGTCAATTGGTCCCAACTCAATCACCAAAAGATCAACTTTGCAAGAGTAGCTCTTGGACAACTCCAATTCTGTACTTTGACACTTCATATTGCAACCCATTGAATCACCATTGGCCACTTGCACCATGTGCTTGTTTGGTAAAGAAGTTGGTTGCATTTTGAGAGTGTTAAAAGACCTTTTATTGACAAAACTATGCGTGCTTCCAGTATCAATGAGTGCATATGCTGTTCTCCCATTCACCTTGATCTTCAATCTCAATGTGTTGGCACCCTTACTTCCCGCATAAGCATCATGAGAGATTGTACACAAGGTAGTATGTGCACTATTGTTTTCATTCCACACACATAGAGGCATCCCATCATCCATTTTGTCATGAGCAAACTTTAGTTTCCCACCCGGATCAAAAGGAAACTCGGGATTTTCTTCATCAAAACCATCATCATGAGAACCTCCACCCTCATGAGGATCTCCCCATCCTAAGGCATCATTGCATTCAAGGAATTCCTCCTCCTCATGATTAGCATTGTCCTCAGTGATAATGTAGCTTATGGACATATCCTTGGATTTGCATACTTTGAAGTGATCCTTGTTCCATTTTTCTCCACATTTGAAACATAGACCTTTGAGCCTCATTTCATGCAAACGGTCCTCCTTGATAACCTTGCTTTTTGAACCCCCATTTGCTGGCTTGGACTCATTGTATGTAGCTTTGTTGGACATAAATGGTGGTTTAAATGGAAGTCTATTAGACCCTCTACCATACACGGTAGAAAATCTTGGAAGATTAGGTCTTGTGTTTGCATGAGAACCCATGTCAGTCCTTGTGATCACTTCCCCTTTGATATTCCCTTTGCTAGCCCACTTTGTCAAGTACTTCTCTTCATGAATTTCTGCAAGCATCATTGCCTTCTTCAAAGTGGCGGGTTCATGAGACTTGACATCACCACCAATAGGAGCTTTCAAGCCCCTTATATACTTGACAACAAGATAATGCTCATCAAAGTCGTCCAAGTATAATAGAAGCTTTAGAAACTTATGAGAATATTCCTTCACTCTGAGTATTTAGAAAAACCACTTTTTGATAGAGAAGTATGGTTTTGTAGGGTGGTGAGTGGGTTTGTGAGTAGATCTAGTTTTGAATTTTTCAACCTTTGGGTAAAGACCTACAAAGCACCCTTCTGTCCAATGGATAAATTCCTGCACTTTCTTGATTTTTGAGGAGATGAAGCCCTTTCCTACCTTCTCCACAAATCTCCTAGCCCAAGCTCTGATACCACTGCAACCGGAATCTTACTCTAGGATAGATTGTGAAAGAGTAGAGAATTCACAAGAATTGATTCAACCATAAAAACCAATGCTTTGCAAGCTTCAACTAAATCAAATTAATTGAAATTCAAACACTTAACAAAATTAAAATACTTAGCTCAATAGACCATGCTAGGTGCAATCTTCTCCCCCTTGTGCGTGGCCTTCCCCACACAAGGGTATTTAATTAGCTTTTTCAAAAATAGGCCATAGCCCCCAAAATATACAAAATGTGCTTTTAGAGAGCACGGCACTCTTCTTTTACAAAAATAGAGTGTCTAATATTGGGACTAGGGTAAAGCTATAGGCTTTAATAAATTCCACATTATAAATGTATCTTTCCTAAAGTTCAAAATGGAAAAATCATTTGCTAAGGTTGCAAGCTACTATGCTTGCCAAAAATTAAATGTGATGAACCAAGTCATTTCTTCCAAAGTAAACTCTTCATTTTCCATAGTCTTCATCACGTGAAAATATAAGTAAATTAATAATTAAATTAATTTTACAAATATTAAACAGGCACAAATCATCACCAACTCATGACTACCAGGCGTAAGTACCCCAGGAATCACCCTGCCATACGAACCTAACTGAAATAATCATAGATGGCCCCAAACATACGTCACTATACCGCACGTATTAATATTTATAGTGGTGTCACCCACGATATTAACCTAGCCGGCATGATGCAAGAGTAACCCAGGCGTCCCCAAATTACTCAAGAGGGGATAAATAATATTTTTCTAGACTGATGCATGCTCTGTCACTGCTTTCTTCATCACTTCAACATCTTCAGTTGCTATTATCACTCCTTGAACCTGATTCTCTTCCAAGATTTCCCCTTCTAACTCTAATAATGCAGCAATCCGAGACTGTAAAAACTCATTCTCTACTTGAACTGCTGCCACTTTGTCCATTGTCTGAGTCCACTCAGACCTGCATTCTTGCTTAAACACCTCTATCCACTGTCTGAACAATGCTGTGGAATTTCGCACACCCAAAAACTTCTCCTTATGTTGCTTCCTGAGCTGAACATTCTGCTCCTTCAAGTCCTCTATTTCCTTGCGCATGTCATCCAATCCTGCTGCTTCATTATCAGCTACCTACTTTTCCAAAGCCTCCATAGCAGCCTTCTATCTCTCTCCCTACTTAGCTTGCTGCCTTATATAATGTTGTATTGAGTATAACTTTGTGATGGCCTCATCCAACCTTGTGGATATGATCATTTGAACTGCTGGTGCTACAGGAGTAGATGGTACAAAACTCCCTAAAGCCTGTAGTGCCAATCCGCCAGTGCCCTTTCATTTTGGCATCTTTAACTTATGTCCAACGATAGCGGATTCAGGCTTGCTACCCCCTGCTTTATCTCCATCAAACACCACTAAAGAAGGCTTATTTTTAGCCACTGCCTCTGACACCTCCTGCTTTGAATATCCGGTAGCAAGCAGATCCGCTTCATCAGTTGCCTTCATGCTTGACCCTGCTATGTATTGCAGCTTATCTTGAGGTTTCCACCATCCACAGGCTCCTTCATCGACGCCTTCGGCTCTGCATGAGTAGGATCGGAATGAAGCCAATCCCTATATGTAAATAACCCGGCCATGTATGGGGCTAAACGGTCCACCGAAACTTACCTCCTTTTATATCGTCCCCCGTTTTCTTAAAATGTCCTTTCCCTTTCTTCATTGCCGTCGGGACAGAATTACTGCGGGTTTGGGGCATGTCTAGCAACGCTAAGCTTCTCCTAAGCTCGTTCAAGCGGTCCAGCTTTTCTATGGCTGCATGCTGCATGGCCCGCTCATAAGTAGGACACTTACTAATTTGAAACTGTGCCCCGTCTACCATCTCAAGAGATTCAGGTGGATATTCTATTCTCGCAACTCGAAAACCCCCAATCCTCATTTTGATGTGATTTAGACGTTTCACACAAATCAAAGCCATCATGTTAAAATTTAAAAATTTCGAATGCCACGTCAGCACAAAACACTCCGACGCCTCGGATCCTCCCTTCGGAATCACCCCTTCACACATTGCGGATATGATCTCCACTTCATTCCACTGTGTATCCATTGAGTCACGTCGGACCTTCTATCCCGACCTGTTTCATGAATGCCCTTTTGGCCTGGGATAGCTCCATAAAATTTCGAGCCTGAATCCATTAACTGGTTTCAACACCTCCGTTCCAAAATAGTCTATCAGTCGGAACGTGCCTTGCCCTAAATCCTCTGTAATTTTATAAGGACCCAAATACCTAAGTTTGAGCTTACCAGGGTGTGATCCCAGCTTTGAGTTATACATCATAACCCAATCGCCCTTCTGAAAAATTTTAAACTTGATCTGCCTTGCCATCCATGCTTGTCTCCTCTTTTGTATCACCTCCACTATAAGAGCACTAAGTAATCTATCTTCATCCAACTGTAACAGCTGCTCCTGCCTGTGCTTTAATGACTCCTCTGGTGACAATCTATATTCTGAAGAAATCCTCAGTGTCGGAACCACAAACTCCATGGGAACAACCGCTTCTATCCCATACACCAATTGGAATGGCGTCATGCCAGTGGACACTTTGAAAGCAGTCCGAAAGGACTACAGAGCTGAATCTAATTTTTCATCCCAATCCTTATAGTGATCTGCTACTATTTTCTTCAAAATCTTGAGCAAAATCTTGTTTGAACTCTCCGCCTGTCCATTTGCATGCGGATGATACGGGGATGATTTCTTGTGTACCATCATGTGAGTCCTGTGGTCAGCTCTTGAATTACTGAATTTAAAAAATGTGTCCCCTGATCAGAGACCAACTCCACAGGACATCCAAACCTAGTCATTATGTTCTTGTATAGGAACCTTGCTACACTAGCTGCCTTGTTGTCTCTCAAAGCCACTGCCTCTACCCATTTTGTGGCATAATCAGTAGCCACTAGTATATACCTGACACTTGTTCTGCTAGCTCTTGGCTTAATTGGTCCTACAAAGTCAAGCCCCCATTTTTGAAATGGTTCCAAAGGCATTATTGGATGATCTTGCATTCTATCCGATGATCCTGGCTGTCCCATTTTCTGACACTATAGACACTCTCTGGAGAACTTATGAGCATCTTTAAGTACCAGAGGCCACCATAAACCAGCCTGCAAGATTTTTCGACCTGTAATCTCTCTCCTGAGAAATGTTTGCCAGCATTGCCACTGTGAGCCTCCTTCAATACAGCTTCCTGCTCTTCATCAGGCACACACCTGCGTATAATCTGATCAATACCTCTTCTGTACAAACATCCTGCAATGACTAGAAAAGGTCTGCCTCCTTCAATACAGCTTCCTGCTCTTCATCAGGCACACACCTGCGTATAATCTGATCAATACCTCTTCTGTACAAACATCCTGCAATGACTAGAAAAGGTCTTCTCTTCAAAGAAAACTTCGTTTTCTGATCCACTGTCATCTGTGTTGGCAGCATTCCATCTAGCAAAAAATTTAGCATCTCATCATACTAGTTTTCAGCTTGAAAAGTCCTAACAGCATAGAGACTGCCATCTGGTAACTGATCTGAAACTCCAACTGCTGCTTCACCATGCTCAATCCGACTCAAATAGTCTGCAATTACATGTAACTTGCCTGGAGTATGAATACTAGTAAAATCAAATTCCTGCAACAAGAGCATCCACCGTGCCAGCCTCCTTGTTAACTGGGGCTTCTTCACCAAATACAGCAAAGCTTGGTGGTCAACATGGAAAACCACTTTGTTGCTCAATAGATAGTGTCTGAACTTCCTTAATGCATAGACCATGCCCAAATCTTCTCTCTCAGTCACTGTGTAATTCTTCTTAGCTGGTGACAACATTTTACTTGCATAATAGATAGGCCGGTACCATCCTTTATGCTTCTCTTGCATTAAAACAGCTCCGATTGCAACATCCGACGCATCTACAAACACATGAAAAGGTAAAAGCCAATCTGGTGGCTGCAATATTGGTGCTACCACCAATATTTTCTTTAGAATTTCAAATGCATTCTTCTGTGCCTCTCCCCAGACATGGAATGTCTTTTTTGGTGAGATGAGACAATGGGGCACAAATATCCGCCAGATAGCGCAAGTATCTACCATGCCATTTAATCTGACCCAAAAACCTCATTAACTCTTTCAAATTCTTTGGAGGTTGAGCTTCTTGAACTGCTTGGATCTTGTCGGAATCGACCAACATTCCTTCCGCTGAAATAATATGTCCTACCAGCTCTCCTCTGTGGACTGCTATTGCGCATTTGAATGGATTCAGGGACATTCTAAACAGCCTGCATCTTTGCAAACATTTCCTCAAATGCTCCAAATGCAATGACTATTCCCCAAACATGGAGAAATCATCCATGAAAATCCTCATGAAATCTGTAAGATATGGCTCAAATGTTATGAATGTTGCTTTTGAAAAAGACGGGGGGCCATTCTTTAACCCAAAACTCATCACTGTATACACAAATGCTCCCCACTCTGTTATGAATGCAGTTTTCTCCATGTCTTCTTCTGCCATGCTAATCTGATTATACCCTGAGAATCCATGCAGAAAACTATACATTTCATGGCCAGCAACATCATCAAGCAATGTGTCTACAAATGGTAGGGGAAATGGATCGGTTATTGTAGCTGCATTCAGCTTCCTATAATCCACACAAACCCTCAGTTTTCCTGATTTTTTCGGAACTACTACAGTGGGGGAAAGCCATGCTGCCTGATCCACTGGCTTAATAAACCCTGCTTTTAGGAGCTTATCCAATTCCTCCTTCACTTGTCGGGCATAATTCGGATTCATGCGGTAACGCTGTTGCACCACTGGTACAGCATCCTCTTTAAGATTAATCTTATGCTGATGAATCTGTGGATTCATCCCTTTCATATCAGTGTAGTCCCAAGCAAACACATCAATAAATTCCTGCAGCAACTTCTTCAACTGCTCCTTAAAATCGGAATCCAGGTGCACACTAACCTTGACAATCCTTGGATTGTCCACTGTACCAAAATCTAAATCTTGCAAGTCATCTTCTTTTACTCTAGAACTCTTTCCCAGAGTATGTTCATACAATGCCTCTGCCTGCTTGATAGCTTCTCCAACATCCTTTTCGGAGTCCTTGCTCTGAACATCCAAAATCTAAGAAGTTGTTTCCTCCCTTGAGATTTCCTTCAAGTCGAACCCTTTTGGGCCCTCCAACTCCACTTGAGCACACTGAAGATTAGATTTCCCTGTGAACCAGTACCTATCCATAATGTCAATGACATCCACTTCAAAAACAGGCACTACTGTTGGATTTTCTTTAAGATAATCCTCTTCCTCATCATCTGTGACTTCCGATGCCAAGTTGATTGCTTGAGCATATAGAGGCTTAATTTCCTTTGCTAAAACTGCTTTATCAGTCATGCTAACCTTCACTATTTTGGAGCCTTTCTTAAGAGCAATTTCATCCTTCTCCAAGTCGCTTAAGTTTTGCTGTGTGGAACCAAGGTCTCCCCAATAACATTGGGTAAGCTCCTCATGTGTCTTCCAATTTTAAGACCACAAAATTTACTTTGAATGACAAACCAGAAATCAGTACCTCTTGGTGTCATAACATCCCGATAGGCTGGACCCTCCTCTGATCCACCATTTGCACTTGGAAAGGAGCTGGTTGCAACTCCATCTGCTTCAATTTCAGAAACTCCCCTTCAGGTAAGATGTTCACTCCAGAGCCTCCATCTAATAAAACCTTAGTAAAGTCCTTCCCCTGAAACTTAAGATTTATGGTAGGAACTCTCCAATCCACATCTCCAAGTGACATGTTGCATACTTCTACCTCTAATGCTTCTGGCCTCTTCCTTGCATTTTGTCTTTAAATATTGGCACTATGTTGAGCAATTGATCCAAAGTGATATTTAAAGGAGTATGCATTAATTCTTCAAAGAGTGAAACTGAACTAACCTCATCCTTCTTCTTTTCATCTTCCCAAGCTACTTGTTTCTTCTTCTGCATCTTCTTCAACTGTTTCGATGACTGCTCTCGGACATCCTTTTGTTCCTCCCAATCCAATGGAGACTTCAGCTTCTGAGATCTGGTTACTGTCATCACCTCAACATTATCTTCTTTCTCTACACAATTGGAACAATCACATGCCATTTACATTGCTGACACTTATTTCTCTTGTAAACACTTCCTTCCTTCACTCTCTGGGATATCAGATGGCGGACTCACCACAGGCTGAATTTCTGTTAAAACAAGGTTAACCTGTGGAACAGGATTCTCTTCCTGTCTAGGCTGTTGGTGTGGAGCTTGATTTTGATTATCATACTCATTCCAATTATTCCTCCATTCATTCCGCCAAGGAAATCTTCCTCTTCCTCTTTTCCATTGTCTGTTTGGAGGTCTCCATTGATATCTGTAATCATGAGTTGGAGGATACTAATTTTGATTTCCTCTCGGTTGGACTTCTGGGGCAACTTGCACCACTACTACCTGAGTCTCCTGTCTTTGCTTCTAAATCCGATCTGGAACTGGACCTCTATACGGTGGATTATACCAACAATTTGATGTTAGATGACCATCCCTCTCACAAATATGACAGTGAGGTTTATCAGATGATGAAATCCCCATTTCTTTTATCTTTTTGGATACTAACTTATCCAATTCCTCAGTTCCTTTGTCTTGCTTCTTCCTCTTTGCCTTGCTCTTTTTCTCTTCTTTTTTCTTCTTCTTGTCTTTCTTCCTCTTTGTCTTTTTATGCTTCTTTTTAGATTTCTTTTTCTTTGATTTTCTCTTTTCATCATCAGAGCTATCCGAATCTGAATCAGAATCTTCAGAATCATCCGAATCAGAATCTGACTCGGACTTTGAATCACTGTCCGAATCACTGTCGGAGTCATCCTTCAATGTACCATATCTCTTCTCCACTCTAGCACAGTTGTTTCTAGTAGATCATCCATTCCCGCAGCAGCCACATCCACACTGGCTACTGCAGACATTATGGTTTTCCTCAAACCCTTCAAAAAGTATCCAGCTAACATTTCTGGGGTTGGTCTTTCTGCCGCCTCCAATCTATTAACTAATTGGGTAAATTTCTGAGCATAATCCTGCACCAACATCTTCTTCTATTCAATTCTCTTTATCTTGCGCAACACATCATTCGGTGTCTTTTCCTTTCTGAACCTAGCCAAAAATGCTCCCTTCAAATCATTGTATGTTGCAAAGTGATTTGGGGCAAAATGGCTAAATGATTCAATAGCTTTTCCTCCAAAAGTAGCCTCGAACTGATGCATCTTGTCAGCATCACCATATACTCCAGCCAATCCGCTAGCCTGCTAAGCTGCTTCAAATTCACCAACATGACAATCGGGGTCCTTCTTTTCCGGCCCCTTGAGCTTTTCGAACTTGACTTTGAGATCAGCGATTTTCCCTCGATGTGCCATTCCGAGTGTTGTTGGAACTACCCTAGGTTTAGGTTTTCCTTTTACCAGAAGAGGATCAAACTGTAACCGCTTTCTTGAAATCAATGGTCGTACCGTAGCGACACCCACCAATTGAGAAACACCCCTTGCCCAGTCCTCCGGTGTTCTTGCGGCGGCGGACTGTCCTCCTAACTGACTTGAATCATTGTCCTCTGAATCATTTTCTTGCCGTCCACCTCTGGATCGTGATCTTGTGAAATAAACCCTAGAAGCCCTTTTGCTTTCTTCACTCATGCATTCCGTGCATCAAGCTTCAAGAATGCCTTGATAAAAAGAAATACTCATAATGAGCATTCAGGACATACTGCAAACCCCTAGATATGATTCTCCTTCTACCTATCAAATCCCTAGAGATGATTCTCCTTCTGCCTATCAAATCCCAAACCTGATGAATCCAAACCTTCTTACTACATAAGCATTTACTTCCTCCTCATCTGTTACCCAGTTTCGGAAATCATATAGCAACCCATCCATATAGAGAAAATCCTCTTATCCCCGAAAAACGCTAGGTTTGTTCCTAATATACCCTTTTCAAAGTAGAAACCCACAAGATCGCTAGTGTATATTCCTGACTCAAATCAGACTTTCACTAAACCTAATTCCGATACATGGAAGTAAGACTGAAATCAGAATACACATGTGGATGACAGAAATGAGTCCGAATGCCATTACAGAACGCAGATGGAACTCCTTAATTCATCATTTCCAAAACACAATAGTGCGGCTGATTAAAAGCCCGCATCAGTTACAAGTGGTTATAACCGTATTCCTTCATCAGAATGTCCCCAAGACATAATGAAAGTCCGACTAAGGTATTTTGCAAAAAGACTTACAAAAAGGAATTGCTAAACTTGAAAACTAAAACAAAGTAAAGTAATCTATGGTACTGTAAGTAGAGCCCTAACACAAACAAGAATTTGGAGCTTTACAACCGTAAACTCAATAAAAATTTGAGAGAGCCACCTTATCTTGGCCAAGCAAACAGGTAAAGTTGGTGGATTACGGCACGAAAGATAGCAGCGCAACAGAAAATGACACTGACACTCCGACATCGAGACCAATTGCCAGGGAGCCTACATGGGCACACATGGAGATTCCCAACCACCCAGCCGTAGGGGGAAAGACTTGCCATGCATTAACATGCAACATCAAGAGCAGCAAGGGGAGCCAGAGAAGCAGCAGGAGTAAGAGCAAGGGCAACAACAAGAGCAGCAAGGGGAGCAAGAGGAACAAGCACCGGTCCCAAAAAGAAACAAAAGGAAGTGGACGCATTACAGGCCTCATCCCCTAAAACCACATCCTGCCAATCGTCTTCCACATCCTGCCAATCGTCTTCCTAGTGCCCTGCTCGCAAGAGACGCTCTGGGTACAGGGGTTTCCAAGAGATACGGTACTACCAGAAGTCCGTGGAGCTTCCTATCCGGAGGGCACCTTTCTCACGAACATGCAAAGAAATATTATGGGAATACAAGATGGAATGTTGGATGCAGTCGGTTGCCCTAGAGGCATTGCAGAAAGCCACGGAAGCATATCTTGTTAATTTATTTGAGGACACAAATTTGTGCGCCATCCATGCAAAGCGGGTTACCATAATGGTAAAGGATATGCAGTTGGCCCATCGTATTCACGGGAGGAAAGGGGAACAAAAAATGATGTATCTCAATTTTCAATGTATCTCAACTTTTCATATTAATGAAATTTTTATGTGTTTATATCTTCATTTTGCATATTTGATTGTCTATTTCATTGTCTAATTGATTTAATCGTGTAATATATCTTCCATCACAATTTGATAAAGGGCCATAAGGGTGTGAAAAAGGCCCCTCCGCAATGGCCATTTTCACACCCTCTTCTGGCCCACATGGGTTTTAATTGTAACATGGTTTTTAATTGTAACATGTATCATCGCAAAGGGCATGGGGTGGGAAAATGTTGTGTATGGGAGCCTCATACACGGGCCATTTTTGTGATGGCCAGAGGGGTGCGAAAGTGCTATGTAAGGGAGCCTTGTACAGGCCATTTTCGCACCCCTCTGTCCCTTCTAAAATTGTTTGTAAAATTTTTCCTATAATTTGAAGGTTTTTATGAATATTAAAACTCAAATCCCTTAAAATCAGCCGTAGATCAAAATTTCCATTAGGATCGAAATATCATGGAATTAAGATGCTCTATAGGCAACCCAATACATCATGAAGTTGGCCTTCTTAAATGGTCTTTTCTCAAAGTGAAGAATGCAAGGAAGGAAGATGATGTTAATACAAGACATAATTGATTTTAAACCTTCAAAATCAGAATGCTTGTAATTTTTGATTTCTATTGTTAAATTAAGGTAAATTAGAGATCAAAAGGGATGGCCTCGTACATCATCATGTGGTTCTCAATATCTTTTTGCGTGCTCATTGATTACCAAACCAAAGTTATTTTTTAAATTTCCACCATTTTCTATGGTTAATTAGGGGCTAAATAAGTTATTCGCATTCTAGTGGAGGGTGTAAAGCTATCAAAATCGTGACGGCTAGAGGGGTCATAAAATGGTGTGTACAGGGGCCTCGTACAGGCCATTTTCGCACCCCTCTGGCCCTTCTAAAACTTTTTGTTGTTTTTTTCCTAAAATTTGAAGACACACCATTTTATATGATTAATTAGGGGCTAAAGAATTTATTCTCATTCTAGTGGAGGGCGTAAAGCTATCTAAATCGTGATGGCCAGAGGGGTGCAAAAATGTTGTGTACGGGGGCCTTGTACTACAGGCCATTTTTGCACCCCTCTAGCCCTTCTAAAATATTATGTAGTTTTTTTGCTAAATTTTAAAGACATGCCATTTTATATGATTAATTAGGGGCTAATTAAGAAGCTATTCTCATTGTAGTGGAGGGCATAAAGCCCTTAAAATCATGATGGCCAAAGGGGTGCGAAAAAGCTCTGTACGGGGGCCTTATGCAGGCCATTTTTGCACCCCTCTGCCCCTTATAGAACATTTTGTAGTTTTTTCCCTAAAATTTGAATGTTTATTTCGGTTCATGTCATCAAGGAAAAACACGCTTATTTCACTTGAAAACCAACTAAAATCAAATAGCAAATATTTTCACATTACAAATCAAACACATATACTTAAAAAGCATCATTCTACATTGTATTGATATAAAAAGTTACATATGGGATTTGGTAATACTTTTTACAAGTGAGGTTTGGTGCTTCTTAGCTACGGGGAGCCTGTCGGGGTTAGAATGGCAGTGGCAATTTCTTGAGGTGAGTCATGGCCAAGTGACTTGGCAATTCCTAATTGGGCAAGCACATTGCCTTTATATCTGCTCCCAAAAGTGGTCTCATGAGACTAACGACTTTCTAACTAGGATTACAAAACTGACCGACCGGCCAATAGTGGCCACAGAGAGTTGCTTTGAGAAGGTCTTCAATGCAAAAAGGGGGAAGCTGGCATCCGGTGTGAATTCTTTGTGAATAATCACAAAGTCATTGGGTGGGAGGTGTCCGATGTAGTGGGCAAGAGCCGGATATGGACTTGCAGTAGATCGAGTTCCCCCACCCCACATAGCGAAACTGTCCATCCCTCGCACCCTCTCTTGTTTATCATCTTCATTTGCATCAGCCTTTCTTTCCAAGTCAATTTTGGACTTGGATTCGTCGATATTATGCGTTGGAGTTGGTGTCCAAGGCACAATTGAATAGGATACACTTTGTTGCGCTGCTTGGAACAACTCCTCGGTGACGTTTGCCTACTCTGCATTCTTGGTTGCCTCCAAAGCAATCACCACTGTCTCCTCCAAAGATTTTGTATGTAGGAGGAAGGTCTCCTCCATGTTTCCTTTGTTGGAGTAATTGAATGAGAACTCCGCCTTCACCCCCTTGAGCATGCTCAAGCAGTCATCCATGTGGAGGAAACATGACTTTTCAATGTCATGCAAAAAAATGAAAAGCTCCCCCCCTGTACCGCAACCAGACATAGAGAGTCAACCTCTATCTCAAGAAGGGGGGCAAAGTCATCTTCATCTTTAGTGGCGGTGTCGCTTCCACTAGCCTCAAAGTAGCGTGCAGATTTTCTACGAGTGTCGCTTCCACTAGCCTCAAAGCAGTGCGCGGATTTTCATCTTTAGTGGTGGTGTCGCTTCCACTAGCCTCAAAGCAGCGCGCAGATTTTCTACGAGTGCCTGAGTACCCTCTCTCTTTTTGTCCATTTTATACAAGCACTTTGAGAGCACACAAGCACTCAACTCCTCATGGGCACAATCATTGCTTCCGAACTTGCACGACGGTACTTATTCTCTATCGAGGTCCCCACGCAACCTAATGAGGATGCTCTCTTAGGCCCAGAAGCTAGAAGTTAGGGATTTGCACAACCTTTCCACCTAGATCGACAATTTTGTTTTTGCATGTAGCATCTACAAGGCTCAAATTTCTATGCTGACGAGCGAGAGGCCATGTAATGACCCCTTCATACCACAAGTTGATCACACGAGGGCATTGCAGTTTGCTAGGAACATTGCAGAGCATTGGCAGTCTATGGTGCAAATTCTATTGCGATTTTTGGAGTCCTCCTTAGTTTCGAGGACCGTGAAGTTATGCTTCATTACCAATTTTGTTAGATTGATATACTTCCCTTGCTAGGTTTTATTAGTAGAGGAAGCTTTGTAATATCTTCAAATATAGTTTTTTTGATGACTTGAATTGTATCCCAAAGATTTACATTGCTTTTTTGTAATACTTGAAGAAGTCTCAAGATGTTGATTTTTGAAATATGACATGCTTGGTATTCCACATATTTGTGTGTTTTGTTGCTTTGTGCAAATTGTCCAGAAGGGTGCAAAAATTCACTGTGCAATTTGGTTGGAAAGGCTAATTTCGTACCCTTTTGGACCAATAAAATATTTCCTCGATTTTATCAAATGTCTCCAGTAGTAATGAACGCTTATTCGAATGATACCCCATGCATTTAGCATGCGTATGATTTGTTTGCATGCGTGAGTGACCTCTTAAAATTAGGGTTTTTTAAGGATTATGGTTGACCTCTATTTTTTCCCATTCTTACCCTCATCCTTACCCTCAGCTCTCCTCACCATGGTGCAAACAAAGCAAACAGTGAAAAAGATGAGCGAAGAACGACACGCGTGATTGAGGGGGGGGGACAACGCAAACAAGAATTTGGAGTGTTACAACCGTAAACTCAATAAAAATTTGAGAGAGAAAGCCAGCTTATCTTGGCCAAGAAAATAGGTAAAGTTGGTGGATTACGGCACGGAAGATAGCAGCGCAATAGAAACTGACACTGACACCTGACACCAAGACCGACTACAGCAGCAGGGAGCCTACATTGGCACACATGGAGATTCCCAACCACCCAGCCGTAGGGGGAAATAGCTTGCTATGCATCAACACACAACATCAAGAGCAGCAAGGGGAGCCAGAGGAGCAGTAGGAGCAAGAGCAAGAGCAAGAGCAAGAGGAGCAAGAGGAACAAGCACCGGCCCCAAAAAGAAACAGAAGGAAGTGGACCCATTAGAGGCCTCGTCCCCTACAACTATGTCCCTTCGGTCATCTTCCTCATGGACACGCTTAGGGTACAGATCTTTCTAGGAGATATGGCACTACCAGAAGGTCGTGGAGCTTCCCATGGGAGGGCACCTTTGTCACGAACGTGCAAATAAATTTTACGGGAATACAAGATGGAATGTTGGATGTAGTCGGTTGCCCTGGAGGCCTTGTAGAAATTCACGGAAGCAGATCTCGTTAATTTATTTGAGGACACAAACTTGTGCACCATTCGTGAAAAGTGGGTCACCATAATGGTAAAGGATATGTTGTTGGCTCGTCGTATTTGCGGGAGAAAAGGGGAACAAAAAATGATGTATCTCAATTTTCAATGTATCTCAACTATTTATATTAATGAAATTTTTGATGTATTTATATCTTCATTTTGCATATTTGATTGTCTATTTGATTGTCTAATTGTTTTAATCATGTAATATATCTTCCCTCATGTTTTGATAAAGGGCCATAAGGGTGTGAAAAAGGCTCCTCTGAGCCGTGTGCAATGGCCATTTTCGCACCCTTCTGGCCCACATGGGTTTTAATTGTTGTAACATGGTTTTTAATTGTAAGATGTATCATTACAAAGGGCATGGGGTGGGAAAATGTTTTGTATGGGAGCCTCATATGGGCCATTTTTGTGATGGCCAGAGGGGTGCAAAAGTGCTGTGTAAGGGAGCCTTGTACAGGCCATTTTCGCACCCCCTCTGGCCCTTCTAATTTTTTTTATAAATTTTTTTCTAAAATTTAAAGGTTTTTATGAATATTAAAACTCAAATCCCTTAAAATCGACCGTAGATCGAAATTTCCATCAGGATGGAAATATCATGGAATTAAGGTGCTCTATAGGCAACCCAATACATCATGAAGTTGGTCTCCCTTAAATGGTCTCCCTTAAATGGTCTTTTCCCAAAGTGAAGAATGTTAGGGAAGGAAGATGATGTTAATACAAGACATAATTGATTTTAAACCTTCAAAATCAGAATACATGTAATTTTTTATTTCTTTTGTTAAATCAAGGTAAATTAGAGATCAAAAGGGATGGCCTCTTACATCATCATGTGGTTCTGAATATCTTTTTGCATGCTCACTGATTACCAAACCAAAGTTATTTTTTAAATTTCCACCATTTTCTCTAGTTAATTAGGGGCTAAATAAGTTATTCTCATTCTAGTGGAGGGTGTAAAGCTATCAAAATCATGACGGCTAGAGGGGTCATAAAATGCTGTGTATGGGGGCCTCGTACAGGCCATTTTCGCACCCCTGTGGCTCTTCTAAAACATTTTGTTGTTTTTTCCTAAAATTTGAAGACACACCATTTTATATGATTAATTAGGGGCTAAAGAATTTATTCTCATTCTAGTGGAGGGCGTAAAGCTATCTAAATCGTGATGGCCAGAGGGGTGAAAAAATGCTGTGTATGGGTCCTCATAGAGGCCATTTTTGCACCCCTCTATCCCTTCTAAAATATTCTATAGTTTTTTTTCCTATATTTTGAAGACACACCATTGTATATGATTAATTAGGGGCTAATTAAGAAGTTATTCTCATTCTAGTGGAGGGCGTAAAGCCTTCAAAATTGTGATGGTCACCTAGAGGGGTGCGAAAAAGTTGTGTACGGGGGCCTCATGCAGGCCATTTTTGCACCCCTCTGGCCCTTATAGAACATTTTATAGTTTTTTCCCTAAAATTTTAACGTTTATTTTGGTTCATGTCATCAAGGAAAAACACGTTCATTTCACTTGAAAACCAACTAAAATTAAATAGCAAATATTTTCACATTACAAATCAATATTGCACCGCTTTTGGAACAACTCCTCAGTGACGTTTGCCTACTCTGCATTCCTGGTTACCTCGAGAGAAATCACCACTGTCTCATCCAAAGATTGTTTGAGTGGGAGAAAGTTCTTCTCCATGTTTCCTATGTTGGAGTAATTGAATGGGAACTCCGCCTTCACCTTGAGCATGCTCAAGCAGTCATCCATGTGGAGGAAACATGACTTTTCAATGTCATGCAAAAAAATAAAAAGCTCCCCCCTACCTGTTAAAACCCTAAGAACTCTCTAGATAATTGTTATGCAAACATGCATAAATCTGGCATAAACTCATCTACCCCCGAGCCCAAGGGATGCACACATGAATTATAAATGAAATACATCATACCTCTACCTTGATGTCCCATACCATTAAGAGGTATAACTCCAATCCAATAGTATGTAGCTATAGTGTGAAATGGTAGATGAGTAGATATGATCCTCTACACAAGAGACCATAGCCTAAGCCCCCAAGCCTCCCTTGAGTAGTGTGCCCCATGCTCCTATTATATAGAAGGGCCCTCAAGTGACTCTTGACTCTCCATTTCCCATGTGTGACCTTTGGATGCCCGACCCTAAATTTAACCCTTAAAGTTAGTCCTAACCCATGCTCCACTAGAGCTTGTTCCCATGCTCCCATGCTCACAAGCCTAATGTGGGTTAGCCTCCTAGTATATGCACACATAATGTGCATATAACATACTTCCCCTCTCTCAAAACATTGCACTCTTGCAATGAAGAAAAGGAGAACTGCACTGAACAATATCAACTGACTCCCAAGTCGAAACCTCTATTTCCCTATCTTTCCACCTAAATTTAACCTCAAGGATTAGTCAACTAGAAAGTTTCCTTTCTCTGAATTCAAGTACCTTATCAGGTTAATGTGGAACATAGGATAGATCTTCAATTTCAACGAGTTCTTGAGGAGTAACTGTGTAATCCTTACCTCCCAGTTTCCCTTTCAATCTATTGATATAAAAGACTGGATGAACTCTAACATATGGAGGTAGTTTATAGTCCATACACGCAACCATGCCAATCCGATGTATAACTCAAAATTGACCGCAATATCTACGAGATAAATTCGAGCATTTTCCTTTTGAAAAAGTATGAAAATCTTTAGGAACTTTTAAATAAACCAATGCTCTTGGTTCAAAAGACCAAGATGAGCGTCCCCTATCAGCATAAAACCGTGCCCTATCTTGAGCACTCCTGATAGAATCCCGAGCTTTGGTCAGCATTTCCTGCATATCATGCAAGAAATCCCTCGATGCATCAAGTTCGATGTCCTTAATACTGACATCAATCGGTGCCCTCGGTTGATACCCATACATAAGCATGAATGGACTAAAACCAATAGCCGTATGTTTAAAACTATTATAGGCAAATTCCATCATTGGAAGATATTTTCCCAATTTAATGCTTTTCCAGAGACATATGCACGAAGCATATCCTCTAAAATCTGATTCATATGCTCTGTTTGCCCATTAGACTGTGGATGATCAGAGGAATTCATAGTTAAAGTAATTTCCTCGTTTTGTAAACCATTCGAAAAGTAGGAATACATGGCATTATAACAGCAGGAACCAGGGATTTATCGTGGTGCCCTGACATACCCACATTTGCACATGGAATAATCGACGTCCCGAGTTACCCATATCAACATAGAGAGTCATAAGTGTCTCGATATGTCCATCCGTAAACCATCAGGTTGACTGTATAAATCACCTAAAGTACAGAACTAGAGAAAGAAATGCCAACAAAGGAAAAATTTGAATTTCCTTAATCCGAACACAACAAGATAAACTTATTAAACTCTAAAGAAAGAGATTCCAACAAGTGAATATGCCGACGAGATTACCCTCATCAAAACATGCAGGTTATAGATAAAAGAAGTTTATCTAGAGAATGTCCACACTATAACTTCTAGTGAATTTAGAAAATGAGATTGTCTGTGAATGTTGAGGTCAACATGCTAAGTGAATATGTCGTCGGCATATTCCAACAAGTGAATATGCCGACGATATTACCCTCATCAAAACATGCAGGTTATAGATAAAAGAAGTTTATCTAGAGAATGTCCACACTATAACTTCTAGTGAATTTAGAAAATGAGATTGTCTGTGAATGTTGAGGTCAACATGCTAAGTGATGTAAGCAAAGCAACAATCTTGAGCCCAAATTATCCCATAAGATAATATATGTTATTATCCCATACCACCATGATACCACCCATACATACCTTAACAATTTGAAAACTCCCTAGTATGCTGTCTAGGAAAATATGAATAAAATCATGTATAAAAGGAATAAAATGGCCTTATCCCAGAATTTCACATACTAAAACCTGTCTCTATATTCCTGAGACTACATCAAGGAATAAATCTTATCGAGTACATCATTAGAAAAGAATTTTGAATTATTGGCGCCTTTCTAATGATAACTACCCAAAACATAATAAAGTTAGGGTAGAAAAATAACTCACCTAGATATATAAGCAACTAGGTATCTGAGTTGGAATATGTACAAGAGTACAAGCAATATACTCCAAAATTATGTGCAAAAAACGAAGGCAAATTCTACCTTCAAAGCACATGATATTATTCAAAAGATTAAAAGATCCTTATAAAACCATAGATAAAAGCATAGAAGCTCCTCGAATCCATGAAAACCATAGTTGATCATAAAAAACAATGCATACCATCTAATGGTCATTAATCATGCCAAAAGAAGCATTAAAATTGGTGGCCAACTCATCAATTTGGAGTATATGAACATGGTGTCGTTCAAGCAAAACTTCAAAGTAAGCAAGTGAAACACATGTGTGTAACACTCAATAAAAAACCCCTAGACACAAGTGATCTAGGGCAGAACTTGATGAGTCCAAATAAAACTTGGAAAACATCCAATAAAATCCACCAAAACAAACCGATCAACTGACCCATGATAGAATTTGTCTTAGGCTTAAGAAATTAAGCACAAACCACACTTAAATAAGTGCAAAATAAATTATCATGAAAAAGTGTCAAAGGTGAAACACACTTTGAATGCAAATTATAGCCATCAAAAGAAATTAAGGAACATGTCCAAAAAGAATAGCTAAACAATGGTAAAAAATCATGAAAACATCGTTCAGAATTAATCCAAACAAAAACATATACTAATATGAGGTATAATCATATTAATAATATGCAAATAACCCACATCTATCTAATGTCAGCACGAGAAAACGTACTTCAACATTAAATAACCCTCGAAAATATTAAATTCTCGAGAAAACAAATTATCATGATTTTTTCTCTAATTTTTCCTAATTTTAAAGGGCCTCAAAATACAATAATTTTGAATTCCACCAAACCTATCTTATGGCATTCCAAACCTATAATTTTTCCCAAAAAAAATTAGCAATTAGATTTGCCAAAATACCATTGATATTTTAAAAATACCAATTTCTAGGATTTCTAAAAATAATTTCTAGAATATTTCTAATTTTTCCTAAGAATCCCATTGTTCACGAAATTTCCAATTCCGCCCGACAATTCTCAAATCCAATGAAAATTTACGATTTTAATGGATTTTCTAAATTTCTGGATCAAAAAATATATTTTTAAAGGAATTTGAATGATCACGGGCACCCGAATGGACACACCACATGCCAAACACCAACCCCTTATTTTCCAAAAATTTAAAATAACCTTTGTCTAATTTTTCACTAATTTTTAGAAAATTTTTAAAATTTTTAATTTACCCTGAACGCATTTAGAACACGAACTGTAAAAAATTTTCAGAATTCCAATGGTTTTCCTGGAATATGGAAAGGCAAAAGTTTCGGGAAAATGAAAAGACAAAAAAAAATCGGAATGTGAAAGGTCAAAAGTTTTCGGAATACGGAAGGTCAAAAGTTTTTCTGGAATTTGAAAAGGCAAAAGGTTTCGGGAAAGCGGAAAGCCAAAGGTTTTCCGGAAGATGAAAAGTCAAAAAAAATTAAAGGAGAAAAAATTTCAGAAATTTCTTGAGATTTTTTTTCCCAAATGTCAAAATTTTCTCTTTTTTTCTAGGCTTTTGTTTTTTCAAGTTTTTTTTGAAAAATTTGAAAAGCTTTTTTTTAAATAAAGAAAACTCATTTTTTAAAAATATTTAAAAAATAAATTTAATAAGCCTAATTAAGCTTATGGTTTTGATTTTTTAGGGGGGGGCATTTTTTTCCGTCAGCGGCTGGTGCACCGCCCCCCCTCCCTTCCCCCCCCCGCCCCCCGCCTGTGCGTAGATTAGAGAGAGAGAGATCTCTCTCTTCCCTCTCCATTCTCCTCTCTCCTTCACACCATTCCATGGCTCTTCTCCACCCCCTCCTTCTCTGTTAGAGAGGCGGTTGATTAGGTATTAATTAATATTTTTAATTAAACTAACCCTTATCATATTTAAACATTAATTATGAATAACATTTAAAAAATCCCTTTTAAGAGAAATTTACACGGGGGAGAGGAAAAAAGAATGAAAAATCAAAATTGAGAGGCGAAGAGGGTCCCACGCACATGGGAGAGCATTTCACGCATCAACATGCTATCCCCTACTGCATTTTAGCAGAAAATCGACAGAAATTTGATCGCATACCTGCGGAAAAACCCACAAAAATGTATAAAAAATACATTTTTAACCATAAAAATGCTCAAAACAATTCCTAAAAAACTAAAAAAAATTCTTAAAAATTCTAGAAATTTAGGGAATCCATTCTACCAAAAATATCCACAGTAAGCTATGTTGTATTTTTGTAAAAATTTCCGTTAATGCTTATTTTAAACCATAAAAAATAGAGAAAAATAGCATTAAACTCACGGAATTCCCCCGCAACGTCGATTCGTCCATTGAATAGTAGTAACACGCATTCCAATCACCATATCCATGATCCATATGCAAATCATCAACACAAATCAACAAAATAACATTTTTACTTCAAAAAAAATATCAAAATTATAAGAAGAAAGAAAAATCAACAACAATTAATTAGAGATTGCTCTGATACCACTGTTAAAACCCGAAGATCTCTCTAGATAATTGTTATGCATAAACATGCATAAATCAGGCATAAACTCATCCACCCAACCACCCCCGAGCCCAAGGGATGCACACATGAATTATAAATGAAATACAACATACCTCTACCTTGATGTCCCATACCATCAAGAGGTATAACTCCAATCCAATAGCATGTAGCTATAGTGTGAAATGGTAGGTGAGTAGATATGATCCTCTACACAAGAGACCATAACCTAAGCTCCCAAGCCTCCCTTGAGTGTGCCCCATGCCCCTATTATATAGGAGGGCCCTCAAGTGACTCTTGACTCTCCATTTTCCATGTTTGACCCTTGGATGTGTGACCCTAACCTTAACCGTTAAGGTTAGTCCTAACCCATGCTCCACTAGAGCTTGTACCCATGCTCCCATGCTCACAAGCCTAATGTGGGTTAGCCTCCTAGTATATGCACAAATAATGTGCATATAACACTACCCCAACCGGACATAGAGAGTCAACCTCTATCTACGGAAGGGGGGCAGAGTCATCTTCATTTTTCTCAGTGGTGGTGTCACTTCCACTAGCCTCAAAGCAGTGCACAGATTTTCTGCGAGAGTGCCAACGCATCTCATGGGAATTTTTTTGCGACAATGAGGCTTTCATTGACACTCGTGTGCATTACACTTTGAGGCTCTTCCTTGTCGTGGATGAATCCGCCAAGGCGCAGTTGTGGAATTTTGACCTCCTCTTCCTCCTTTGCTTCTGAAAGGAACAAAACAATGTAGGTCAGCCATGATATGAAGTGATGGCCAATGGCACCTCTTTTTAGCTTGCATACTTGCTTCTTGTCAAGCTCTAGGAAGTGTCTAGATTTCATAGCCATTGCTTCAAATCTTGTGAGTCACTTTTGGAAGGACCTTTCGTTGTGGTTGATGTACTCTAGGAGGTTGGAGGGCACCCAGAATCTGTCACATCGGTGGCCAAAGAGACAGAGTGTGGCTTGATGTGCGTGTCCATGTAAGATAAAGTGTCCATAAATAATTCTTCATGGGGGCGGAGTGTGGATATCCAATCGATCTCACGAGTGAACATTGCGTGCAAGTGTGTGGCCTTTGGAAACTCTCTCTCACGGAGGAAATCCATGAAGCGTTCATAGGCAGCCATGTGCTCTGAAGCTCAAGAGTGGAGGTGGCTTGTGCTATTGAGAATGAGTGAAAAATGACACATAAGGCCTTCAAAGTACTATTTATACAAGAAAGTGGCCATTTCACACTGGACAAAAAAAAAATATTTGTTGATTTTTTAAAAGACAAAACCACCTCTTAAGAAACCAGACAACATATTTTAAATACCGAAGTATCTCAAAAAATAATTTTTAATCCAAAACTCTAATGGAGGGATATTACAAAATTGTTCCAGTGGATACTCATAGCTTAGATTCTTTGAACAAAGGTGACATCATCTGGCCCCCAATCCGAGGACACCTTGGTGTTTGCTTCCATCCTCTTGCCAACCTATCCAAACACCCAACACAGTAAGTGACTCCAAAAAGGGGTGAGAAAATACAGAGGTTTAAATGTCAAACAATCCTTACCTTCCTACCCCGCACATTGAAGTAAGCATTATTGATTTCCTCAAATCCTAAAATGCATAGGTGATCACGGACGTTCAAAAGACTCCAATTCTTACTTGCTTGGACAATCTCTACCCCCACATTAGGTAGGCCTATAGCGAGATATATAGGCTCTACAATCTCCTCTTGAGCCTATAAGGGTATCCATGCACCCTTCTTCCTCATCCACCGCTTATAACAAAAACGAGTACACAAAGTGGTACGAGCTCGCAAGAATCGAAAGGAGACACTGGAATGCACTACATTGCACCTGAAATTCTCTCCTTTTTTCTCCCCCTACACAATGTCCCACTCTTGGCCAAGAAAATTGACAATCTCTTCATAGCCTACCACCTTGCACATGTACATTGTTGGCATTCATGTGCAAGTAATGGACTGAAGCATGTGGACAAACACATGCAGAGGGCATGACCAGCTAAGACCAACCGATTTTGAGGCCTTTGTGTACTTCAACGAATAATGTATATCATTGGTGACATCTTTACTTTAAGAGAAAAAATAGTCCAAACATCAAGCATTGGCCATTCAGCACTAGAGACGGAAGGAGAGGGGACCTCTTCAGGCTTACCAAACCCGTTGACCTGTGTCGGGACTACATATTTGTGGGTGTAGAAGAAAATATTTCGACTAAAAAGGTCAGAAGGGACATTGTCAGAGAATAAACCATCCCCAATGTGCCCGTGTATGGCATAGAATGTTCCTGTTAGGCTCCTTATGGGCTTCTCCTCAATGATATTGGAAGGGAAAAGATATGGGAATGAGGAAACTGTCAAATAAAGTTGACAAGAACAGTTCAAATACCATGTACACTAACATACCAAAGTGAAAACATACAGTTGTAAGGGAAATGAGTACTATGACAATGTGAGCTTAAATAAATTTTTGATGCCGAGTACACATGTTGCACTAGGGTCGCCAATCCATCATGCTTTGTTTCCTTGAATCCTAGTTGCCGCCCCTTCCAATGGTGCTCAACCACATCTCGACCCCGAACTCGATGCGGTCCAGTGGCACTGGGCTACAAATACACCCAATATCCCTTTCAAAATGGTTTTTCAACCCAAGCACTGTGTTCATCCCTGGTATTGTGCATGAGCAAAGCCCCAACCTCGTCCCTTGGCCTTCTCCTCGACAAAGATGCACTACCCTCCATAGTGTGTTCTACTAGAAAGGTTTTAGGAGGGGAGAGAAACAAGGAAGTTTGCATAGTACATATTAGAGGTTGTTGGGGAGAGGGAGGTAGACGTGGGTGTGAGGAGAATCGAATGTGTGTATGCGTGCATGATAGAGATAGAGAACGCTGCAAATTTAAGCACAGTAGAGAAAAGGAAGGGAGAGAAAAAGAGAGAGAGGGTTGCACAGTAGAGAGATAGGTTGAAGATATTCTTATAGTATAGAGAGAGAGAGAGAGAGAGAGAGAGAGAGAGAGAATGAGCTATGCAGATTTGAGGTTTGGGGTGAAGAGGATGATGTTGGAGAGAAGAATACTGTATAGGGATTTTTATTCTGAGGTGAAAAAATAAGTTTTTTGATATAATATGGCTGGGTTGGGTTTTCACAGGGAAAAATACATTTTTGAATATTTTTAGAAAAATCCAAATTTTAGGGTTTTTTGACCCACGAGAATGATGGGACTAAAATTGGTGGAGCCCTCAACTTTTGAGAAGCTACCCCCTTGCTTTATGGCACCCTCCTATGTTTTGTACTCCACCTTCCTGATTTATGAAGGTCACTCCCTACTTTTTGAACCCCACAAATGCAGTAATGAGGAAGACAAGCCTAGTTGCCCCCTACTTTTGGAGGAGACAAAATGTTCACACTCTTCTATTCCTATTGGTCCATTGTTGCTAATGAAGGTCATTAGCAAAGGGCCCAAAAGATGTCCAAAGGTTTCTTGATGTAAAGGGGGTATTTACAGGGGTTGAAGAGAAAAAGGGTATGTTTTATGAAAATTCTACAAATAAGGGATTTTTAAATGGTCCTTAAACACACATGATACATATGGTATACTTATAGTAGTGAAACTCCCGAGATGCAATCCCAAATCAACAAGTAGCTTGCATAAACAAGCTACCTCACATGTTGCCACCGCAGCTCCTTTGTACTCTACCTCTGTACTCGACAAGGCAACTTTGACTCCTTGCTGCTCCATGTCACGACATCACTCCCCAATGAAAACATAAATCCACTGGTAGATCTCCTATCTGAGATGCTACCTGCCCAATCTACATCTATGTATCCATATAGCTCCAATGGTACACCTGTTGCATAAAACAATGCATAACCAAAGTGTATGTCGCATAATGTCAAAATGTGGTTTGTGTGGAACCTGCATAAACTGGGTCTCTAAGCCAACAATGTAACTCAAATCTGGCCTCTTGATCGTGACATAGACCAAACTCCCCACCACAATCGTTTTGTACATAGTGGGGTCCTCCACCCAACACATAACCTGCATCCACACTAAGCTTGCCATTTTGATCTAATGGCACCGAGATTGGCTTACAATCAGCCATCCCATACTTGGACAACATGTCCAATACATATTGTCTCTGTGATAGCCAAATACCATCATGTGTGCGAATGATCTTGATGCCCAAAAAGTAGTGCAAATATCCCAAATCCTTCATGTCAAACTTCTTTTTGAGAAGACTTTTCACATGCTCAATCTCTCCCATTGTCACATCAAGGACACATCTTCTTTAAAAATGAGTGTAATTATTTTTCAAAATAAATTAACTTTTAAATAGCTTATTCATGATATTTTAAAATTCATTTGTACGTAACGTACTCTATTTAATAAAGTATATATTATAAATTAAGAAATTGTGAACGTCAGAGTCGTGGCCAGGTTTGATGCATTTAACACCGCAGTGTTTTGATATTTTGCATCAAGTTGATGTAAAACATCAACTTTATATGCAAAACATCAACTTTCTATACAAAATATCAACTTTTTTACAATACTTGATGTTTTGTATCAATGTTATACAAAACATCAACTTCCCACAAAACTTAATGTTTTGCATCAACTTTGATGCAAAACATCAAGTTTTGTGAAAAAGTTGATGTTTTGCATCGAGTTGATGTAAAACATCAACTTTGTCACACAACTCGATGTTTTTCATCAAAGTTGATGCAAAACATCAACTCTACCACAAAACTTGATGTTTTGCATCAAGTTTCAAATGCTGCGAAGAAGAAGAAAGTTGGAGGATCGGAGGTCAATTTTCACAAACAACCTCGTTTAGTGATTCCGTCCACGCAGGCATGCTTAGATGACCTATTCCACGAATTTTGCATACCCACACAACTATGTTTTGATGCGATGTGTAGATGTCACAAAGCGATTTGTTGCATCAGCTAATCGATTTGTGACGTCTGCAGATCGCATCGAAACATAATCGTGTGGGTATGCAAAATTTGTGCAATAGGTCGTGTGAGCATGCCATTGCAAACCAAATCACTAAAACAAGCCGTTTGTGAAAATCGACCTCCGATCCTCCAACTTTCTTCTCCGGAGCATTTGAAACTTGATGCAAAATATCAAGCTTTGTGGTACATCAAGTTGTGTGAAAAAGTTGATGTTTTGCATCAACTTTGATGTAAAAATCAACTTTTAGGGGGCTATTTTTTCTTAATTTTGAAATATTTTTACATTTTTTATGAGAATAATTTTTATTTTTATCACCAATAAATCTATAAAAGCCCATTCCAAATAGTAGATAGTAGCTAATAAAATCTCAAATTTTAAAAAAAAACTTATAGATCATAGAATTAAAGAAAAAATACGCCTAGGATAAGGTGATATAGGTAGAATATAGGTTTAGAGCTAAGGACCTGAAAAACACATATGGTTGTAACCTTTGACTACAAATTTGAGAGGAGGTCATTAAAACAATTGCTTGTCTATGTAACCATGTAACCATGTAACCTTTGTATCATAAATAATATCGCTACATAGTAGATGCCAAAAATTCATGATAACAGAAGAGCTAGATGAGATAATCCATGATGACCTATAATTCAGTGGTTTTAATCCAGATGTGCAAGGCTCCATTGATTTGGAAAACCACGAGTCGATTGATTCGCTAATCCTGGTTTTTGTTCTACAATTTAATTTTAAAGCTGCAGAACTATTAGCAAATACATGTGGTGGGACCATCTATGTCGAGGAGGGGGGTGCATGTGAGCTTGGACTCTTCTACGATGTCCTCTAGATCCATGGAGCATGAATCTGGTAAGGCATGGACATACTATGAGCAGAGAGTTCCATGTTGGCGTGGAAATTGTTGAGGAACTCACTAACATACATGACGATGATGGTGTATCTATAAGCTAGAGTTTGGAGGGTGTCATGATGCATCAGTACAAGGAGAGACATGATCAGCCTATGGTAAGTGATAGTTCTTTTTCTAAGCATTCTACATTGACTTGTTCAAATTATATATGATCTTGATAGACAAAGTGATATGTAAACTTTCTATGCAAAATATCAACTTTTTTACAATACTTAATGTTTTGTATCAATGTTATGCAAAACATCAACTTCCCACAAAACTTAATGTTTGCATCAACTTTGATGCAAAACATCGAGTTGTGTGGAAGAGTTGATGTTTTGCATCAACTCGATGCAAAACATCAACTTTTTCACAAAAAGTTGATTCAAACATCAACTTTTTGTGAAAAAGTTAATGTTTTGCATTGAGTTGATGTTTTGACATCAACTTTTTGTGAAAAAGTTGATATTTTGACATCAACTTTTTGTGAAAAAGTTGATGTTTTGCATCGAGTTGATGCAAAACATCAACTCTTCCACACAACTCAATGTTTTTCATCAAAGTTGATGCAAAACATCAACTCTACCACAAAACTTGATGTTTTGCATCAAGTTTCAGATGCTCGAAAAGAAGAAAGTTGGAGGATCGGAGGTCAATTTTCACGAATAGCCTCCTTTAGTGATTCTGTCCATGTTGGCATGCTTAGACGACCTATTCCACACATTTTGCATACCCACACGACTATGTTTTGATGCAATGTGCAGACTTCACAAAGCGATTTGCTGCATCAGCTAATCGCTTTGTGACGTCTGCACATCTGCACATCAGCTAATCGCTTTGATGTATGTGCAGACCTCACAAAGCGATTTGCTGCATCAGCTAATCGCTTTGTGACATCTGCACATCGCATCGAAACATAGTCGTGTGGGTACGCAAAATTTATGGAATAGGTTGTCTGAGCATGCCATTGCAAACCAAATCACTAAAACAAGCCGTTTGTGAAAATCGACCTCCGATCCTTCAACTTTCTTCTCCGGAGCATTTGAAACTTGATGCAAAACATCAAGTTTTGTGGTACATCAAATTGTGTGAAAAAGTTGATGTTTTGCATCAACTTTGATGTAAAACATTAACTTTTAGGGGGCTATTTTTCTTAACTTTGAAATATTTTTACATTTTTTATGAGAAAATTTTTTTAATCACCAATAAATTTGTAAAAGCCCATTCCAAATAGTAGATAGTAGCCAATAAAATCTCAATTTCTTAAAAAAACATCTTATAGATCATAGAGTTAAAGAAAAAATATGCCTAGGATAAGGTGATATAGGTAGAACATAGGTTTAGAGCTAAGGACCTGAAAAACACATATGGTTGCAACCTTTGACTACAAATTTGAGAGAAGGTCATTAAAAAAATTGCTTGTCTATGTAACCATGTAACCTTTGTATCATAAATAATATTGCTACATAGTAGAAGCCAAAAATTCATGTAACAAAAGAGCTAGATGAGATAATCCATGATGACCAGTAATTCAGTGGTTTTAATCCAGATGTGCAAGGCTCCATTGATTTGGAAAACCACAAGTCGATTGATTTGCTAATCCTGGTTTTTGTTCTACAATTCAATTTGAAAGCTATAGAACTATTAGTAAATACACGTGGTGGGGCCATCTATGTCGAGGAGGGGGGTGCATGTGAGCTTGGACTCTTCTACGATGTCCTCTAGAAAAATGGATTTTTATGCATAAAATGATGCATAAAAGATTTTTTTTATTACAAAAGTGTTGCTTTCACCAATATTGAATTTTATGCATAAAATAATTTTTTTATCAAAATAAGAGTTCACTTTAATCCTATGTTTAAATCCCATGCATATTGGAAAAATGAATAAGTAAATACTCAGTGAAGGACAATTATACCGTTTTATATTCTCTAGGATGGTAATGAGAAAATTCAAAAAAACTATCGAAGTCGAAATTTAGATAAATAACTAATTTATTCCTCATAGAAATTTGTGTTTAGTTTTGAATTTAGTAAAGTAGTAATTGAAATATTACCTTCGAGAAAAATAGTTTAGGGAGAACCTTTCTAGACTCAAACCCTGAATCAAACTATGACCAAGACGTAACTCCTTTGTCAGTTTCAAGAAATGACGATGTGACCGATTCAGTAATCTACACTCAAATCACCCATCGAACTGAAACTAAGTTGAGACCTTTGATTTTGATCTGAGGATCAAGATTACTGAATTCGAGGAATTCTGTTTGGGAATCCAGACCTGTGAGATCTAGAAGTCTTGGGATACGGAATTAAGATGTACTCATTGTATTCAAAAGAAAATCAAAATTGAAAACTTGCATAGAAACCCTGTTTTCTTAAAGAACTATCTTATGCCAGAATGCTGGAGGGAGCATTTGGTATATGTGTGTTCTAAGGGAAGTTTGATTGCAACAGTTGGCGGTCAGGGAGTGTTACCTATAATAGTTTTAAACATAAGGCTATTGGTTTAGGTCCATTCATGCTTATGTATGGGTATCAACCCAAGGCACCTATTGATGTCAGCCTTAAGGACATCGAGCTTGATGCATCGAGGGATTTCTTGCGTGATATGCAGGAAATGCTAACTCAAGCTTGGGATTCTATCAGGAGTGCTCAAGATAGGGCACGGTTTTATGCTGATAAGGGACGCTCATCTTGGTGTCTTTTGAACCAGGAGCGTTGGTTTATTTAAAAGTTCCTAAATATTTTTACTTTGTCAAAAGGAAAATGCTCGAATTGATCTCCTAGATATTGTGGTCAATTTCGAGTTATACATTGGATTGGCACAATTGCATATGAACTATAAACTACCTCCACATGTTAGAGTTCATCCAGTCTTTTATATCAATAGATTGAAAGGAAAATTGGGAGGTGAGGATTACATAGTTACTCCTCAAGAAGACGTTGAAGTCGAAGATTTATCCTATGTTCCACATGAACCTGATAAGGTACTTGAATTCACGGAAAGGGAACTTTCTAGTTGACTAATCCTTGAGGTTAAATTTAGGTGGAAAGATAGGAAAATAGAGGTTTCGACTTGGGAGTCGGTTGATATTGTTCAGTGCAGTTCTCCTTTTTTTCATTGCAAGAGTGCAATGTTTTGAGAGTGGGGAAGTATGTTATATGCACATTATGTGTGCATATACTAGGAGGCTAACCCACATTAGGCTTGTGAGCATAGAAGCATGGGTTAGGACTAACCTTAATAAGGGTTAAGATTAGGGTCAGGCATCCAAGGGTCACACATGGGAAATGGAGAGTCAAGAGTCACTTGAGAGCCCTCCTATATATAATAGGGGCATGGGGCACACTCAAAGGAGGCTTGGGGGCTTAGGCTATGGTCTCTTGTGTAGAGGATCATATCTACTCACCTACCATTTCACACTATAGCTACATGCTATTGGATTGGAGTTATACCTCTTGATGGTATGGGACATCAAGGTAGAGATATGATGTATTTCATTTATAATTCATGTGTGCATCCCCCTTGGGCTCGGGGGTGGTTGGGTGGATGAGTTTGGCTGATTTAGGCATGTTTATGCATAACAATTATCTAGAGAGATATTAGGGTTTTAACAGTGGTATCAAAGCAATCTCTAGTTAATTGTTGCTGATTTTTCTTATTGTAATTTTGGTTTTTTTAAGTAAATTTTTATATTTACTAATAAAAATGTTATTTTGTTTATTTTTATTGATGATTTGCACGTGGATCATCGATATGGCAATTGGAATGCATGTTACTACTATTTAATGGACGAATCGACGTTGCAGGGGAATTTCGTGAGTTTAATGCTATTTTTTCCTATTTTTTATGGTTTAAAATAAGCATTAATGGAAATTTTTACAAAAATACCATAGAGTTTATTGTGGATATTTTTGGTAGAATGGATTCCCTAAATTTCTAAAATTTTTAGGAATTTTTTCCTACTTTTTATGATTTATTTTGAGCACTTTTATGGTTGAAAATGTATTTTTATACATTTTGCAGGTTTTTCTACGGGTATGCGATCAAATTTCTGTCAATTTTCTGCTAAAATGCAATAGGGGATAGCATGTTGATGCATGAAATGCTCTCCTGTGTGCGTGGGACCCTCTCTGGCTCTCAATTCTGATTTTTTCTTCTTTTTTCTTCTCCCCGTGTAAATTTCTCTTAAAAGGGATTTTATTTTTTTTTAATATTAATCATAATTAATGTTTAATAATGATTAGAATTAGTTTAATTAAAAAGATTAATCAATGCCTAATCAGCCTCCTCTCTAACAGAGAAGGAGGGGGTGGAGAAGAGCCATGGAATAGTGTGAAGGAGAGAGGCGAATGGAGAGGGAAAAGAGAGATCCCTCTCTCTCCAATGTACGCACAGGCGGGTGGGGGGGCGACGCAGCAGCCGCCGCCGACGGAAAAAATTTTCATTTTGGCAATTTGGGCCAATTTGGACATTTGAGCCCTCTCCCTGGAAAGGTTGCTTCCAAAGGTATAACGAAAGAACCAATCAAACATTTCTTTGAGATAGTTTGATCGAGTCCTGCCACCTCCATGTCTTGTGTTCCTGAATTAGACTCTCCTTGCACGGTAATGACTTTTCTCCATTCCTTGGGTGCTCCACATGTCAAGCGAGCCGTAGGTGTTCATGAAATATGCACCATGAGTGTACAAGATGTGCTGCAGATACCAAACAAAACCACCATTCAGGAAAAGTGCATTAGAAGAAGAAATTTGTTTTGCGAAACCTTTAAAAGCATTATATTACAATGTAATGCACAATATTCAATTCACCCCATGTGCGGACCTTGGCTTCAATGAATCTTTTCAACTTTTCTTGAAATTTTTTACGATTTTTGTCTATTGTGCTGCTTTGACTCATCAACCGCACTACCTTATTGACATTTGCCCACACTTGCTCACGCAAAACAACAATGTTTGCATCCAAGGAGTCCGAAGTAGTACAAGCGCAAAGGTCTTTCCACGCAGCTCCCATCTCTTTGCAGAGGAACATTTTCACCTTCCTCGATGTGTTGCCTATCTGCATATCTTTGAACCTTGTCCCACTTGCAAGGCTTCGTGAGAAACCTTCTCGCCTTGCCTACACTCATTGAAACCTTTTGAGAAACCATATGTGAAACTCTAGAGGTCTTTTGGTTAACTCATATCTCCACGTTGCCCCCATGGCAACCAATGTCATTTAAGATCTTCTCCAATCTAGCAATCACCTCTAGCCTTTTGGTTCATGAGTGTGACACTCATTCTCTCTAGCCTTCTGCCCTTCACAATCTGGCAGTCATCCAACTTCAGCACACAAAAAAGACCTTGGAACCTAAGAAACACGAAAATCAAACAAAATGTTATGTTGTTCCCTGTACATGAGCACAAACCTAATGCGTACAAGGTTACTTTGTGATACTTACATCCAGAAGGCAACCCATAGAACAATACCATTGCCTTTTGTAGCTTTTGCATTTCAACAAAAATGTTGTTGAACTTATTGAATTTGAATGAAACATTACCATCCGCAGTCTTCTTCTTTCCCCATGATGCAATGGTAATAAGTGTATCATTGATGTGGTAGTAATCCCCAATCCTACATTTTAAATCTTCATTTCTTGCTCCCTTTTTTCTAGACGAACCCTCTCTGATGGCAAGAAAAGTTTGTGTGTGATACCTTTCTTACAAAGGGTGTCTCCTAGCAATTGATGAAGAGCCTTGTAGCCCTTCGTGCTAATGCCTACCTCATCGCATGCATTTACATCAACACTGCTGATACTTTGGGAAACCTCTTGTATGATTTCTTTGGAAATAGCCATACGTATCTTGCAAACGGGGATCCCTAATCATTTTAAGCACATGTTTCCTCATTGTTTGTGAAAGAGCGCAAGAGCTCATTACAATCCCTGGTTTGATCAGAACATGTGGCATCTTGAAGGAATACTCTAAAAACCAGCAAAATTACATTGACATTACACAATTGCACACTTGATTAACATTGGCATTTTGAATTGGAAGTGCTAGAGAATAAGAAAGAGGAGCCATACCGTGCTACTTAAATTCTCCGCTTACGAGCGTCCCCTGCAAACAGTGAGTGTGTCGATGTGGTTGAGTGGCCTCTTACGCTCCCTAGCTCCAATAGGAGTGCTTTGCATGTGGAAGATGGTCTGCAGAAGCTGTTCCACACACGTTGCTCTCTCTTGATTTACACCCTCAAGCTCCTTGATTTTTTCTTAAGCCTGAAGTAGGCCTTGGTGTACACTAGCAAGGTTAACTAGGAGAGTATGCAACTGTGATGAGACAACTAGAAGACTCTACCAGCGTCAGTTGTTGCTAATCTCTTACAGTAGCCGAGCATGCATTTCTCACCATCTCCCACACAGGGTAAACCCATCCACATCTAGATGGTAAGGAACCAAGGTACAACTCATCTTGTTTGCCAACTCCGGAGAGATGGCATCCTCAGAAAGTCCCATGTCAAAGAGGAGAATGACCTGATGTTCCCTTGCAGTGCCATAGGCGCAGATGAGAGCCTTTGTCTATCCCTTTGCCTCACCCTCTTTCTTCTCATCAAATACCATTGGAGGCATTGAATTCAAAGCGGGCAAAAGTTGAACGGAATTAGAGGTTGATTAGTGGAGGTGTGGATGATGGGGCTGCTATGGTAGTTGCTACTGTGGAAGTGGATGCTTTAGCAGACTTTTCGACTTGCAATTTAGTGCAATATTTCTTCTCATGTCCCACAGTGTGATAAAAGGAACAATGGTTCTCTTTCTTGTACTATGTCTGTTCATCCAGGTGGGTTGCTACTGTGGAAGTGGATGCTTTAGCAGACTTTTCGACTTGCAATTTAGTGCAATATTTCTTCTCATGTCCCACAGTGTGATAAAAGGAACAATGGTTCTCTTTCTTGTACTATGTCTGTTCATCCAGGTGGGAGATAGCCTCTAGTGATGCCCTCCTTAGCTTTTTCCTCAAGAGTCTTCTTGGGCATCGAATCCTTCCTTTTGCCCAATCGACCTTAAGAGTTTTTCTTTTTTTCCTTTTGGTCTTTGTTGTTCTGAGCCCCTTACCCTGTGTAGATGACTCCTAGGTAGATGTCTGTTGTTGGGGCTTGAGTAGCCTGCACCTGCTTGTGGGCTTACCTCCGTTCAGCATCAGTTCTTGATTTTGAGAAAGGCTCAATGCACGTGCATAATTCTGAGGCTCAAAATTCCTAATTGGGTACCTAACGTTAGTGTCTAAACCTCAAATAAACTACTTGAGGTTATCTTCTTCCAATATGCCCAACTACTGGACCATTGTTTTGACCTTGTTGGAATAGGTTAAAACAAGGGAACCACCCTGAGTGAGTTTGTAAAACTCATCCTCAAGATTGTTCATGTACTATGCTGGAAGAAATCGGGCTTTGAGGTCAACCACAAAGGTATTCCAATCAAATTATAATTGGCCTGTGATGGGGTCTGTGTGAAGTTGTGACCAATACTGCCACCAAGTAACAACTTCCCCAGTGAGTTGGGGTGTTGCCACATGGACTTTATCTTGTGGATCTATGATTTTATCTAAAGAGAGATGTGCTTCAAAATGATAAGTAAATTGAGTAACAATAGCATGATCACACTTACCATCATACTTACCGAAATTTGGAGAGGTTCGTATGTTAATGGTAGTAGAGGCAGTGTAGGACAAGGTATTCGGAGCCATTTTGGGAAGGGATGCTAGAATTTGTGCCATCATCTCTACTGATGTTGGATTTACATAGACTCCCAGTTGATTCTTTGTTGAAACTCTCAGTTGGTGGCTTCTCGATGATGGTGCTGGCCTTCCTCATATTTGTGTGTGTCTTCCTTATTTCGTTATTCCTCTACACGTCTCTGTTCTTCTGCTTTTCTTATTGCTTCTTGTCTGTCTTCGTCTTTTCTTCTTTGTTCCTCCATAATGAAGAACATATGTGCCAGATCTGATGTGCCTTCTTTGGGCTTCTCTTATTTTGCCGCATCTTCAGAGAATTTATTACCCACATCATTATTCTCAAGAGCTCTTCTGTGCTTGGCAAAAGCGTACTTTCTGTTGGTGTATCACGGTAGAAGCTTTGTGCCTCCATAACTTCCTATTGGATTTCTTCTTGATGTGATTTCTCTCCTGACATGGTGGAGGCCTGGGCATTTTTTTTAGACCGCAGTATTACCATCCACCGGATGCTCTCATTTCTTTAGATAGCCAAGTTGGGTTAGGAACCCGATGGTCTGATACCAATGTTACATGCACTAAGGTTGATCGTGATAATGCAAAACAGGACCTTCTTTATACCTTCATGTGGTGAGAATCTTTAGCATCCAAATTCACAGAGTAGAGAGAGATAAGAGAATGAGAGTGAAGTAGATGAGACCTTATTGGGTCCCAAATACCCCTTGTAAGCAGGAGTATTTATTTATATTATTCTTTGGAGAATGTTGTACAATGCTTAAGAAAAACAAGTGATATGACTACCCAATGCAAGGACGAGGAAGATCGTACGTCCGGCTTGGTATCCACCAATCTGAGGCACTACAAAAGACTCTTCGAGCCACTTATGCAAGTTCAGATAGTTGTAGGACTGCACATATGCTGGCTAAATACTGAAGAGGAATTCAATGATTTGCCTCAAGTAGGATGCTGAACTGCTGCTTGTACTTTACTAAGATACTGAACGAATGAATAAGGAATGATGTGTATACTTTTATATGCCAAAAGGGTGCTAGTCAGCCATTTGATTCTATCAACCAATTCCCTTTTGGATAAATTTTACCAAATAATAGCATTAAATGCTAAGAAATGCTAGCAACTTAATCTGACATGCTATCACTCTGTTGGCTAACTATGTAATTTCACAACATGATGTTGATGCCACTAAGGCATCGTCTTCTGCTAGCCCACAACAAGGACAACAAGGTCCGAAATATTATTGGTTGGCTCTTCTTATTAGGGTGGCTGAACATAGCCCCCCCAATTCAGGCTATCAACATCTGGCACATAGCCATGGGCTAGCCTTTGGCTGATGTTGATGCCACCACGGCATCCTCTTCTGCTTGTCCACAAGAAAAACAAGGTCCAAAATGTTATTGGTTGGCTCTTCTTAGGGTGGCTAAACATAGCCCCCCAATTCAAGCTGTCAACAGCTGGGCACATAGCCATGGGCTAGCCTTTGGCTAGCCCATAGGCATGTCATCTTGACCTACATGCTTGTTAATTCCTTACCTAATGCTAAGGCTGACTTCTACATGATTTACATGATGAATTCTCCAAGTGGGTTAAGAGGAATGACTCTCAACTGACCTTTATGGTGTGTTTGACTATCCCTAGACTGAGGGCTCATAATGGGGTCACAACGTGTACAATAAATATTCCTATAAAAAAGGTACTATTTTGTACAAATGTTTGCACTAATGATCATGCCAGTGTGTCACTGTGTACCCCAATGCAGGGTGCACGTGACCACCTATGTGTGTTTGTTGATACTAATCATTAGACTGATGTCCATGATTCTAGTTTCCAAAACGGCCACCACTTTGGCCTCGATCGCCCGACCTCTACCTCTACCTCTACCTCTACCTCTGCTTGAATTTGAGTAGAAGGCTTGTTCTGAAGTGTTATTTCTTTGGGAGGAAGATTATTCACCCAAACACTTCTCTTCTATTATTAACATAGACTAACCAAATCTCAAAAATTGAGAACATTCTCTCTTACAGTAATGGAGGTTGGAATAGGTTGTACTCCTGTCCCCAAGACCATTGAAGCAAACGCTCACCAAGTCATCATCTTCTACTGATACATTAATAGATCTAAGGAATTCAACAATACCCTTGACCTTTGATGCATACTCATTAATGGACATGTTCTTTTTCCCTGTATATGAAGCTCCTATTTTAGCTGTAATTTCTTTACCTTTGTGTCTATCTTGAACTTCTTCACTAGGTTTTGCCATGCAACTACTAGAGTATTGGTATCCTATGTATGCCCTGTAATTTCTTTACCTTTGTGTCTATCTTGAACTTCTTCACTAGGTTTTGCCATGCAACTACTAGAGTATTGGTATCCTTTGTATGCCCTATCATAGTGTCAGTTACACTAACTGAAAACTAATACATGTCTTTCCTTGCACCCTGGTTCTAGTCTTTGAACGCCTTATATCTCTATTAGAGTTGTGTTCTCTTTAACATAGTCCCAAAATAATTTTTCCATCAGGAAATTTGTCATTCTAAACTTCCACGCATTGAAGTTGTTCTTATCAAGCTTCTCACTGACAATTTGGTTGATGTTGCAGTTATCTTTGCTTGCAACAACCAATAATTTATAAACAGACAATTTCTGTACGTAACCTATAACACAACAGTATCTGTTGGAACTTCTGTAGTGGTACTTTTGCACAACCTGTATGTCACAACACATGACCAGAGTACATGTACATACACCCACAATCAACAATACATGTGTAATCTTTGTTTGGATACCCAAAATGCACTGCTACACTACAATAACCACTGTTTAGACAAAAACAATTCCAAATCAAAACTTTCCAAAAGTACCCGTAAACACTTTGCAGTGGCGGAACAGAGGCCGAAATGCACCTAAAACGTAAATCTGGCAGAAAAACTATAGTACAAAGTACGCAGGCACCTTCACGCTTGCGAAGACAGCTCCTCAATTAGAGATGTGTAGCTACCCAGGGGGTGTCATACCTAAACACGAAATGGAAGAGATGATGATGATGATGATGCTCTTACCGCTTCCTTCGCCTTCGTGCTTACTTTGCTTCCACTCAGCTTCTTAGCTTAAACCAGGACTTGATACCATGAAAAGTTTGAACCAAGCTCTAATACCATGAAAAGATTAGGGGAGAGAGATCTTGAGCTCTTGCACAAGCACACACACACACTCACACAACAATAGATAAGACACACACAAAGATGGAAGGTTGAAATCTTCTTCTTTTTCTTGCTCTCAAAAGAAGGCTACAAAAGATAAGTGAAAAACCCAGCATAAGTACTAGAGTACTATGTACAAGCAATCCATAATGTGAACATGCTAAGTAGGTGATCTGGCAAGATAAGTATGCCATAACTTGACTGGAATAGGTAGGTTTAGTCAAGCTATAGAACCATTGGCGAGATCCATCATGTTAGCTACCAAACACACTAGTGGTTTAAATGTGGAACGGTCATCACCAGGCCCATCATGAGTTTCAACTCGTGTTGAGCTTGAAATCTCAACAATTTAGTTGTAGGACAATCTGTACAGAGAATCTAAGTGTTGCAGGTGTTTGTGGATGTATGTTTATATGATTGGTTCATATATTTACAAGTGTTTGTGGATGTATGTGTATATGATTAGTTCATATATTGTAGCATTATAACAAGATTACATTACTACTATTGGAGGATAGTCTGTGCAGAGAATCTAAGTGTTACAATGGTGGATGTATGTTTACATGACTGGTTCATGTAGTACTGTAGAATTATAATAGGTTTACAGTGCCGTGGTGGTTGAAGGTTGTAGACTTACAAGTGCAAAAGGTTTTTTGCAAGCAGTGTTTAATAAGTTGCTGTGCAAGAAAAGATATCTGGTAATCTTGCATAGATTGTGAATGAGCAAGAATCTAAACAAGAATAAATTTCAAGCATGGAAATTCAAAATAACCAATTTCCTTACGGAAATAGGATATTGGGAGTTCATTATAGGAAAAGGACACAGGTGATGAAATGGAGCCCGAGATTACTAGAGAAAATGTGACCCCACAGCGGGTGCAAGCATATAAAACATGGCATGAAAAATCCAAAAAGGTGTTGTACTGGTTGTCTATCAGTGTGAGAGATTCTAAAATTGTGCATATATAGGATGCACAAACTCCAAAGGAGCCTTGGAACACCTTGGTGTGAAGATGTATAGCACAAACACTCAAGCTCAAAAGATGCAACTAAAGTAGGAGCTGTATAATGTGACCAGAGGAAAGCTAAGTATTACTCAGTGAATGTTAAAAGGCTTTTAGATGCCCTATTGGATTATCAGTATGTGACCTTGAATGGTCTTGGCAAGGAATATGGCCTAGTTCTAGACCTCCATTTTAGTTTGAGAAATCTTTCATGATTTTTAGAAATTGATTACTCTCCTCATCCATGAAGAGATGAATATTGGGGGAGGTTCATCCTCTAAAAATGCAAATGAATAGATCTTATACTTAGATACCAGTAGAGGTAGAGGAAGGTTATCATCTAGAGAATGAGGCAGTGGTCATTTTGAAAATCAAAACCAGCAGAGCAACAATACGAAGAAACTCAATCTCAAATTCAAATATCATAGAGTGCTATTACTATTGTAAACTAGGGCAGATGGCAAAGGACTTCTCTACAAAAAGAAGAGTGATACCAAAAGTGGAAAATTACAACAAGGTAACTATGCATCATCAAGAAAACATGGTGATGATAGAAGTGAGCAGTTATATGTAATACAATGTATGCTCAGTTTCATAATAGGAGATGTGGATCTCTTGAGATGTTTGGTATGTGGATTATGGCACCTCTAACCACATGATCATCCATGGTGAGTGGTTTAGAGACATGTAGAAAATAGAAAAACCAAGTTATATAGAAACAGATAATGATATTATGCACACACCATTGTGTATGTTGGAAAAGTACCATTGTCTATACAGGATGGAAAAACGAATTACTTGTGGATATGGCTAAACGGAATCTTAGTACATAAAGTCCACACTTGCTTATGGACTTTTCTATGAGGTTAGCATAGAGATATAGCTACATGGATACACAAATGCTAATTGTTGGTAATGTTATAGACAATAGATCTACTAGCGGCTTTATGTTTTCACTTGGGAGTGATACTATGAGTTGGAGTAGCAAGAAATAGCTACGACATTGTTGAGTACAGAGGCAAAATATAGAGGTGTTGATATGGCAACGTGTGAGGTAGCTTGGTTTCAGAAGCTACTTGGTGATATGGATGAGCTTGTGAATAGAGCCATTGTCATTTATTGTGACAATATAAGTAGCATAAAGTTAGCCAGTGACCTACTATACCATGCTAGGACAAAGCATATTGAGGTGCATTATCACTTTGTGAGGGAGAAGGTTCTATAGTAGGTGATGTAGATTTGATATATGTCAGCACACAGGAATAGGTGGCTGACATCTTCATGAAGGCATTGCGCAGCACAAAGAAGCTCCATAGGTCTAGGAGATTACTTGGAGTACAGTGTATGGAGCTGAGTTTGAGGGGGAGTGTTGAGATATCGAACATAACTAGAACTTCCTTTTGGGAGTACAGTGTATGGAGGGGATGGAGGGGAGTGTTGAGATATCGAGCTCAACTAGTATTGCCTAGGTGATAGCATCATCTGCACTTATACCACTGGCGCGGTTGGGGAGATAATGGTTGATATGCCACCAGTGAACAACTAACTGTGTGACAGCCACTTTGGAGTAGAGTTATAGCATAGTTATAGCACCAACTCATACAATCAGGTTCAGACTGTTAGTATATGTTCAATGCTCGCCTCTCAACATGTATCTCACATTGATGTGTGGTGCACATTTGTACGGCCCCCATTATGAAAAGCAGCCATTGGTGCACATATCTTTAGTGGAGACCCTAGCTTAGATGCTCAAAGGAGTTGTAGTTGTGACCTTTTGATGGGGTTAGGAGATGATGAGGGGTACAAGCGTTAGTTGGGGTCCAGGAACGAAGCCCCCGATATCGAAAAGATATAGAGAATATTCCCTCGGATAATAATTTCATCATTAGTGGAAAGTGCTCGTTTGGGACACGTTTTGGATACGTGGCGGTGAGCCATGCCAATGCAACATAGCTGCCCACTTCTTAAATGCATCCCCACCGCACTACCTATAGCACTATAAATGGACATATAGCACAAGCCAAGGTATCCAATGGTTGTGTGAGCATATATTCCATATACTCTCAGTACGGTCTCCATCTAGATTCTGACTAGATCTCCATCTAATCTCTACCCTAGAGCGCACGGGTGGACAACACCATTATATTGTACCTATCTCTTGTTTGGTATGATCAGAATTTTAAAATTCTCTTTGTTGCATTGTCTAGTGTACTTTCTCTTGTTGTATCTCTTTTTGTTGTGCCATATTCTTACACACACTATGGACTGACCATTGTCTGTTATAGTAGTAGGAGAGTACTTTCCCTTATAGTATGTACTTGTGTCTCTTTAGTTTATGGTTGTAAACAAGAGAAGAAGATAGAAGAAAATTCAACCATCCATCTTCCTCTTGTGTCTTGTTTTCTCTTATGTGTGTGTTTTCTTACAAGGAAATCAAGCTCGCTTTCTCCCCTGCATTCTGTTTAATGAATACCAGTGCCATCATTCTGTTTAATGAATACCAGTGCCATCATTCACAAATTTACTACTCATATCTCGAGGGCTAAAAAAAAATTTGGAAGTAACATGGCCGCAATGGAGCATCACCTCCTTCAGGCAAAGGGATTCAAAGGTATATATTGAAATCTAGACAAAGATGATGACATACATGAAAATCCAGACAAAGATAATGACATGAATGATGGCCGCAATGAAGCATTACCTCCTTGATAGGTGATTCAGATGTATATATTGAAAATCTAGTCCTTGTATCAATTTGCCACATACAAGACCTTGTATTACTTTGCCACATATACAGATGAGCTATATCTTGGACCACAACCAGCACCTCCACCACAAGAAGTTGAAGGTATGCGAAGAGAAGCTCTAGATGACATAACAAGTTGGTTGCAAAAAAGTGCAAAAATGACAAGTTGTTTGCAAAATGGGCATAAAGAAACCTGAAAGGAAAAGCACTCAAAGACCAACAGCGACTCATGAAGGTAAACTCAAAAGAAATGGAAAAGCGCTGAAAGGAAAAGCACTCAAAGACCAACAGCAACTCATGAAGGTAAACTCAAAGAAATGGAAGCGGATATGGAGCTGATAACTTTAAAGTATACATCAAGTCAAAGAGAGCTACAGATAAGCATGGAGGAGTCCACACAGCAAAAGGCCAAGATCACACACAACAAGAGACGCAAATGCAAGAGAACACAAAAAAAAAGTGAAAAGAAGTGGTAAGTTGAAGGCATGAAAGTTAGATATGATGTAGGCCAGTGAAACAAGTAGCTGAAGTGGTAGCTGAAGGCGAGAAAGTTAGATATGATGTAGCTGAAGTAGTAGTTGAAGGGTATGCACATTTACCAAGCTAAAACCTCCGAGTTAAAAATGCCAAGCTATAATTTTCCACATGCATTAATTCATATATTTATCCAAGAAATTATATAACATACTAGAAAAAAGGGTTTGTGGGAATACATGTTCAATAGAATTTCTTCGCATGGCCTCCACTACAAGCACACATGACCTCCATATCCTCCCTATTTACTTATAGAAAGTACCTAGAGAAGAGTCATTAGCATGGCTATGGCCTCCGCCTACAAGCACACATGACCTCTATATCCTCCCTATTTACTTGTAGAAATTACCTAGGGAAAAGTCCCTAGCATGGATATATATATTCTCCATTACATTACCATGACCTCTTTTTCCTCTCTACTTCCCCCTTAGGGAAAGTACTTAAGGAGGAGTCCCTAAGATAGCAAGATCTCCCCTACATGCACATGAACTAGGATAACTTGGTGTGAAAGAAAGAAAGCCCAAGTACTTTCTCTAGGGAAAGTACTTGGGATAGCTTGTGAAAGAAGGCAAGCCCAAGTACTTTCGCTACTGAAAGTACTTGGGACAACTTTTCAAAATTACCATAACTCTCACATCTAATGTCCAAATATAGTCATCCAACCACTCAAATCAAAGGAAAAATGCCATTTGAGCACATTCAATGGGTTAAATCTTACAAAACCATGGTTTACTTTGAAAAATTCTAAAAATAAAGATCTAGATCTACAATTGGATAAGTTTAAAAGCCATTTCTTATCCTTTTTTCAATGACATTACTTAATTCTATACTACTATGTATCTAGGGATGATCTCTACGGACCCATGAACTCCTTGTCCTTCCTACTTTTTTTGATTAAGTATATGGAGTGGAGTCTCTTACATGGGCATGATCTCCTTTACATATGCCTACATTCCCGTGTCTTAAATCCACCGGTCTCTCTCCATGCCACCCTCACATGTAACTCCTAATATTCAGTTATACTTGTTTTCTAGCATCATGTAATATCAATGTTTCTTTCTTGGAATGTAAAAAAATACATAATTTAATAATATATCCATATTTCTTGGATAAACATGCTGGTGTGGAATCATGTGATTTTTCTCAAAAAGTTAGTAATTGCTCCTCTTTTGTGATACCTTAGCTCGGGAGCTTGTGGGTTTTAGCTTGGAAAATATGGTAGGTTCCGTAGCTGAAGGCGGGATAGAAAGATATGATGCGGGCTAAAGTGAAACAAGTTGAGGACTTGGATGCCTTCAAGCAAAATATTGTACAAGTAGGTAGAGGAACCACAAAAGAATGAAGAATCTTTGAAGCAACATAGGTGAAACACCTCCAAGGTGAGAGATAAGAATTCAACAAAGCTTATGCACCAGCTCTTTGCTCCCTCCACAATGAAATCAAGAAAGGTAAAGAGCAGATAAACCAAACAGTACTCAGTCACCCCAACAAGAAACATTTGATATAGTGGAGTAACAAAGGCAATATCCACTACTCTAGATTAAAGCATGGTAAAGAATACCTGATCAGTGATCAACGATCGTTGCATCTTGCAAATTCATTAAGCCCGAGCAAAGAAAGGAAGCAATGAAGAGAGATAGAGAATGTTAAGAGGAGATTCTTGATTGTTCTTAGCACATGTGCCTCTTTATGCTTTGTGTGAGAGAGTGTACAGAGTGAGAGAGGTGTGTCCTTGCAAGGTGGAGGTCTTGAGCTAGAATCCCTATAAGATGCGATAGGCAACAAGGGCATGAACCCATAAAAATGATTACAAGAAATAAAATATTGAAAAATAAATAGAACAAACAATACACTCAATGCTCAATATTGGGTCCAATCTGCCCCCGCACAAGAATGAGCCCACGCTTCCTCTTGGTGTAATTAAATATATTTCACGAGTAGCCTTTGGGACTCAAAAATAGTATACTTTTACAAAAACATCAACTTCCTCAAGAATAGTATAGTTGTCTTGAGTGTGCAAACTAGGCTTCCTTTTAAAAATAGATGTGAGCCTTAAATCTTATAAAGTGCACGTCTTGAAAATTAAAATATACACTAGGGAGCTTTCACATGTCCCAATTAAAATATATACATTGCCAATAAATATGAACAGCGTCCAAATAAATTAATGACGCTTGTCGTCACAAAATCAAATATTATTTGTTGATATTCAAAATTTATCATCTCAAAGTATATTTTCTAATCGTTACTAGCTCGCCTCCATTATCCGTTCCAATTATCTGCACTTCCATCAACTAGCCAATCAATTAATAAATTAATTGATTAAAATAAACATCCATATAAAATTTCATATCAACAAGACGATGCAACCAATACTTCACCCACATGTACGGATTCACCCGTGTAAACGTAAAGTAAGCTACGATCGCCCGAGTTTACAAAGGCGTCCCAATCTAAACCTGTCTAGAAGAATTCATAACACAAAAACCTGGGAATATAAATATTCCATGAATTCTTTTTAAGAATTCATAATTACACAACACCATGAATTCATCCTCAATAACGATTAGTCTCTAAGATCACACGTGGATCAAGGACACGGTCCTTGCTGCTCTTTATGTACACCAAGGAAACAGTCCTTATTGCATGTATACATTTTCTTCTTATCACCACACTAAGGAAACACTCCTTTATGCATGTAGAGTACTCTCTGTCCACACATGCCCATCATATCTTTCCTCCATCCGTGTAAGAGAATTCCCACAAGGAAATACTGTTAATTCAAATACATCACCGTCATAAAACTAATTAACCTTGTTAACAACAATGTGTCATTCATAGGTAAGCTCCTTTTCAATGATAGGATATTACCAGCCTCAAACCTGCCATATGAGTTCCTAGATGTTGAATGTGAAGGTTTCAATAGAATATTTCAATGCACACGACCATCAAGTTTATATGCCAACACACCACCACCTAAGTTTACAAGACTAATTTGCTCTAACACATCATCAACACATTCTTGGTGCACATAAAGTTCTCCATCCCAACAATCTCTACAGTAGGAGAATAGGAGAATTCGTCCCGATGTGTAAAATAAGCCCTTCAAAAAACCTTCACACACGTCAAAGCATGAAATTCGATGCTGATGGCCCAATTTGGTGTGAAAAAGGAAGAGACCCTCACAGAGATGGACTATTGAAATATTACTTAAACTGCAGATATTGTCTGTTGCAAGGAAGAGACCCTCACAGAGATGGACTATTGAAATATTACTTAAACTGCAAATAGATGTTTCTTTCGCTGCTGGACTATTTAAAGCAATCACAGTAAAGGAAGTTGCCTTTTTTGACTGCCTCCAGACCCGTCTTTGCTTTGGCTGCTTGCTCCATCACATTGTAATCTTGGTCTTCAAAACTGTAATGGTTTTGCTTGCTAGCATGTTCTAGCTGATGACCATAGTTCCTGCAAAATGTACAAGTGCATTTGGCAGTCCTCACAACGAGTGCCCAATGCATGTATGGGTATAGAAATTGCAGCTCACACTCTGAGAGATATGTGGTTTCCATTATTTGGTACCTGATAGACGTGTCGCCTTTTCTTTTTGTTCTAACATGGGTAAGGGTTGAAGCTCTTACAACATGAACAGCATGAACATAGGCTAGCAAAGCTTAGCATGATAAGACCACAGGGTGATTACTAGGACAAGCAACAAAGGCAAAATGCATTACATAAGCAAACAGTCTCGCATGCCACTAACCTGCATGTGCACATGCATAAATCTATAAATGGAATGGGTTAGATCCCACCCTTGTCATGCACAATGGTAGCATGAAATTTTCCGAGGCCCTTCCTTTACATGATGTGCATGCATGTCATTAGGTGGTTGTAGCAGGCTAACCAGTTCTCGGAAGTATATATGCAGCCACAGTGCAAGGAAGACTTGCGCTAGCAGTGAAGACATAATAGAGATATTTCATGCATGTAAGTATAGGGCTTATATTCAAATACACTGTTTGCCCCCCATAGAAGACCATGAGGTAATGAATGAAACAAGAATGCCAATAGTTAAGACCTCACACAATTGTCACAAAAGGTCAATTAAGAACCAGCTGGTATGTACAATGTGCATATAAATTGTTTTGCCTCTTGACTATGGGCAAGTTTATAGATCCTTGCATCATAAGACGTCCAATAGAGCAATGTCAAAGCAGCTTTCTTAGGCCCATTGTGGTAGCCTGAATCTCACAAGCTACAGGTGAAGCTTTGCAACCAAGTCCTCTACTGGGACTTTCGAAACATCCCTGCGATTGCCCAAGTCTGCAACATATCTACTTAGGCAATACATGCCTGCACTCACAGCAACCAACCCCCATGGTTCCGCCATCAGAAACCTAAGAGGAGAAGTGGCCACAGCTGCCAAAGGTGCTCCAAGGAAAGAACCTGCTTGCCCACTGGTCCCAATCATATTTCCATCAACAGTAAGAAGCCCCGTCTTGCAATACATTGCAAAATCTTCACAATTCTTCTGAAAGATGTGGTAGCAACCAAACCCATTTTCTAGAAGATAATTTGCACGATGGAGGACTGCCTCAGGTGGATCCGACAAGGCAAGAGTGCATGTTCCACCACGTGCTTTGACAAGGAAGACAGATGTGTTCTCCCCATATTCAAAGCGATAGAGGGGGTATCCACAAAGAAAACAATCAAGACAAGAAAGCAGAACCCCATTGCTGTCCCTGTTTAAACCACACTTTTGACAGGGGCTGTAAGCATGAGATGGAGATGAGCCAGCACTTGTTAAGAAGTTATCAAGGAAGGTGCCTGTGCCGAGTTCCTGACCTTCTCCTCTTGTAAAATGGATCACTTTCCCATCACCGACATAAATGCCTGCAATTATCAATCAAATGAATTTTCCTTTTAGAAAGGTCTTTGCAATAACTTTATGCCAAACCTACTAATAAGCAGAAAATAAACCACGACAATCAAGAGCAGTGACACACCAGCATCATCATCAGTGCAACATTTGTACAGAAATAATACCTGTTTAGGAACATTTGTCATACACCATGACCCCATCGTGAGCCCTTAGTCCACGGCCAGTCAGGCATGAGCTATGTAGGTCGGTCTCCGAGCCATACAGGTCAATCTGAAGTCATTCCTCTTAACCCACTTGGAGAACCCCATCAAATAAGAGTCAGTCATAGCTTAGGTTTGCATCACAAGCATTAGCAAGTAGATTGCATGCCTATGGGCCAGCCGAAAGGCCAACCCATGGCTACAGCATCTTGTAGCAACCTATTTAGGGGCTGTTTACAGCCCTGGACAGTGTTTAGAGCCAGCCGACAGCATTAGGAGCATCCTATGCTCCAGTTGGCCAGCTTATGTAGCAACCAGCAGCAAGTCAGGTTTGATTAAGGCAGTCGACCACCATAAAATGTTGGGCAATAAACATTTTATGTTACATAAAGTGAAGCGCTAGCATTTAATGCTACGATTGGCATTTTATTGTCCATCTAGAACAGGCCGACAGCCTTCAGCCCACCAACGAGTAGCTTATATCCATATATAAGCAAGCGCTTGGTCACAGCCATAAATCATTCATCATAAATCAAGTCAAGCAGAATTCAGTCACCACGACAGCATTCAGTCTCCTTCCTCTCCGGGGGAGGGGGGCTTCAATGGGTATTTGGGACTCAATACTGTGTCGTCTACTTACTCTTCTCTCTCCTTCTACTCAGTGAATGGATGCTAAAGATCTCACCAAAGTAAAGATTTAAAGAAGGCTTTGTTGTGCATTACCACGATCAACCTCAATGCATGTAACACCTTCACACCGGTTCAATGTTGGGAGAGTACTAGATTGCCGAGTTCTTCCTCCATGCCTCCTAAGGAACGAGCTCAATTAATAAAGCTTCTGAAGCCTCGTAAGTTCATGTTATATGCACATTATGTGTGCATATACTAGGAGGCTAACCCACATTAGGCTTGTGAGCATGGGAGCATGGGAACAAGCTCTAGTAGAGCATGGGTTAGGACTAACCTTAAGGGTTAAGGTTAGGGTTAGGCATCCAAGGGTCACACATGGGAGATGAAGAGTCAAGAGTCACTTGAGGACCCTCCTATATAATAGGGGCATGGGACACACTCAAGGTAGGGATGGCATCTTGATGTTATCTTGAGGCTAAGGCTATGTTATCTTGAGACTAGGTTATAATATGATATTCTCTTGTATAGAGGATTATATCTACTCACCTATCATTTCACACTATAGCTACATGCTATTGGATTAGAGTTATACCTCTTGATGGTATGGGACATCAAGGTAAAGGTATGATGTACTTCATTATAATTCATGTATGCATCCCTTGGGCTCGGGGATGGTCGAGTAGATGAGTTTATGCCTAATTTATGCATGTTTATGCATAACAATTATCGAGAGAGATCTTAGGGTTTTAACAGTGGTATCAGAGCAATCCCTAGTTAATTGTTGTTATTTTTTCTTTCTTATTACAATTTTTGGTATTTTTTGAAGTAAATTTTAATATTTACAAAATAAAAATATTTTTTTGTTGATGATTTGCACGTGGATCATTAGTATGGCGGTTGAAACGTGCGTTTCTTCTTTTCAATGGACGAATTGACGTTGCGGGAAAATTCTGTGAGTTTAATGCTATTTTTTCCTATTTTTGTGGTTTAAAATAAGCATTTTTTGTGGTTTAAAATAAGCATTAATGAAAATTTTTTCCAAAATACCACATATTTTATTGTGGATATTTTTGGTAGAATGAATTCCCTGATTTTCTACAGTTTTTAGGATTTTTATTTTATTTTTAAAAAAAATTAAAATATTTTTATAGTTAAAAATGATTTTTTATACATTTTTGCAAGTTTTTCCACGGGTATGCTATCAAATTTCTACCGAATTTCTGCTGAAATGCAGTAGGGGGTAGCATGTTGATGCATGGAGTGCTCTCCCATGCACGTAAAGTTCTTTTCCTCTCCCAAAATCCGGAGATTCTTTCTATTTCTCTCTCGCACCCGTGTGAGCACCTATTAGATGACATAATTTGCTTAAACATTAATCATAATTAATAATTGATTATGATTAAGTTTTTTTTAAATAAGGCTGAATCCTCTCTGTTAACAGAAAAGAGAGAAGGATGAGATGGTGTTGAGAGTAGGATTGAATGAGAAGAAGGGAAGGAGCGAGGAGAGAAGAGAGACCTCTCCCTCTCCATGGTTTTTCATTGTGCAGAGGAGAGGCTATGCTGCAGCCCGCCAGGCGAAAATCGCCTCCCCTTTAGGAAAAAAATTTTAAAGCTTTTTGTTTAAAGCTTTATTAAAGATTTTATTTATTAAAAAAAGTAAATTTTTTTTCCCAAAAAAACTTTTGAAATCTTTTTTTTTTTAAAAGCTTGGAAAAGCCTTAAAAATGAGAAAATATGAGATTTGAGAAAAAAAATTCTCTAGAATTTTCTGAAAATTATCTTCTTGAAAGCTCTTGGCTTTCCGCTTTCCTGAAATCTTTTGGCTTTTCATTTTCCAAGAAACCTTCTGGCTTTCCGAATTCCGGAAAATCTTTTGACCTTTCGGATTCTGAAAACTTTTGACCTTTCACATCCCAGATTTTTTTGGGTTTTCATTTTCCTAAAACTGTTGGCTTTCCGTATTCCAAGAAGACCATTGGGATTCCGAAATTTTTTGACCGTTCGTATTCTTATGCGTTTGGGGGTAAATTAAAAATTCCAAAAAATTCTTGAAAATTAGTGAAAAATTAGACAAAGGTTATTTTAAATTTCTGAAAAATGTGGGGTTGGTGTTTGGCATGTGCTGTGTCCATTCGGACACCCGTGACCATTCAAATTCTTTCAAAAATATATTTTTTGGTTCAGAAAATTAAAAAATTCATTAAAATTATAAATTTTCATTAGATTTGAGAGTTATCGAACGGAATTAGAAATTTCGTAAATGATGAGATTCTCAGAAAAATTAAGAATATTCTAGAAATTTTTTGTAGAAATCCAAGAAATTGGTATTTTTAAAATATCAATGGTATTTTGGCAAATCTAATTGCTAAAAAATTTCTGAAAAAATATAGGTTTGGAATGCCATAAGATAGGTTTAGTGAAATTCAAAATTATCGTATTTTAGGCCCTATAAAATTAGAAAAAAAATTTTAAAAAAAAAGAAAAAAATCATGATAATTCTTTTTCTCGAGAATTTTATATTTTCGAGCGTTATTTAATATTGAAGTAGGTTTTTTGGTGTTGACATTAGATAGATGCAAGTTATTCACATAGGTGAGGGGCGATGTGTATAAGGCCCGGGAACGATACCTCGTATTAGTAGTTATTTCAGTTTGGATTAATTCTAAACGATAATTTTATGATTTTTTACCATTGTTTAGCCATTCTTTTTGAACAAGTTCCTTAATTTCTTCAATGATGGCTATAATTTATGTTCAAAGTGTGTCTTGTCTTTCACACTTGTATTCCATGAGCAGATGTGAGTACATCGGACCGCCGATGAATACCTGGTTCCTGCTGTTATAATACCATGTTTTCCTACTTTATTCTTCCGAATGGTTTACAACAAGGAAATTACTTTGAGTATGAATTCCTTTGATCATCCGCAGTCTGATGGGCAAACAGAGTGTATGCATCATATTGTGGAGGATATGCTTCGTGCATGTCTCTGGAAAAGCATCAAATTGGAAAAAATATCTTCCAATGATGGAATTTGCCTATAACACTTTTAAATATACGGCTATTGGTTTAGTCCGTTTATGCTTATATATGGGTATCAACCCAGGGCACCTATTGATGTCGGTCTTAAGAACATCGAGCTTCATGCATCGAGGGATTTCTTGCATGATATGCAGGAAATGTTGACCGAAGCTCGGGATTCTATCAGGAGTGCTCAAGATAGGGTACGGTTCTATGCTGATAGAGGATGCTCAACTTGGTCTTTTGAACCAGGAGCGTTGGTTTATTTAAAAGTTCCTAAAGATTCTCAAACTTTGTCAAAAGAAAAATGCTCGAATTTATCTCCTAGATATTGTGGTCTATTTCGATTTATACATCGGATTGGCACAGTTGCGTATGAACTTAAACTACCTCCACATGTTAGAGTTCATCCAATCTTTTATATCAATAGATTGAAAGGAAAACTGGAAGGTGAGGATAACACAGTTACTCCTCAAGAACTCGTTGAAGTCGAAGAATTATCATATGTTTCACATGAACCTAATAAGGTACTTGAATTCCGGAAAAGGAAACTTTGTAGTTGACTAATCCCCGAGGTTAAAATTAGGTGGAAAGATAGGGAAATACAGGATTCGACTTGGAAGTCGGTTGAGATTGTTCAGCACAATTCTCCTTCTTTTCATTGCAAGAGTGCAATGTTTTGAGAGAGGGGAAGTATGTTATATGCACATTATGTGTGCATATACTAGGAGGCTAACCCACATTAGGCTTGTGAGCATAGGAGCATGGAAACAAGCTCTAGTAGAGCATGGGTTAGGCCTAACCTTAAGGGTTAAGGTTAGGGTCAGGCATCCAAGGGTCACACATGGGAGATGGAGAGTCAAGAGTCACTTGAGAGTCCTCCTATATAAAAGGAGCATGGGACACACTCAAAGTAGGGATGGCATCTTGATGTTATCTTGAGGCTAAGGCTATGTTATCTTGAGGCTAGGTTATGATATGATGTTCTCTTGGATAGAGGATTATATCTACTCATCTACCGTTTCACACTATAGCTACATGCTATTGGATTGGAGTTATACCTCTTGATGGTATAGGACATCAAGGTAAAGGTATGATGTACTTCATTATAATTCATGTGTGCATCCCTTGGGCTCGGGGGTGGTCGGGTGGATGAGTTTATGCCTGATTTATGCATGTTTATGCATAACAATTATCTAGAGAGATCTTAGGGTTTTAACAGTGCAGCAGGAAGATGGACGAAGTTGTCACCAATTAGACCCGAGAGATGGCTGCCACGTTGGCAGCAGCAGAGGTGGTTCAGATACTCTTTAGCTCTATTTGGTGTGTAAAGCTCTATTTGGTGTGTACGGCTTTGGCAGGTAACCGCTCTCTTGTGGTAGAAAGAGCACCTTAGGCACCACTTTGAGACTTCCTCAAATGACTACCGCAAGGTGGTCTTGAAGCAATTTATTCTCGTAGATTATGGGAATGGATTAAAGAAGCAGTGGGAGCATTTTATGAAGAAACATGGTGAATCAATAACTGACTATCTCGTTAGGACCGTCCAATGATCAAAGCAGGTTTAGTGATTTGTGGATGGATTGAAACCGTCTTTGCACGCAAACATTCGTGCACATCGACGCGTGATCTTTCAGATGGCAGTTCGTCTTGCTACAACCCTCGAGATGCGGGAGAGTTCCAAGTTTGGGACTCAATGGGACTCAACAACAATGACAACAGAAAGGCAAAGACAAGGGTAGGCAATCCAAGGCCAAGGATGGTAAGGACCAAGCAAGTGGGGGAGCCTCAATGACTCGCCTCACCCCTAAAGAGCGTTGCGCCAAGATGGTGCTGGACAATGCTTTTATTGTGACTCCTCCAAGCACATCGTGAAGAATTGTTCGAAGACCTTGGAGGAGCTATCTTAGGAGGAGGCTTATTTAGTACCGGAGGAGCAGTCCAAGAAGGCGGCTTCTTGAGAACTAGAGGTTGAGTGTGAAGGAGATGCATGTGTGCGCATCTCAACTTTTTTCATTTCTCAAGTTGAGCACACACACATGATGCTTCATTGCATCAGGCCACAGGTACGAAAAGAGGAAGTTTTCAGCCACGTCTTTGAGGGGGAGTCTTCACAATTGCCATTTGCACTCAATGGAGAATCTTTGGCTTCAGTGTCAGTCCCTTCAGTTTATGTGGTCGTTCAGGAGGACTCTTTGCATTGGGTGGAGTATCTTTAGTGTCTAATGTCATGGAGGCACCATAGGAGAACATGTCATCAGATTTGTCTTCGTCATTGAAGGATAGGCTGGTTGGTGTATCTTTGCAGTGCATAGATTTCTTCGAGACTGTACTGATAACAACCATGGTTTTGACTTTGGTGTATCAGCAGATGTATTACTTAGAGTATGTTCCACAAGACATGGATGGTTTAGACATACAAGTGCCGCGTAGTACTAATAGATACAAATTTGGTGCAACGTTTCTAAGGAGTATGGTTCTTGGTTCTGCTTTCTTCCTTCAAGGTGCATTGGAGATGGTGCAAGCAGTTCTTGTGCTCCATCTGAGCCGATGCATTATTGGCTAAAGTTTGGATAGCGGAGTTTTGCTCGCCCATTCTCTAGAGTGTTCTTCTCTTAGGCTACACCTCTTAGGCTACAGGAGGAACTCAGAGGTTTGCAATGTTTTTTCATGGACGGTTGGACAGACAAAGAGTGCTTAATCAAGTGGAAGTTGGTCATCCGTAGGTTTCTCCGGGGTCTTCGTGTTGATGCAGTGAGGACGGAATGTGAGCCTTCACAATGGACGGAAAGTGGTTTCGCAATGTTTAGGATCTTGGGTATCTTGGATGAGCTTTGCTTGGATCTTTTGCTTTTATGGAAGGGCACTTTATGTGGACATCGTGCAGTAGAGGACAGCTGCAATGCAAGTAGGGGAGAATGTGACATACCTACAAGTATGTAGGGCAAAGCCAGACATTAGATAGCAGCCGACAAGCAGAGTCAGACAACGCAGGTGACACGCGATAGGAATGATGTGGCAGCGGTGACGTAGCATTGATGCCCGACTGCTGGCCGACAGCTTTATAACTAGCTGACTAGGAGCATTAGTGCATATATATACGTGGGTAGCCAAACCATCATATTCATCTGCTTTCCTCTCACAGAGTGTTTCTCTATAGGCAAAGTGCTAGCCAGGAGTGAAAAGTAGGTCACAGGGCTATGATTTGATGTCTTCATTCTTAGCCACATCTTGTACTAGAATTTCAGTTGTATTACTTCTTTCTTGTACATAATACAAAGCAATAGTTTAGGACACGTGTGTGACATTTTTGGAGAGAGACCACTCCACTTTTGGAGTTGCATGCCTCTCTCATCTCTCTCTCTCTAGCTTTTTGGGAGGCGTGTAACCTACGTGCAAGTTTGCAAGCGTGGAGAAGAGGAGAAGCAACGTCGACTGCTGGCTGCTGTTTTTGACTGCTGTTTTCTGTGCTAAACTGGCTGTACAGTCCACTTGTTGCAGGCCGTACAGCCCAGGTGGAGTTTGCCCGTACAGAACTGCTGCTGCAGGTACAACCGGCTTCTGCAGGTACAAGCGGCGCAGGTCAGGCAGTTGCTCCTCTGTTGCTGGCTGGTGCAGGTGAAGCCATCAAAGAACTGTACAGCAGGTACAGGTGGCTGTACGATTGCTGACACAGGCGGCTGACTGCACGCGCTGGTACAGTCGGGTACAGCAGGCGCATAGGTGGACTCAGGTGACAGCAGCAGAGTCCGTACAGTTCTGTACGGACAGATTCAGCCAGGTGTGCAGAGGCTGTACGGACAGGTACAGTGGAGAATTACCGACCTGTACGGACAGGTACAGCATCTCCAGTTGCAAGCAGAGCTTTTCCAGAGCTTGGTTGGTGAAATAGTCAAGTGGTTGCAGGGGAAAGAGTACAGACTGTCGTCAAGTGCAGACTGGTACGAACTGTTCCACGGGTGCAGAATCACGCACTGACTTGGTAAGCTCTGAACTAGTCCATCTATCTTTCTTTCCATTGGCTTATGTCTGCAGAGTTGTGCTATCTGGCCCCTTGTGAGAGGAGGGATATGGCAGATTGAAAGAGTGGAAACAGAGATTGGGCAGTGGATGTATGTTTGTGCTGAGTTGAGGAACCATGTACATGAGATATGCCAGATGTGTGCTCAAGGTTGTCCTGCTAAATGGTCTTGGCTGATCAGAGGGAAGCACAAAGTGTTGCTTTCGTGGGACACAAATCTGTGTGAGAATCCTCTGTGCTAAGAGGTCTTGTGGGCTGCCAGATTGGACATACAGGTGTATTCTCCTGGTTGGTCTTGTTGTACTCAGCTTTACATCATTTTGAATTTGAATAAAGAAATACCGAAAGGGGCGCCAAGCTTTGGGGCCAACAGGTGTTTGTTTTATTTCAGATTTGGGGCACTCTAGCTCCAATCAAATTTGTTTTTATATCTGGACTACAAGTGGAAGGGTGACTGCTAGTCTACCGCACTTTGGTTTTTACCAGAGGCCGATTTCAAGGTTCCGTTGCCGGGACCTATCATCAACTTTCTTAAGGGGGTGAGCCTGTGGTTGACTCGAGGAAAGTCATCGCTGAAAAATTCAGCAACATGTCTGATACAGAAGACGAGTACTTTTATCATGAAGAGGAAGAGCAAGAGACCTCTCCTGAGAGAAATGAATCCGAGGATATTCTTGCAGGAGAACAGGCTGCAGATGCTCAGCATTATGAGGATGTAGCACAGCCAGAAGATGTGCCTAGTAAAGAGGAAGATGATGCTCAGTTTAAAAATCGTTTGGATGTGTTTATGCAGCTCACACAAAGTGAGAAGTGGTGTTATGGATGTGTTTATGCAGCTCACACAAAGTGAGAAGTTTGCTGAATTTATGAGATCCCGTACAGAGCCTGAAAAGAAGAAGAAGAAGGTGCGTTCTAAGAACCTTCCTCAGGGTCATAGTGGTGCTTTCCCACAGGATCCATCTTTTGGACAGTTTCCGAACATGCAGCATGCTTATGGTGCTAACTCTCAGAGTTCCTTCTTTGGACAGCCATCTATTCCTCAGCAAACTATGCATCCAGGTTATTTTGGTGGTGGCTCGGTGTTCCAATCTATGACTGGGGGTTATCCTCAGGGAGGCATGGAGGGACTTTTGGAGCTAATTTTCAGCCTAGTATGCAGGGTAATATGTATGGTGGTATGCAGTCCGGAATGCAAGGAAATATGTTTGGGAGCATGCAACCTGGAATGCAAGCAAATATGTATGGTGGCATGCAGCCCGGTATGCATAATGGAATGTTTGGAAACATGGCTGGAATGTATGGCATGCGAGGTGTGGGAATGGGTAATGTTGACCCTATGATGGGCATGAATGTTGGGGGCAGCAATCTTGCGAAGCCACTTCCATATGATAATCTAACGCCTATGGGGAAGGCGAAGGATTATAAGGAAGGAGGAGCTGCTGTGAAATTTGATACATTCAGTGGAGCCAAAGATAAATTAAAAGCACTTACCTTTTTACAGCAGTTTGATGCTGCTTTTTTTGGGGGTAATTACACGGAGTCCTCAAAGGTGAGAAAAGCTGCGACTTTTCTCAAAGGCAATGCATTGCAGTGGTGGTCTACTCTTCTTCTGCAGGGCATAGCACCAACTACTTGGGTACAATTTAAACAGGTGTTCTCTTCCGTATGGCTCACATCTACATTTGAGGTGGATGTTATGACTGCATGGCACAAGTTGGATGCTTCAAAGTGTGAAAAATTGGAAGATTATAACAAGAAGTTTTGGGAAGCTTTACTCCCAGTGACTTCTTACCGTGCAGTGCCTTTGTCTGAGCAGGTAGAGAAGTATTGTTGTGGGCTGCCCAAAGAGGTGCGTGACTATTGTATCAAGACTCGAGTAACGAATATGTCACAGATGATAGAGAATGCTATGACAGCTAATACGTTACTCACTGGAGTCTCATATGGGTTTAAAGGCAGTAAGAACTCGAGCAAGAAAGCTGAAAAATCTGGGCATGCTTCACGTGATGCTAAAGGGTCTTCAGAGACGCAGTATAAGAAGTTGCCAATGCCAAAGAGAACTTCTGAGGAGAGACAGGCTTTGAGAGATGCTCGGAAATGTTTTTACTGTACTGAAGAGGGACATATGTCATTTAATTGTCCCAAGAGAAAGTCCCAAAAGGACTCTGACAATAAAGGAGAGCCCAAGTCAAAGAAACCAAAACCTTCTGCAGGGTTAGTTCCTAATCTTGTGTTGGAACAGCCAGGTGGTGAAGAGACAGAGTTGTGCAGGGCATGGGGCAAAGTGAGAGATCAGAATGCCTTGATATTCTTTGATACAGGTGCTAGAGCCAACTTTATTTCACCGGATTTGGCTGGCCGATTGGGGATTCGTGCAGAGGAGATAGGGCCGTTATATGAGGCTAACATGGCTTGTCCAGGGTATGTAGAACCCGTTACTCCCATCATTGGGAAGCTTAGGATTCATTTGCAGGGTTATGTGGACAGCGAAGAGTTTTTCATCATGCCACTTGATGGATGTGATGTTTTGTTGGGTATGCCATGGTGCCACAGAGTACATGCGGTGGTGGATACATACAATAGGAAGATCACTCTGACTCATAGAGGGAAAGAACATGTTTTGGATGTAAAACTAAAAGGGGAATCTGTTCCTATTGTATCAGCTTCGGCAATTTCATCAGTAATGAAAAAGCATCTTTCCGCGTACTTGATTTATGTAAAGGATGCAAAAGATGATGAGTCCAAGTCTAATTTGTCTATGTTAGATAAGGACATGACTGATTTCTTATGTGGGTGCCAAGATTGTTTTTCCGAGTCCTTACCAGGGGAACTTCCTCCGGGGAGGCCAGAAGATCATGCCATTGATCTAATTCCTGGTAGTACTCCACCAAATAGACCATCGTACCATGTTAGTGCAGCCCAACAAGAAGAAATTATGAGTTAGGTACAAGAGCTGTTGAATAAAGGGTTGATACAACCTAGCTCATCACCCTTTTGCTCACCTGTACTCTTAGTGCAAAAGAAGGATGGTTCTTGGCGCATGTGTATTGATTACAGGGCGCTGAACAAGAATACCATCAAGAATCGATTCCCCATACCGAGAATCGATGACATTTTGGACCACTTACAGGGCTCCACAGTCTTTAGTCGCATTGACTTGAAAACCGGGTATCATCAGATACGTATTAGACCCGAGGATGTGCATAAGACAGCATTTCGAACCACGTTTGGGTTGTATGAGTTTTTGGTTATGCCCTTTGGTTTGACAAATGCACCTGCCACATTTAACAGAATGATGGACAGGATTTTCAGGCCTCATAGAGCGTTTGTGGGCACATTCTTTGATGATATGATTGTGCATTCACAAACTGAGGAAAAGCATAGAAGGCATTTGGCCATTGCGTTTGCAGAACTCAGGAACCATAGGTTGGTTATTAATGGCAAGAAGAGTGAGTTCTTTTTGCAACAGATACATTTCTTGGGGCATATTGTGTCTAAGCATGGAGTCCGTATGGATCCAGCGAAGGTGAAAGCAATTCTTAATTGGCCAAATTTGAGGACCGTGCATGATGTACACAGCTTTCTAGGATTGTGTTCCTATTACAGGCGGTACATACGGTATTTTGCTGAAATTGCTTCACCCCTTCATGCCTTAACAAAGAAGGCAACTCCGTTTAGATGGGCTAATCGGGAAATTATAGCCTTCAAAAAGCTCAAAGAAAAGCTTACTTCGGATCCAGTATTGGTGTTACCGGACCTCCGAAAGGCTTTTGTTGTCCAGTGTGATGCATGTGGAAGTAGCATTGGGGCAGTTCTCATGCAGGAAGGACATGTGATAGCCTATGAGAGTAGAATATTGCAAGATGCCGAGAAGCATTTACAGGTTTATGAGAAAGAGATGTTGGCTGTAATTCATGCTCTTTCTACATGGAAACATTATTTGCTTGGGGCTGATTTCACTGTGCACACAGATCATCAGACCTTGTGTTATTTCCTCACGCAAAACTAGGCTTTCAGAGAAGCATATGCGATGGGCAAACTTTTTGTCTATGTTTCACTTTCAGATTGTGCATGTGGAAGGCAAAAAGAATGTAGTGGCAGATGCTTTGTCACGCAAGCCACAGGTCTCAGCAGTTTCACTTGCTTATCATCATGAGCTTGATGAAATGAAAGAGCAGTATGCCCATGATGAGGACTTTGAAAGGTTGTATGATCAGATGTCTGAGGGTCAGCGGCATGAGCATTATACTCTCAGAGATGGGTTTTTATTGATGCATGGCAGACTGTGTGTTACCAAGCCATTGCGCCTCAAGGTTATGATTGAAAGTCATGCTCCACCGTATGCAGGTCATAGAGGTATTGATGCTACGGTAAAAGCAGTGGAGACTTTCTTTTATTGGCCAACCTTGAGAAGAGATGTTGATGCTTTTGTTAGGCAATGCATCGTATGTCAGAAGGTAAAGTTTGACCGTCAAAAGACACCAGGGTTACTACAGCCTTTACCTATTCCAGATAGACCTTGGGAGAGCATTGCCATGGATTTTATATTTGATCTTCCACGGACACAAACGAGCAATGATGGCATTTGGACTATCATATGCAAGTTCATTAAGCAGGCTCATTTCATTCCCGTGCGTAAGACGATCAAAGTGGATCATATGGTGAAGTTGTTCATGGCGAACATCTTCAAGTATCATGGCTTACCTACGTCTATCATTAGTGACCGTGATCCACGGATGACGAGTTTGTTCTCGAGAGGGTTGTTTGACAACATGGGTACAACTCTCAAGTTTTCATCGTCATTTCATCCACAAACAGATGGTCAGTCGGAAGAGGCTAACTCTACAGTGCATATAACAACATTGTTCATACCTCGACAGGCGAGGCCCCTTTTGAGATTGTGGAAGGAGGGAAGAAGGTACCACCCATTTTGCACACAAAGGATAAGATCTTTGAGGCTGATTAGTATGTGGAAAATATGGATGAAGCTTATCGGAGAGTTAAGTTGGCACTCCAGAAAACTCAGCAGAAGCAAAAGAAAGCCGCAGACCATCACAGACGTGCTTCAGAGTTTGCATTGGGTGATTGGGTTCTTTTGCGCTTTGAAAAGGCTAGACTCAAGAAGATGAAGGGTAAAGAGCACTTATTCCCTAAGTTGAGCATGCGTTATTATGGGCCTTTTCAGGTATTGGAAAAGATTGGTGATGTAGCCTATCGTTTGAAGCTACCAGATCACTGGAGGATTCACAATGCTTTTCACGTGAGTCTCCTTAGACCTTTCCGTGGGGATGTGCCTGAGGATGTATCAGATGAGGCTCAGCCGGAAGTTGAGGAACTTGATGAGGTTCTTATTCCAGAGCAGATACTGGCACATAAGGAAAGAAAGGTACGAGGTAAAGTTTCCCGTCGCTATCTTGTGAAGTTCAAGAACTATTCACCGATGGATGCGAAGTGGATAGAGGAAGGTGACTTAACAGATTCACCTCAGGTTTTGCAGCTTTATCTCGATGCCTTTGGGTTAGAGCCGACTCTTGTTGTGGCTCATTCAGGTTCAGCAGAGCATGGGTCTGGAGCATTACCTGATGCTCAAGAGGGGGGTAGCACCTCCACTCCCTTGATACAAACGGGCTCAGATGACAGCTAGAGGTCGCTTGGTGCAGTTTTTATCTCACCCGAAAGTACTGATGGCTGACAGTACATCTGTTTATGGGACTTCTATGATATATGTGTACTAGTCACATGAGATGTGGTGGTGTGTATGGTTCATAGTGGTATACAACTTGGACTACTACTACGCCATTGGTTTGCAGTGAATGATGGATATTTTGCTGTATCACCAGAATGCAATCGAGGACGCTTGCCATTTTTCAAGAGGGGGGTATGTTATGGCCCTGTGAAAATGGAACAGCACAAGTGTGGGCATGGTGGTTGCTGAGCAAAAAATATTAAATGATTCACATGTCCTGGGGAAGACCCTGTCTGGTTCTGGCCTTTTTCCCCCCGAGGTGGTAACCTTGGGAGTAGAAGACTGGGAAGTCTCAGGCTTTCCACCATTGTGCTTCATTTCAGCACTCCGCGCAAGCGAGAGTGCGTCTTCGAAGGTGGCTAGCCTAAACATATGCACCTCCCACTGGATTTGCGTGTCCAGACCATACGGGAATTGCCCTTTCTTGTCCGTATCAAATAAGCATAATTGCAAACATAAATTTGAAATTTTATTGGCAAACTGAAGGACTGGTTGCGCGTTCTGACACGCTCCCCTAAACTCGTCTTCGAGTCACTCAAGGTAATGGGGTGGTAGAAACCGCTGCTTAAGGTCACGAACAAATTCGTCCCAAACATAAGCTGCCATACCTAATCTGGTGTGGGCATGAGCCCACTGGGTCCACCAAGGAATAGCCTCACCTTCCAAGTACCAACTGGCTAAGATCACCCTGTCAGTATCATTTTTTCTAACTGCAGCAAAGTAAGCTTCAAATTTATGCAACCATGAATAAAGAGTTGTGGGGTCGAGTTTACCATTATACTTACTAAAATTCATTTTCTCAGGAAAATGATTTAAGGAAGCCGCTGGTGTTATGTCGTGCATCCAAAGCTGTAGGTATCGCTCATGTTCCACGTGTCACATGGCTTCGTCTTCACGTTGTCGGATCTCCAATACACGCATCTGCAACTCAAGCATAGAACTCGACTGCGGTCGTGACCCTTCGAGAGGGTCCCTGTATAGTGGATCTGGAATCTGGGATACGGAAGGAGATGGAGGAGGAGACGAAAAACGCGACGCTAGAGAACCGGTGCGCTCTTCCAGAGCCCATATCTACGCCTTCTGCTCTTCCAACTTGGTACTCTCGTCTGCGATTGCTCGCATCATCTATTGGAACATCTCTTTAACACTCATGCCCGATGCCCTAGCTGGGCTGCCTGGTGTACTTTGGTCCCAAGGTTCTTGGTCTCTCTCGTCGTCGAAGCTCGCGATAGCAAGAAAATGCACCTCCTTTCCGAAGCACAATCTAACCATCCACTATGTGTGCAGGAGACTTTCGGAGGCTAAAAACCAACCATCCTTCGAGAGACAGGAGTCACTCCGAAAGGGGTGTGTAACACGCGGAAGCTCTGGGGGTCTTCTTTCAGCCCTAAACACCACTGAGAACATGCTGATGCAAAACGCAGACATGAAGAGAGAGTAGAGAGAGAGAGATATATGCTGGAAATTCAGTATATTCATATAGTACAAAAAGGTACTCCTAATCTACAGCCCTTGGCTGCCTTCATAAAAAGGTGGTAAACACCCAAAATCTGATCCTAATGCTGGACCCTAAGGACCCATTCCCTAGAGGAATGAATGATTACAATGAGCAGCCTTCATCCCTATTTATAGTCTCTTTATAGACTTGGCCAACTGGCCGACTACTGGTCGGCCAGTCCACAGTTCATGAAATCCCTTTAATGCTTGTCCGACTGGTCTAGCTCATACTACATGTAGCGCCTGCAGCCGACAACCTCCTATAGTGCAGCCGCCGCCTCTGATCAGGTACAACTGACAGACCATCTACAGCCGACTATCCTCCTTTGTATCTAACACAGCTAACAGGACATCCTTCCATGTCTTCCATCTATCTCCAAGTCCATACTGCCAATAGTGAACCCTCTGCCCTTGACCTTCAATCCTTCACCCTTGTGATAGCTTCTCCTTGGCTGTCCTGGCCCTTGCTTTAGCTTCAACACCTTGATGAAATATGAAATGAAGGAACTGATTTATGCCTTGGGTATTTATACCCCCTAAAGTATCCAGTCGGCTGGCTATATTTTCCCTCCACGACTTGCAAAAATAGCATTTAATAAGTCCACGTGTTCACACTACTGCCCTGACCGCCTTATGGGCTGCTGTCCAGGCTTGCGCAGGCTGCTAGGCAGTCCCTGGGCACTGGCCGACTAGCTGCTGGGCAGCCCTTTGGCCTGGCCGCCTGGCTGGGCTGGCCCAAAGGCCCTGTCGGCTGCCTGGCCAGGCCCCTTAGGCTGGCCGACATCCTGCCCAGCCCACACTAGGGCTGGTGGGCAAAGCATGGGGCCTTCCTGGCCCCCTTGGGGTGGTTCATAGCCTTCCCCGTGCCCATACTACTTCTACACAGTCGTCTGACATGTGGTCAGAGACCAAACATACAGAGCAACTGACATCATTCCAGAGGGAGACTCACAACGGGGACTGGCACTGCTTCATGTGCAGGACAATGCACACCTGACCTTGGACGCATGTGCAAGACAATGCACACCTGACCTCGGACGACTGGAGTGGAACCCTAGCTGACTCGTCCCAGACTAGGCTCACATGGGACCAGTTTTCCACCCCAGGTCCTACACCTTGTAGGATATGTCTACGTGGCATCCAAGTGTAGGATGCACGTGACAATTGAATTCTAAAAAGAATGAGATGATTTTCAGCAATGGATGAGGGCTGCTTATATATGGCCATACTTTTGATGTTGGTTGGTGGATAGAAGTTGCTGTCGGCCAAGTGAAAAAGCTCACGACTGCTGTTAAATAAGCATTAAATGCTCTTTTATGCATATGTGGTTTCAGACCTGTCTAGGCTGCTGCTGGTTGACTATGTCTATCGCAAGCCTCTAGAAGGCTGCCAAGTGGATCTTAAGGCTTTTGTATGCCTTCTGTGTGTGGCCTATGGTGGCCCACAAGGCAAAGGCTCATGGTTGGGCCCCAAGGGCTGGCTTGGAACCTTAATCCCCTTTGCTAAACCTAAATGCTTCTAAATGCTTGCTAAGCTAGGCTAACTTATATGCTTGGCTGTTCTACAAGTTGGTTAAGTGACAGACTCTTTACACTTAAGGCTTGGAATGACCCACATAGCTCGTGCCTGACATCTCCCTGGACTAGAGCTCACAATGGGGTCACGGCGTATGACAACAGGGTACTACTTCTGTACACGTATAGCACTCATGATGATGAGCCAATGTGTCACGCTGCACCTCAGTGCATGGGTGCATGTGACACTTGGAATAACCTCGGTGCTTCATCTAAGGAGGAGTTCAAGGCAGGGGACAAGTCCGTGAAATTTGATGCCTTTCATGGAGAGTATGATGCCTCTAAGGTGCTAGCTTTTGTGGCCCAATTTGATATTGCTTTTAGTGATGAGGACTTCACTGAGAAGTCCAAAATTCGTCATGCAAGCATGTTCTTGAAGTGGACAACTACCCATTGGTGGATCACTGAAAACACTACCAAAGAGCCCATTTGCACTTGGAAAGAGTTTAAGGACAAATTTTATGCCCAATTCTTGCCTCCTAATGCAGAGCAAACTCTCACCCAAAAGTGGGATAGACTTGAGCAAAAAGATAATGAAAGTGTACAGCAGTATGTCAATAAGTTTTGGAAAGTGTTGCTTGAGGTAATTTATGCAACTCTCCGAGGATGAAAGAGAGAGGAAGTTTCGCTCCGGATTGCAACCAGCTTATCGTTCGGGCATTGAATTGCACCCGAAACACACTCTGCAATAGCTTATAGCCTCTGCTCTTGCTATGAAGCAATTGGTGCTCAAAATTAAGCAAGATCAAGGGGGTTCTAAGAGCAAAGACAAGGCTGTCCCAAACCTGCAAAAAGGTGAACAGCCACCTAAAAAGAGTTTTCGGGATGTCCAGAAGGGAGGTAAAGCTGAAAATACCTCATCCAAGATCATGGGCCAAAGAAAAACAAATTTGGCTTGACTCTCGAGCAAAGGGAGCAATATGCAGAGGAGGGAAAATACTTTTCTTGTGACAGCAAAGAGCATATGTTTAGACAATGCCCCAACCGCAAACCAAAGCATAAGGACAAGCAACCCAAGGCAAATGTGCATGCAGTTCCTGTCAAATCCCCACGGATCCCCTCGTGATCGATCTTGGTTCGAAACTCGAATCCTGCAAACAAACAAACAAACAAGCAAGGGGGTGCAGGCCTGACTCACCTCCCAACCATGACAGCCGTGGGCGAGCCCACAGTCTTGGCTGTCCCCACCGAGCCATGAGCTGAGCTAACTAGGTTGACGTACCGACCAATCTCCTCCTCGCGACGTCCCATACCGCCACGAAGCTGCCCTCGCGGGCCTCGAGATTGCTGCCGGCCTCGGCTGCATAAAGCAAGTGCACGTCTGCACTAGATCCAGGCTCCAAGACCATAGAGCTCTCACAAACTCGCGAGACTCTCTATAATACAATAACTAACCTTGGCCACCCTTTTATACGCTCTTGGCCGGTCATCGGGCGTCCACACTTGGCCGCCCGCCCGTCCATACTTGGGTGCCCGCCCGTTAGTATTTCCCTAACTCAGCTCGTCAATCAGCCTGCCTAGTTCCAAGCTTCCCCAAGCCTCGAAACTAGTCTTGCATGCGTATAGCACACGGTAGATACCCACTGTGCACATGACATACTCCCCTTCCTCTAAGAGCTCACTCCTGAGCTCACTAAAAAGCCAGGGTAATCTCTCTGAAGAGCAATCAATGTCTCCCATGTAGTGTCCTCCTCAACACAATCCTTCCACTTGATCTTATATTCCGTGATAAGCGTATGACGCAATCTTCGTTCACGAAATCCAAGAATCTTTTCAGGTTCGTGCGGAACAAATGTCATGTCCTAGACATCTATAATTTCTTGAGGAGTAACTAACTGATCTGCTCCACCCAGTACTTCCTTAAGTCTACTGACATGAAATACAGGATGAACTTTCACATGAGAAGGCAAATCCAATTCATATGCAACTAAACCAATCCGTCGTGTAACACGAAATGGTCCACAGTATCTAGGGAATAATTTCGGAGATCTACCTGTCCGTAAAGTCTCGGAATCTTTCGAAACTCGCAAATACACCATCGTTCCTTCAGAGAACTCTCTAGGTGAACGATGTCTATTAGAATAAAACCTGTCTCGGTCTTGAGCACTTCTAATAGATTCCTTCGCAACTTGTAACATTTCCTGCATATCTTGCAAAAAATTACGTGCTGCATCATGCTGAAGTCCTGAGAATCCTACTGTATAACAGGTGATCTAGGTTGAAACCCGTACATAAGCATGAAAGGACTAAACCCTGTACTCGTATGCTTAGTACTGTTATATGCAAATTCTAATATAGGAAGATAATCCTCCCATGACTCTGTCTTTTGGATACATATGCTCAAAGCATATCCTCCAAAATCTGATTCACTCTTTCAGTCTCGCCATCAGATTGAGGATGATCAGAGGAACTCAAATTCAAAGTTGTTTCCAACTTCTCAAAAACAAGTTTCCAAAAATCACTCGTAAACTTAGAGTCCCTATCACTGACTATGTCCTGCGGTAACCCGTACAGTCTAAACAATTGCTCGATAAACTGCCGAGCTAATTGCGTAGCTGTAATAGTCTTCCGGGTCGGTAAAAATCTAGCCATTTTTGTCAAGCGATCTACCACAACCCAAATAGAATCGTGGCCTTGATGTGTTCTTGGCAATCCGGTAATAAAATCCATGGAAATACTTTCCCATTTATTACCTGGGATTTGCAAAGGATGCAACAACCCATCCTGTCTAAAGCGTTCAGCTTTCTTTGCCTGACAAATCTGACACTTGATAACATAATCTTCTACATACCCTTTCATCTTCGGCCAATAAAAAGTGTGTTTCACTAATGATAGTGTCCTGTGTACCCCAGGGTGTCCAGCAGAAGGGGCGTCGTGACACTCCCTCAGAATCTTGGACCTAATGTCCGAGATCTGTGGTACACAAATTTTGTCATTACGGAATAGTAAACCATTCCGAATCATCCACTGACCTCCTGCAGCCTGAATGGTAGACTGCGCAGTCACCGAGTCTTGGTCAATCAATGAGCTCCCGTCCTGGATCTTCTGCCAAAATGGACCAAAATAACTATCAGTCCTGCAAAGCCCTCTCAATGACTGAAATAAGTCAGTAGAAATCTCGATGAACGACAAAGTATTCACCTCTCTAATCCGACTAAGCGCATCTGCAATACTATTCATGGACTCTTTCCGATAACGGATCTCAAAATCAAAATCTTGCATTAACTCTGCCCAACGAGCTTTCCTGCCTCTCAAATCATCCGCATCACACACATACTTGATTGACTGATGATCAGTCAATACCACAAACTTGGAGCCATATAAATAATGTCTCCAAACCTTGAGAGCATGAATCACAGCATAAAGCTCCTTCTCAAGGGTTGGCCAACGAGATTGAGTGTCGTCTAGCTTTTTACTTTCAAAAGCAACCGGTCTACCATCTTGAAATAAAGCAGCCCCGATAGCATAGTCACTGGCATCAGTTTCAAGAACATAAGGCCGACTAGGATCAGGCAATGCTAAGATAGGTGCTTCCTTGACTTTATCTTTCAAAAGTCTGAAGGCCATATCCAAATCGTTATTCCAAGTAATAGGCTGATTGGACTTACGTCCACGACCTTTCAATAAGTCGGTCATCGGTAGTGTGAGCTGAGAGTACTCCCGTACAGATTTCCGAAGAAAAACAACAAAACCGAGAAAAGAACGAAGTTGTTTCACTGTTCGCGGTATAGGCCAGTCCAAAACCTTCTGAACTCGGTCATAGTCAATGCTCAATCCATCTCTAGTGATCTTGTGTCCCAAGTAAATGATGTCGGTCATAAAGAACTCACATTTACTCAATTTAGCATATAGTCGATTCTGTCTCAAAATAGATAAGACAATCATGAGCTGTCTGACATGATCCTCAAGAGTACGGCTATATATCAAAATATCATCCAGGAACACCACCACAAATTTCCCCAAATGTTCACGAAAAAGATCGTTCATCATTTGCTGGAAAGTGACTGGAGCATTGGTTAACCCAAAAGGTAATACGAGAAACTCGTAATGGCCATACCTAGTCCGAAAGGCGGTTCTTTCGACATGCCTTTCATGAATACGTATCTGGTGATAGCCAGTACGTAAATCTATCTTCGTGAAATATTTCGCTCCTGCTAACCGGTCAATTAGGTCATCTGATCTAGGGAGAGGATAACAGTTCTTAATAGTCAGCTTGTTCAATCTTTTGTAATCTATACACATTCTCCAAGTATTGCCCTTCTTTCTCCTAAGCAACACAGGTGCACCCCAAGGTGATTTACTTGGACGGATCTGGCCCATTCTCAAATAATCTTCGAGTTGTTTAGCCAACTCATCTTCCTCAGCTTGGCTCATCCTATAAGGTGAAATACTTACAGGATGAGCACCAGGGATCAATCAATACGATGATCTACTGCCCGTTCAGGTGGTAAACCCGATGGCAGTTCCTTAGGAAATACATCTTGAAACGAATCAAGTATCTTCTGTAATTCTTTGCTTTCAAACACACTTAATTCATTCACATCCATGGAAGGGATGAGAAAAGAAGAAAGTGGAATCAATACACAATGGAAAGCGGTATACAAAGAAGAATCCATTATATTTCCAAAATCAATTGTATTTACAAGAGGTCCCTGAGAGGGATGAATACAATCACCTAAAATACTATACTTGGTGTCCCTATGCTGAAAAGAAAAAATATGACTAGACCAATCTATCTGGACGTCAAGAGTCTTAAACCACTCGATCCCTAACAACAAGTCTACATTTTCCAGATGCATAACATAGCATTCCAGAGTATCTTTGTAGTCCTAAATCTGGATTGGAAGCATCTCCACTTTGCAATCCCAAACTTGTCTTCCCGCAGGTAGACGTACCTCATAGGTATGGTCGCTGAGTGTCGTATCAAGACTCAATTTCTGCACAAGTTTGTAGTTAACAAAGTTATGCGAACTGCCAGGGTCTAACAGAATGTGAATTTTATGACCATTCACTTCTCCATAAACTCGGAGAAGATCATGCATGCCAAATACCTTAGAATTGAACAGACAATCAGAACAAGTACTAGGGCGAGAAAGTACAATAATTGACGTACCTGTCAAAGACAACTGGTTAGCTGCCTTTGGCTTGGGTCCTGCGTTTGACTTGGTACCCTTTTGCTTTAGGCACTCATTACGCATGTGTCCTTTTTCTTCGCAGATAAAACAACGTCCTTCCTTCTTGAGCTTTAAAGCCCTAAGGAGTCATTTCTTCTTCGCTGGTGTCGAACTTGTATTCTTTGAAGGTTGGTCCGAAGACTTGCCTTCTGTCTTGTTAGCCATAGGTGCGGAGAACTTTCTTTTATGCTTGTTCCCCTGCTCGGTAACGGGTTTCGACTTGGAAGAGACCATCGTATCATCATAGATACGAGCTGAATGAATGGCCTCGTCCAATGTTTTACATTTGTTATTTTTAACCTGTAATCGGTACGAGTCGAGTAAACCAGCTAGGAAAAACCCCAAAAGAGTAGTGGGATCCATCTTTGTAGCCTTCATCTGCAAGTCACGAAACTTCTGGAGGTAGACCTCATAAGTGAGGTGCTGCGAGGTCATGGTCAAAGCTGAAACCCGGGCAACAACATCGTAGTCATCCTCTTTCTTGAGGAATTCTTTCTTGAAAATATCTTCAAATTGTGCCCAAGTCGTTGGCTTAGGGTTCAGTTCCTTCCACCAAAGCAAAGCTTTGCCGAACAGGAAACCTGCTCCTAACTGGATCTTCTTTCCATCATCATATGGATGAAACTGAAAGTGAACTTGCCACTTATGTAGCCAAGTGTCCACGATCTCCTTGGTTCTCTGCTTTTGCTCGCCCCTGAACGGTTCCGGAGTAATATTGGGACCTAAAGCAGAAGCCAAGGTATCCATTCCCGAGAAAGTAGAGAGGGTAGTGGTCAAGAGAGCGATGGAGTTCTGCAAAGCCTGCATCTGGGCTGCGATTTGTGCCTGACGTTCCGTCGAAGAAGCTTCGAGAGCTACTTTGAACTCTTGGAAATCTGATTTTGATACAAACTCGTCAAAAAGATCGGCATCAGTGCCTTCTGTAGCTGGCAAGCCTTCGCGTTCCACGAGGAGCTCCAACTCTGATTCTTGGGTCGACATCGTGAAGAGGGTACGTGGAGAGAAAATTCGATCTTTGCACAATGAAAATGCGAGCGAACTCGAGAGCTTGAGAGCTTGAAAACTCGAGAACTTGAGAACTCGAGAGATGTGTGGCAAGAAGCCCACGCGAGGGGTTTATAAAGGTTTCCCAAAAGCCAAAAAAAAATCTCGAAAAGCTATGCTTAACTTTTGCTTTAGCTTTTGTGTGTTTTTTTTTGGGTGAATAAATATATATATATATATATATATATTTTAATATATATATGTGGATATATATATTCTCTGTTCTAAAAATAAATAAATAAACGCCTTGGAAACCTTAGAGAGGAGAGGATTTTTAAACCTTTAGAAAAAAATTTAAACTCCCCTAAAAAATAAAAAAACAAAAAAGAAAGCACTAAAACGAATGCTTTCCTTGCGTGTTTTTTTTTTTCTCAACCTCCTGGATTAGCCGGCGCTTGCTGCTAACATGGAGTGCTGGCCATCGCTGCTGTCGTCACTGCTGCCGGCGCCAGAATCATCACACCATCCTGCATGTGCGCCTGCGCCAGCCGGCATGGGCTTGGGCAGCACGGCCATTGGCAACATTGGCCTGGGCGCTGCCTGCGTTGGCTGCGTAGGCCTGGCCTAGGCACTGCCTGGCTGGCTGCGCAAGCCGCCTGGCTTGGCAGGCTTGGCCGCCCGACTGCCTACAGGCCTAGTCCGCCAGGTGACGCACCCGCCCGCCTGCAACTTACCTACGTGCCTGCCACGTCAACAGAACCCGACTCGCCAGCTCTTCTCTCGCTCTCTCTCTCATGCGCCAAAAAACAACGAAAAGCAACATGCGTTTTTTTTTTTTTTGTTTCTCTCCCTACTGCAGGTTATACAACTGCACAACAAACATGCCTCTTCTTTGCAAAAGCAATCAACCCTATTACACTACCACCTCCCATCAACATGGGGTTCTTTGATGAAGAAAAAACACATACTTTGTGCAGGGAAACCGCCTGTATGCAAAGCATGGAGTCAAATCAAGGATCAGCCCGCTCTATTTATGTTTGATGATTGTGCAACACATAACTTCATCTCTATTCAGATGGCAGCCGCCTTGGGTATTGAGGTTGAGGACATGGAGCCTCAAATTGAAGCAGAAGCTGCCTTTGTTGGTAAAGAGGTGCAGGTTACCCCACTTATTGGGAAGTTGCGCATACATATTCAGGGTTATCTTGATCATGAGCATTTCTTGGTTGCCCCACTTAATGGATGCAATGGATTGCTTGGCAAACCATGGCATCATAGGCTTGAGTCCCACAAAGAGTACAAGATAAACAAGATTTCCTTTATGCATAGAGGCCGCATGCATGTTATTGATGCTGGCAAGGAAGGGGATTCTATCCCACTTATATCTCACATCCAGATTAATAAAACAATGAAAAAGAGTCTTTCTACGTACTTGGTTTTTGTTAATGATAGCATTGAACCAAGTCATCAAAATGTGGATGTTTTGACTCAGGATAGGCTGAATTTTCTTCATGCATATAAAGATTGTTTTGCTCATGCATTGCCAAGTGAACTACCTCCTCAAAGGCCCGAGGATCATCGCATAGATCTTGTGCCAGGTAGTTCTCCACCTAACAAACCTACATATCATGTGAGTGCTGCACAACAACAAGAAATCATGAAGCAGGTTAATGAGCTTTTGGAGAAAGGTTTGGTTCAGCCAAGTTCCTCGCCTTATTGCTCTCCCGTGCTTCTTGTTCAATAGAAAGATGGGTCATTCCGCATGTGTGTGGATTATAGAGCTCTAAATAAGCTCACCATCAAGAATAGATTTCCAATCTTGCGTATTGATGACATTTTCGATAAGCTTGATGACTCAGCTTGTTTCAACCGTATTGATTTGAAGAATGGTTATCACCAGATACGAGTGGTGCCACAGGATGTCCACAAAACTGCATTCAGGACAGCTTTTGAATTGTATGAATTTTTGGTGATGCCTTTTGGTCTCACCAATGCCCCAACCACATTCAATCGTATGATGGATAGGATATTCCGACCCCAACGAAAATTCACAGGTGTATTCCTTGATGACATCTTGGTTTTCTCCAAGAATGAGCAAGAGCATAGGACTCATTTGGCCACAGTGTTTGAAGAGTTGCGGAAGCATAAACTCTTCATTAATGCCAAGAAAAGTGAGTTCTTCCTTTCAGAGATACACTATTTGGGTCACATTGTATCCAAGGATGGTGTAAGAATGGATCCTGCCAAGATAGAACCATTCGGAATTGGCCAGAGTTGCAAAATGTACATCAAGTACGTAGTTTTCTGGGGTTATGTTCATATTACAGGCGTTTCATAAGGCATTTTGCTATGATTGCCACTCCTCTACATGATCTCACGAAGAAGAAAGCCACTTTTAAATGGACCCCAAAGGAGCAACATGCCTTCTTGCAACTCAAGAATGCTATCATATGTGGACCCATATTGATTGTTCCCGACTTGCAAAGGTCATTCATAGTGGAATGCGATGCTTGTGGCGATTGTATAGGGGCGTCCTAAATCAAGAAGGTCATGCAGTTGCATATGCGAGCCGTCGATTGCATGATGCCGAGCTTCATATCGATATCTATGAGAAAGAGCTCTTGGCTATAATTCATGTCTTAAAGATATGGAAACATTATCTTCTTGGGGCTGAATTTGTAGTCAAGACATATCATCAAAGCTTGAAATACGGATGTCACCATTTGGTCCATCTCCATTTCTGGAGCCACTTCTATGGGACTGTCACTCCAACCACATGGTCGCTAACAGCACCTGATTTGCCACCACCACCCTCCCAGCCAAGGATAGTCGAGCTGTACTCCAATACAAAAGCTTCTTCCGAATGCTCAGAAGAAGCGGAGCAATCTGCTGCTCAGGTGATAAATCTAGTCCAATCTGGCATCCCAAATACCGCACTGCTGTGCTAGGAGGAATCCATCTAAAACCGAGGTCCGGGCTCCATGCCGGAGTGGGAGCGCTATTGATCCAAAAGGCCACTGTCTTGCGCCAATTGATCAATGCTCCTGAAGCTGCACTAAAAACCTAGAGCGACTGCTCTACCCGAAGAAGATTGGCCTCCTGGCCATGCAAAAATAAGCCCGTGTCGTCAGCAAACTCAGCATCGAGTAGGTCCTCCCCCCGGACTGGGAGCTGGAGTCCTCTCAAACCAACCTCTTCTGCCATCAAATACATGCTCATAGCCTCCGCAAAGAAGAGAAAAAGAAAAGGGGCGAGGGGACACCCCTGACGGACTGATCTGGTCAGCTCAAAACTCGGGCCCCGTCCTCCTGCAATCAACACCTGGCTGCGAGCTGTGGAATACAGAGCCGCCACCCCTCTAATCCAACCTGGCTCAAAGCCCAGGCAAAGCATAGTGCCCTCTAAGAAACCCCAATCGACTCTATCGTATGCCTTCTCAAAATCGAGAAGCATCACGACCAAGCCCTCACCAAGAAATCTAGCTCGGGCTGTCGCCTCCCAGAAGGTGAAAATGTTCTCAACGATACTACGCTCCTTGACGAATCCTGTCTGGGTAGCATGAATCAACTCCCCCAGGAAGGGCTCAAAGGTTATAAAACCTTAATACATAATTAACACTTATAGGCATCCACACTAGAAAAATGTCCAGCCCTTCTTTTAAATGTGTGTGAACACATTGCCTTATAAAAATTAAGGTTTACTCTAGTTTATGGATTTTACCTTTTAAAAAGGGCAAAATGAAAATACTTACCACCTGTTCACACGCCACACCACCAAGTTAGCAAACAGCATTTCACGGTACACTGGAGGCGTCCCCATCCAATGTACTGGCACGACATAACAGGCAGACACGGGACGAAATCTCCCTTTCATGAAACTTGTACAAGAGGTTCCTGTCGGGCACAAAATTGGCGCGACAAATATAAATAAATGTCCTGGTCTTCCTATGGAGTGACAGTCCCATAGGTAAGACACCATCCTGGCCATACACGGGTAGCACCAACAGGCTCCCGTCCATACAGCACGAAGCAAATCACACGGGTGACACGAAACTGGTTCCCGTCCATGTGACTTAGCACTAGTCGTACATGAGTGGCACTGATTTGGCTCCCGTCCATGTGACACCATAAAACTGGCCCTTTCACATGGGACACTGGCCTGGCCCCTTGTGAACATGGCACAAATCTGGCCGCTCTAACATTACGTCTTGCTGGATCTTCTCGAGCTCTTGCATCAGCCAGGTACAAAGGTTGATCAGGAACTTTCTTTGGTCTGGGCGGGACGGTCAGCCGGCCCGGGCAAAGGTTGCATGGGTAGTTATTACACTTCCGCTGGCTCAGGGAGGCTTGGGCATTATAGATCCAGTCGATCGTATAGAGCCTTATTGGGGAAGCTTATTATTCGGGGGCTGCTTCCAAGCGCTGAGCCTTGGAAAGAGCTTCTCTTGCAGCGGCTGCAGGCTCGGGCTCCCCCAACAGGGGGCACTTGGGCACCAGAGATTCGATGGATCTTCATAGAGATGAGGAGGACAGGCCTCAGTAGAGGATGGGAGGACAGATTTGCCTTGAGCATCCTAAGAGCTTGGGAGCTGCTGAGACCGGGGCTCTCTCAGCGACCTCCTTCTTGTGTTGAGGAGCGGGCCAAACAGCCGCTCATCTGGAGCCCAACGGTTCGCACAGAGCAGGATCATATGCTGGGTTCTCGGCCTCGTCTAGCCTGGGGACCTTTGGCGGTAGGCCCAGCACGTAGCTTTGGAGACTGGCAGGCCTTCTGCAGTCTCCCAGAGGAGATCCAGGTGGAGAGGCTGAGTCACTTCAGAGGGGGGTTGATTATGAGGGATGACATTCAGGAGGCACTCACAGAGGAGTGGTTCACGCCTATCGAGCTAGTGGCCCCACGGTGGATGGGAGCCTTTACACAGTTGGAGATCCTGATTGCTGTCAGAGCTTGCACTGAGGATGGCAGATGCCTCTACTATGAGATTCAGGATGAGGGCAGACTTCAGAGAGTGGAGGTGGAGTCGCCTTTGGTTGCAGAGTGCACCTTTCAGAGGATACGGGTAGTGGCCGCCGCTTCTCGGAAGTGGCATATTGACCCAGACCCTGCAGATGTGCTCCCGGGTTGGCGCATATGGGCATATGCAGCGCGCCCCTTGGCCCGGCTCCAGTGGGACCCTGGTGAGTACGAGTGGCATGATCCTTATGCACCCCTTGAGGCCACAGAGATTACCTTTTTTCAGTATACTGTTGGGTTGGGACGGCATATTTTGACGGCGAGGAGGATGGTCTCTCCAGCTGCAACGGGGCACTGGCGGCTACAAGGACTCTCACAGGAGTTTCTGGAGGATTTTTGGGCCTGGCTCTGGGCTAGTCGACAGGCCCACAGGATCTAGACTTTCCATTGGCTGGTCGCCCACACAGGGGCTCAGCAGTTGGCACCTAGCTTGTCTACAGCAGTCTCCCGGCAGCCTGCGTCCGATGCGGCCACCCTATGGAGACACAGAGACATTGCCTTTGGGACTGCCCTCAGGCGCAGCAGATTTGGCTACGGATGCTGCGTATTTTGGCCCCCCTCTCTCCAAAGGGTACTTATACGTGGGGTGACGCTGCTTAGTCGACTTCGTCAGGGCCTGCTATGGGCTATGAGACGGAGCAGGACAGCCAGGCCATCAGATTCATTAGGGGCCAGCCTCGCCTTGTTCCTTCACCGGATTTCTCGTCCGCCAACCGGACACAGGAGAGGGATCTACGATGGGAACTCCTCAGCAGCATCACCATTTGGTTCACCTGGAGGGCCCGGTGTTTCAGGGCCTTTGAGGGGAGACTGGAGCCACCAGCAGAGACTGTTCGGGGGATTTGGCAGGAGTTGATCCACACCTTGCGAGGACAGTATGACGCATCCGGGGCGACTCGGATGAGGCGATCTTGCGGCGCCAGGCCTTTCACACCACCTGGCGCAGCGGCCCCTTCTATACTCTACACGCGGGGTTCCCCCCATTGGCACTACAGGCCACTTGTTTGGCTTTTCCCCCCTCCTATTGTATGATATAGCCCCTCAGTTCCTGGTACTGATACTTGTACTTTTCAGCACCTAGGGAGAGTCTCCCTGGCTGCCTAGCTTTGTTCTCTACTCTGTTTTTCTTGTGAGTAGGAGAGGATCTTTTGTAGCCCTACGGGCGTTTTTTTATAACTAATGAAAGGATCTTTTCTAGGGAAAAAAAAAAGGGTTTTATAACCTTTGATAAAGGCTTTTGCATGGAACATTTTTGGAGGTTCCCCACGTGGCTGGTGGCTGGCTTCTTTCTCTCTCCATCGCCTGCTCTCTTTCGCCATCGCCTCCTTACGGCTGCTGGACCCACCTCCTTGCTACGGCTATACCCGCCTAATGAGCTGCTGTACCTGCCCCCTACCTGTCTGTACTGTACCCACCTAAAGCTGTCCACGCCTGTTGTACCCACCTGAAGTTGCCCACACCTGTACCTGCCTGCAAGGCTGCCCATGCCTGTACCTGCCTACTGTACCCGCCTGCAAGGCTGCCCACGCCTGTACCTGTTGCTTGTTGCTGTACAGCACCCTCATGCTCATTTACTGCCCATGTGTGCCTGTTGGCTGCCCACGTGTACCTGACCAGTACCTGCTGCACTTGCAACTGTTGGCTGCCCACGTGTGCCTGTTGGCTGCCCATATGTACCCGTTGTACCTGACTGTACCTGCCTGCTGAATTCATTGTCCAACTGTACAAACAGTACCTATTGTACCTGCACACATGTGAAGTTCTTGATGTGCTGGATTGTACCTACTACAAATTGTACCGGTTGTATCTGGATTGTACTCACCGTACCAGGTGCTCTCATAATTTTCTCATTTGTATAAATCTGAAATTTGCAAATTTAAATTCAAAGAATGCTTTAAGTTGTGTAGTGCAGGAGCATGGCATGTATATGCTGACCATGTTCAGGAAATTCTTCCTGGTGTGGCTAGTATATTTCCCTATGTGGTGTTGTTAACCGCGCTCTCAGAGCTTCTGAGAGCCAGTGAAGGTTAGACTCACCAGGGAATTTGGGAGCAAAGTTCATTGGGGAGAACCAGGCCACGTTCCCTCCGCGGTGTACCCTTTGGCCTGCATTAGTACGAGCGTGCCTGTTGGTGCACGGTCCCGGAAGACCAGTGCAAGGCAGGTGTCCACCCAGTGAAGGTGGAAATGAGCCTGTGATTTGGGGCTACTCCAACCAACACCTCTGCATCAACTTGAACCAGTTTTATTTGGTTGTTTTCACTCCCTTGTGGAGAAATCTGGCCAGTCAAGCCCGTGACACTTGTACAAATATAAATACTCCAAGAAATACAAAAAGTATTGAGGGGGGGGGCGGCCCTTTCCGGCCCCAATGCTGGTGTCATTTGTATTTTCAGTATTTCAACCACTGGAATACAACCCTCATGTGAGGCATGGGCTCTAGCAAGCTGGGATTAAACCCGATACCTCTTACTCAAGACTACCAAATCACTACACAGCTGCAAACAAGAAGCAGATTGACTTGGGTTGGGAACTAAAGAAGAAGACCATCAATACAGGGTAAAAAACCTTCAAAGGTTGTATGGAGGACGAAGAACACAAGCACGGCAAATTGGAGGAAGCAGCAGAAGCCAAACGAATGGTTTGCTATGAAGAAGACATAAATCAGGACCTTGCTAACGAAGCCCTGATTGATGGCCTCGCCTCATTGGGAGCCACTTTCTCAAGCAAGCAAGCAACCATCCAGGCCGGATGCCTGTGGTAGCTTTCCACCCCCTTTAAGGAATGGCTTCACCAATGGAGGTTATTGCATAGATCAGCCAATCTGAGTAATACTATTCTTGGTACATGTGCCTCTTGCTCATTGTGTGAGAGTGCATGAGAGTGTGAGGTGATTCCTTACAGGGAGGTGCTCCACGCCTGTATGTACATTACGGATGATGCAGTCACTTGGTGGAAGCAATATGAGGTGGAGTATACCATGGATACAGTACAGTCGACTAAGTTCATGGGATGACTTTGTGGACAAAGTCCAACCACCACCATAGAGCCATAATCTGCACAGTGAATTGTGAAGGATGGAACAACTAGAGAAAGAGACCGTGGAACAATACTCCAATAGGGTGCAAAAGCTTATGGTCCAGCTTCATGAAGGAGAACCATACCTGTGGGTTCCATTCTAAGATTGATACCAGAAAGGAAGTGTGTGACCGCTCCCTACAGGAGGCCTACAGATCGGAAGACTGTATACACATATTTAGAACACTTAATTTAACTCTTATTAAACAATGGAAACAACATCAGCAACACAACAGGTTGAGGTTCAAATCCCAAAAAATGCACACTTGCGATGTTCATACCCTTGTAGGTAGGTGCTTACAAAGGATCCTTGTGATGCTTTGTGAGCATATGTTTTGTGTGTGTGTGTGTTTTCTTTTTTTTGGTGGAGAGAAGGGGGGGGGTGGCTGTTTTGCTAGACAACAGTGAGGGACTATAAAATACGGCCTTTTGCAAGCCCAATTAACTTAGCCAAGTTCATTAAATGCACTTGGCCATGGAGTTTCCTATGTTGAAAGTGGCACAGTTGGGTTTTTGCAAGCAAAATTTGGCCAAGGTTAACGTGGGAACGAGCTGACACCCTCCTAATGAATGCATATTAAATGATTTGGCAAAGTTAAACTTGGGCCATGGGAAGATGGCTTATCCCCAACTCCATGCGTCATGTACCCAGACATTGTGCTGATACTGCAACTCCATGAATGTGTGTGTATGTACGCACGTGTGGGGGCCAGGCACGCACACCCCAAAAAGCAATTTTATTTTATTTTTTTAATAAGCTGGACCTGAATATGGTTCCATAGGCACGTGTTGGGGGGGGGGGGGGGGGAGATGGGGGGCAGGCACGCACACCAGGAAAGGTTTTTTGTTTTTTTTAGCTGGACCTGAACATGTTTCCATTAGATGTAAACAGGCAATTGCCCCACACACACACACACACACACACACACAAGAGGAGAGGAGGGATGATCATATTGTGTTCATGAAAAATTTCACCATCAAATCAAGTTTGTAGTGACGATCGATCTGATTGAAAGGAAAACTCTGAAGATCGGCCAAAGAAAACTATATGCGTGAAGAAAGGTGGGCGCGGGGGGCGTGTACCGTGGTGGGCGTACGAGTAAGCGAAGCGCCAGGAGTAGACGTGGTCACCGGGCTGAAGCTCCTCCCGCGAAACGCGATTGGAGAGGATCCCCATCACGGACTTCAAACTAAGGGCAGATCGATCTCTCTCTCTCTCTCTCTCTCTCTCTCTCCCCCTCTCAATTCAAAACTAAACGAATACTCTATGCCAGTGTCAAATAAAACCAATGACCTCATAGATTAACCACTAAAATTTTAAGAATTTTGAATCTTTAAATTCAATGTTAAGCAAATTTACTCTCTCAATTTGAACGGTGAATGATGATTTGGCATTATTTTTTTTAGAAACTAGCATGTTGCCTTCAAGGATTTGGTGTGATGATCTAGCATTATTTCTTTAAGAACTGTGCATAAGAATGTTGTTGTGGCATGGGCTGATCTGTTGTGCTTTACCTTGATAAGTCTTTAGATGTAGTCTCTTACTTTTCTATCTTTGCCTTTGTCCTTGTGATTGCCTTGATCATCAGTCTTTGCCAGTGTTTGTTGAGCTAACTCTCAAGCTCAACCTACTTTGCCTTGGCCACTAGGTTTACTCCACCTACTTTGCCCTTGTCAATGTTTTTCTAGTCCTCTTCCTCATCCTCCTCCTCGTAGAGTAGCCAAGGTAAAGCAAGCTCCGCATGTTTTTCCTCGGCAACCAGGTTTGGGCTGTGTGGCTTGCCTTGGTGGGTATGCTCCTTTGTTCTTTGACATTTCCTCTAAATCTTATCTCCAACACTCTACTTTCCTCTTTGTGTTGCTTTCTTCATTAGTGTTTGTTGCACCATCTCGCATGTGCTTACTTCAACTCTTATGCTTGCTTTCCTTAAGAGAAGTCGTCCTTCTTTGGAACCCCCTATTCATTCATGTCAAAGCATTCCACTTTTGTGGCCCAAATTGTTCTTCAAAGTCTTGATGCAAATAACACCATTCAATCCTACCGCAAGAGGCCTATAGTGTAATGCCCCAAAAGGTACCATATATGTTGTATCCAATCAAGGCACCAATGCTAGAATGAGAAGTTGTGAAACCTTATTTGTGTAGTCTAGAAAGCAACAATCTAAAACCTTATTTCTACAATCTAAACATGTGAAAACATCCACATTGGCAATGGAATAATGAACATAATTTATCGTTATAATAAAGTACTTTCACTTCTATGTTTATGAAACATGGATCGAATGCCAAAGGATTAATGATAAATCTCACTAGTCATCTTAACACTCATCATTAACATAGATGTTTTTACTAAAGTGTTGATCAATGTAATCTCTTAATTTTCACTAATCTATTGGTTATTGTAATTAGTGAGCTTAAAGAGAGCTAATTTTTTTTTTAAAATGAGCATAATTGGTTGCAATTGGACTAACTAGAGTGACATTAGTGTTCTAAACACTTGCCTTGACCTAATTCCATGCGTAGGAGGCTACTCACATTAGGTTATAATTAGTGATAATTAGCATTAATTAGGTAATTGGAAAGATTAATAAGGGATGATCACCTCATTGGCTTAGTCTAAACATTACTAGTCCACCTATCTAATCTTTATCTCTAAACTCTTTATCATTAGGGAGTAATTAGAGAGCAAAGAAGAAGGTTAAAGGGTGATTAATAATGGGATTAAGAAAGATTAATTTTTAGTTAAGTTAAAGTGTCTCTAGATTCGTTGAAAACCACTAATCTAAGGTAAAAGGGTGATTAATTGTGGAATTAAGAAAGATTAATTTTTAGTTAAGTTAGAGTGTCTCTAGATTAGTTGAAAACCACTAATCTAGAGTTAACCTCTAACTTTAGTCTCCTCCCACACCTACTTGACATTAATGAGGGAATCTTAGTTTTCCCTCACTCAAAAATTCAAAACTCCACCCAATCCAAATTCAAAATCACGTAACGTACAGACTTACGAACATAACCGATACAAAAAAAACATTTTTTCCCAAAAAAAACTTAGCCACGATTGTTCACACCTAAGCCACGACAGTTCCTTCCTAAAGCCATGGTCATTTGCTTATAAGCGTACGGGCGTACCTTCCCTGAAAAAAATCTTGGAAAAAAGCCATGGTCGTTTACACCTAAGACATGGCTTCATTTATAAGCATACGGGCATACCTTTCCCGAAAAAATATTGGGGGGGGGAAAAAACTTAGCCACGGCCGTTCCTCCCTAAAGCCACGGCCATTCACTCCTAAGCGTACGTGCGTACTTCCCAAAAAAAAAAAACTTAGACACGTTTGTTCACACTTAAGCCATGGCCGTTCCTTCTAAAAGCCACAATCGTTCCTTCTTAAGCATACGAGCATACTTTTCTCGAGAAAAATATCGAAAAAAAATCCACGGCCGTTCACACCTAAGCCACGGTTGTTTACTCATTAGTGTACGGGTTACCTTCCCCGAAAAAAATATAAAAAATTCTAAATTTTCAAAACTTTCAAATCTTTAGAGGTGCTTAAGGTCTACCTCCCCGACTCAATAGGGTGGTTTTTACACACACGAAACACCTAAAAACATCTGTTTTCACCTTAAGGGTGCGTTCACGCGTAAGGAAAAAGAGAGCTCAAACCTCTATTTTAGATCTGCACGCGCACCATTGAAGCTTTTCTAAGCCTCAACACACACCATGGACATCTTTCGGTCATGGTTGCATGCCACCTTCTGGTCATGGTTGCATGGCCCAAGTGCCTCCATTCCATTGGGCGTGGCACCCCGGCCATTGTACATTCACGCATGGCCGCCATGCCATACACATTTGGCCGTGAGGGCAAAATGGTTTATAAAGAGCCCTCATCTAGTGGTGCACCTTTGTACATGCACCCCAACATGAATAAATGCCCCGAGCACACCCACATGCCTCCTCCTATAACCACGGATCTATTCCCACCCCCCACCCATGCACCACCCCTCCTTGATCCCCGAATTGACATTGCAAGCTTAGCACAAGCTATGGGAAGGGGAGTGGCCAACACTTACATCCACATACATCACATACACAACCAATGTGGGCGAAAATTTTCAAACTTATGCCAAAATTCCACGGAGTTGGAGATCTCGTATCCACTTAGAGGGCTTTAATCAAATCTGTCAGGCATTTGAAATTTTCGATAATGCAACAAAGGTCCATCTCTTTGGGCTCAGCCTTGAAGGCACAAGGTGGCGCAATGGTTCCACTCCTTGGACCCTTGGCACAAAGGCACTTTCCAAGCAGTGAGAGAGAGGCCTTCAATCTTAGATTTGCACCCTACCAGCCCAAATAGAGCCCCGTAATCCAATTTGTCCAATTGGAACAAAAACTACATGAAACTTTACGCGACTACATCGCACACATTAAGTACCTCGATTCGCGTTGCGACTACATCGCACACATTAAGTACCTCGGTTCGCGTTGCGAAGGGAAAAATTGAGTGGCAAGCACTTAATGGACCATTTCCTCTTGGGCTTCACGTGACCACATGTTGGTGAAGGACCCCTCCACCTTTGATCAAGCCTACAAATGCGCGATCTTTCTCATGCAAGAAAGCCATTCCACACAATTGGCCATCGAGCCAATGACAACCCCAAGCTCATTTGTAACATTACCCTCATCTCCTCTTGGGCACCATACATTATCGGTGGCACCACCCCCAACTAACCACTCACACATAGCACCACCACACCCTTCTACAGTGTTGCCCATCTTTCCATTCCAACTGTTGCCTCTCAAGGCAAACCCCATTGATCATGGAAAGATCCAAACCTAGTCCATGGAGCCCCTGCACTCCGATACCCCTAAGGTACCCATAACACATCATATTCCTTTGCATGTGCTTCACATGGATCCTAAACCAATTGTGCACACTATAGGTGCACCACAGAGAAACCACCTCTTTAGTGTTTCCTCTGCCAAGGACCCCATAGAGTGGTTGAATGCCCTCAAAAGAAAAGCCTACCAGAGTGACACCACAATGTCACAGTTGTGGAATCGACCATTACTTCAAGGATTTCCCTTTGCACTCAATTTCCCACTCCACGGTCGAAGGTATGCTATCCCTCAATGAGTTGAGTATTCAACATAGAAAGATATCCACTGTCCCATTGAATGTAGTCACACGCTTACAAGCCAAACTCAAGAAGGACAATAAACCAAAACAATCTAGCACCTTAGCTACTGAATGTGCCTCATACAATTAGAAGCAACGCTCTAAGTACATTGGCCAAGGTGAAGATCGGGTTACCATCTGTAATAAGTGGCTCAACAAAGACCACATCCTCCTCCTCCGAGAGTGATGATCATGCCGAAATGCCACTCCCCCAAGCAGCCCTACAAAAACTAACAAAACGACAATAGTAGCTAGCCGCATATCCCAATCCGATCCTCAAAAAGCAATCCCTTGAGGAGGCCTAAGCACCGGTAGAGCACTACTACACTCAGCTCGAAGAATCGCCCGTTTTTGTGACCCTTGAACCTATACCCGAGTACGCGCAATTCCCCATATTTACTCAGAACCTATACCTGAGTACTCACAATTCCCCATATTTACTCAATGTATGGGATAAGAACCTAAGCTTTCACACCAAGTAAGGCAGGAGCCCCAGCTAATGCTCGAGGTTGAGGAAGATCCATTCACCAACATGACATTGACAAACAAAGACCTTGCCCCACCTGTGCCTCCTAATCAACTCGATGATGCGGACAATGACACAACGCCCGACAAAGACTCACGAGGTGCCCACACAAAATTTGCTGAGGTACTTCACCCTCCTATGGCACCCACTTCTCAACCTCAACCCCCGCCAAATAAGAACCAAATTGAACTTATATATACCATTGCAGGTCCACTCTATGAACCTGGCCCTGAACATGGGGAAGCTCCTCATCAACATGATCTTGCCGGCCTCTCAACCTTTCTTTCTTCCCAAATCCAAATGCCCATTGGAACCTTGTTATTAAAAGAAATCCAAATTTATGGAAGAATCTCAGGGATTGGATGGAACGAAAACTACATGCTTCCAAAGAGGAGAGAGATAACTCGGATGAATCTAATCCCCATCATCTTGAACTACTCCATGAGCAAAACCCACAACCCAAAGGTGCACCGACAATTCGAGTAAATGTGCTGGGCCACTACTTTGAAGGTGATGATGCAAATGCACCCTTTCCCATTTCTTACGGATGGACATGCAGTTAGAGGCATCATGGATGGGGGTGCTAGCGTAAGCGTCCTCTCAAGAATGTGCTAGTAAAACTGGGGACAACCACCCAATTAAAGATACAGCTTGCGAACGAGACATCTGCACAATCCATTGGCTTTAGCAAAGTACCTCAAGATTAAAGTCAGTGACCTGACCTTCAAACTCACATTTGTAGTCATTGGCTTTAGCAAAGTACCTCAAGATTAAAGTCAGTGACCTGACCTTCAAACTCACATTTATAGTCATGGATTTTCATCACACGGTGGCTATGAGAGCATCTTGGGCAGGCCCTTTATGACACTGACACGATTGGTCCATGATTGGGACTCCATGACTGGGACACAGATCATGTCTACATCCGCAAACAAGATCGAACGCTTAAAGTCAACTTATGTACATGGAAGACATGTCCCATGATGAGAGGTCCCTTCACCGAAGATTTTGTGACCACAGCCAAGACCAATGATCTCTTTGTTTGCTAAGCTTGTTCATCAAACCCTTGATGACGCACGGGAGTGTTAACCCAATTCTAGGATTAACAAGATCTACCACTATTATCTTACATCAAGGAGTTACGATAGATACACCAAAGGGTCACACATTCAAGATATGAAGCAATAGTGTCCAAAGCTACAACTTGGACGAGCGCCCGTAATGGTGTGACGGGTGATTCTCACTTCAAGAGCATGTGGTAGCAAGTTAGGATGAAGTCCTAAGTGATGTACTTCATGGATATATTATGAGAGTAGTCATGTAATAGCATTAGGCCTCTTATGAACCTAAAGTGCCCGGTTGGCCACAGTTTAAGTGAGTGTGAACACTTATGGCCATGTATATAAGATAATATCTCTCATAATACAACATACTCTCCCATTGTGCAATTGAGTCTTGCTCTTGCAAATCCTCTTGCTAATATCTCTCCCTCATGCATGCTAGTGAGTATGTGTGATTGAAGTGAGGTGAGAGGAAGGACGAGTACCTGTAGTGCAACGCCGCGGTGTGACAACGCTCGCGGGAGGCGTGGTGGAATTGCTTCTCAAAGAGTTGTAGAGCTTGGAGACCTCAAGGGTTACGAGCTCGTCCATTGGAAAGATCCTCACATGACAGTGCGGTTCACCAGGTAATCTCTTGTTGGATGTGTTTCAAGGAGGGTTAGGGTGAGCCTTAACATTTTTAGCGCTGCTGTCGAGGAGCCATCCCTTGGCTTTTTCCATTGTTTTCCCTCTAATCTACGTATTACCCATTGCCTAGTATCTTGATTAATGGTTTTCCATGAAAAAGATGTGGATTTGATGGTGGTGATTTGTGCGTGATTTGGTGTAGAATAGCTCTCTTTTCTGTTTTTCTATTTTTGTAAAGAATGCTTTTTGCTTAATTTTTAGCTTAATTTATTGTTCTTGTTGTTGTTATTGTGGTGTTTCATGTTCTTAGGGCTTACACATAGTTTATATTAGGATTAGTTTACATATCCATTACATCAAACAATGCAATAGAATGCAATTTTCAATGAATATTAGCTCTCTTTAGTGTTAAACATAGAACTAAGATCATTAATTTTTGTTTAATGTGTGTTTGTTGTTGAAATTGTTTGGATAAGAGTGTTAGCAAGCATTAGGAGTAGCTTAATCTTTAAAAAAGAGGCAATACATTTAGATGACAACATGCTGGAAGATGATCATTCTACGAGGTGTTTCTCATCTAAACCAAGTGAAGCAATGGCAAAAGAAATATCCATCTCAGAATTGACATTCCTAGAATTCTATGCAACCTTGCTTAAAACCTTTCCATCGACATCTCTAAGAGAGGACGAACTCCTTCCAAACAAAACATCCTTAATGCCTCTACAAGTGAGGAATGAAATGCCTTGTGTTGAGTGTAATCACTACGACTATCCCAATTCCAATTGTGTATACAAGGCACCTGTTCTTCTATACTACATATATTGTAAAACCTTTGACCATGATACTAAAAAGTGTCCCGCTTCATCCACAATTGACTCAAAACCTCTATCTCCCGTGCACCAAACAGAAACAGTCCAAAGGGTAGAAACTTCTCAGGAAGCAGTTAATTGAACACTTTAGTGTTTATATTGTCGTGGACCTCACAAGGTGGTAGACTGCACAGTTTGGAATACTTTCATGCACATAGTCCCTGACACCTTGTGACCCATGTGTAAACAATGTGGCATTGATCACATGTTCCAAGATTGCCCAAGACAAGTTGATTCCATGCAGCACAAGAGACGGTCAAAAAGGACAAATAGACAATACCTCAACATAGATAGAAGAACATGCTTTAAAACAAAACCCAAAATAGAAAATAAAACCTTCTAAAACCAAGAAAACAAGGGACAACAAACTATTGAAAAACCAAGGTCGGATTAAAGGACAAGGAAAAGGAGCATGTGGGAGGACATAAACCCAAAAGGGGACATAAACACAAAAGAGCCAAAATATACAGAGGATACAGAAGCATCCACATCAAAACCCACCACACAAACCACAAAACCTATATGTGCGACACAGGATACAAAAGCCCAAAAGAAGTCGCATGGGTAAACATAATGAAAAATTGACAATCCAAAGAAAGTCAGAAATTGAAACAAGTTCTAGTATGTCACTAAGTGAGGATGAAACAAGTTCTAGTATGTCACTGAGGATGAAACAAGTTCTTACTCTTCACTCAGTGCACCACATAGACCATTCAAGAAACCAGAACCCATCCAACCATCCAAAATCCAAAATGGATAATAATGATCACATGATATATGCAGAATGCAAAAAGCAAGCTTAGGAGAGCATGCTTAGCTTGGTTAAATGTCTTATAGGGTCACTATTTGTGATTGAGCCTCATAATACGAATCCTAAAAAAGCAACCAAAAAACAAAGCCCAAAGGAGTACTGCTTTCCCTTTCAAAAGGAATACATACTCTCTACAGAAGAGTCATTTGAGACAGATTGCACGAACTATACGCTTGAGAAAGCACATGAGGAATTCGATAATTCCCTTATAAGATTAAAACAGTCTCTCAAAACCTCATTTGGAGGAATGCTCTTCTCTCATGAGATGAAGCCAATATCACATCAGCACTTGCACCTTTGAGGGCTCAACATGAGTTATACTAAGATATAAAGAGCCCCATAGAATAGGACTGTGAGGATTCGCAAGTTTCCAACCATACCTTATTTAGAATTGTCAGAGGGCCAAGTGTGTTAGTGTACACATTGGCTACTCTTGAAAAAGACGAGAGCCAAAAAGAGGATGAAAGTGAATGGGAATATGAAACAGAAACAGGATCTGAAGCTGAAACAAAAACTAAAACATCCATGGTTCCTTTGGAAGATTCTATCATGGTATGGTTGGATTTCCCTACAGGCAATTATGTTAAGCGCACACACATTGATTAGCCCTCGAGCTAGTCATAACATCATGACAATAGACACTTGGGTGTCATTGGGACAACTTAAACTCATCCCTACATAGACAATAGTCTTGCAAGAGGAGCCAATGGACAAAGCATTGAAGTTCCATGTTACTTTAGCTATGATACTCAAACAATAGGTGGAGATGTGGAATTTACATTCCATGTTACCCTAGATTCCCTTGCGTATGATGTCATCCTTGGTGGAACATGGGTATATGACTCGTTGTATTCAATAGATGAATCCATGCAAACAGTCACCTTGAACACTCCTGCAGACAATGTATAATTGCTATTACGGGAGGAAAAGACCTTGGAGGAGCTGGAACTTCTAGCATACCTTGCTGAGAAAAAGATCCCTAGGATTCTGGTTGGATTGGAACTTTCCAATAAAATAACCATGGCTCAAGCACAACTTTATCCAACACAAGAACAAAATCTCATGACCCTCGAGCTATGGGATTTGTTAGGTCAACTAATACTCACAGCCCATCCCGAAAGAATTCCCTTTACACAAGACTTAAACATGCCATGTTTGGGGTACTTTGAACATATAATGTATATTGAAACTAACCCCGTTACTCGTAATTTTTTTGTGATTATGTGTTGGAAGCAGATTTGATCTTGGGGCATAAATGGACTATTGCTGCCCAAGCACGACTGTGCTTTGCTAGCGATAGAGTCATCATGGTGGTCAATGACAAAGGGTCACAAGCCTCTTCCACAAAAGCCCCTCTACACAATGACTTATCATTTGTGTCAACGACCAACTCTGATAAAGCATCTACTCCTTCAACCCCATCCTCACCAATGCTAAAACCTCGCAATCAACAGCCATTCCTGACAAAGTTCTCCCCACGCAACCATCTATCTCTAACAAGTAACTCAACGGAAAAGACCCGGAGCCTATGCCTCTTCATCGACAAACCTCACCAAAGGAGACAAAGTTCTCCCCACGCAACCATCTATCTCTAACAAGTAACTCAATGGAAAAGACCCGGAGCCTATGCCTCTTCATTGACAAACCTCACCAAAGGAGACAACCACATGCTCGAAGGCCTTATCATCAAGACAGTCACTCCAAAAGAGACTCTAGCCTCATCATCGTCAACAATGCCTATGAGTCTCAAACCTGTAGCCTCCGTGCCAACCAAAGTCAAGAAGGGCCCCAAACCCTCCACATCAACCCAAAAGAAAACCTCTACATCAACCCAAAAGAAAACTCCACCAACACAACCACAATCAAGGTACCTTAATAGTATCAAGATGTGGGTGCAAAAGCAGCTACTTGTAGCTCAAGGCCACTATGAAGGTGCCAATCAAATTTGGGTGCCTTCACAGTCAAAGCATCTTCCTCGACGTAGCACTTAGAGGCCAAGGAAGAAGAAAAGTACTCCACAACACCGTCCACAAAAGTCTATGTGAGTTCCTTAAAGAACTCCACTAAGTCAACAAGTATGGGTACCAAAAACACTACAACAGGCACAAGGGTACTACCAAAGAAATACCAAAGCTTGGGTACCCAAGTGCATCACAAAATCTCCTACGCTTGCACAAAGAAGGAAGCCTTGGCACCAAGCACATCGGCCACCATTTTATAATGTTCATCCTCATTAAATATGGGTGCCTGTGCATGTGCTTTAACAAAAAGGATACTATGATGGTAATTCCATCATATGGGTGCCAAAATTGAACAATGTGAAAAAAGCCTCACCACCGACTTCAACCCCAACAGCTTCACCTAAAGTTCAACAAGAATGGAGGCCCAAGCAACAACAAGCAAATCACTTAACCACTCTTGTGCATTCAACACTAACACAAGAGCTGGTATGTTCAAGCAAACAATCAACAGTCTTACCTACTACCTCGACAACATTTGAGCAACAAATTCAAGAATCAATACCCACGTCTGCAAATGGAGACTTATGAGCGCATCAAGGACAAAATAAAAATGTTCTTTTCACCTCTCTAGATGTGAGAAATAAGTGCACAAGAACCTGTTGCTCGCAAGTCATGAGACCTAGCTGTCCCATAAAATCAATTAAAATAAAAAAAACCATCAAGGTCAAAACCATCAACTTCATGGGGTCAAAACCTGCAACTTCATGAAATTCCATCTCACGCAATTACACTTCACGGAATTCCAACTCACAGATGTACATCTCACGGAATTCCAACTCAAGGAATTCCATCTCACGGAATTGCACACGGAATTCCTGCACTTTTACGGAATTCCTTTTCACACGAAAATCCAGTTCATGACATGTACTTTCACAGAAACACCATTTCACGGGATTAACCTTCACATGTTTAGGCCATTTCTTCACAGAATATCCCTTCACAACCAAAAACCTACAATCTCAAGGGATTAGACTGTTTCACGGAATACCCCTTCTCGACCAAAAAACCTACAATCTCACGAGTTCAAGTTTCTCATGAATTACAATCTCACAGCTTATGAACCTGCAATTTCACAATTTAAGCCTTATCAATCACAGATTAAGTCATCTCATGCATTAACACTTTTCCAAGGATCTTCAATAGCCATTATATATTTGTTAAGCTTATTGCTTACTATTCTTTTGGCTAAATTAATGTCGCAGTTGCTTCATGAGTACATATCCATACTCATGCATAGGAGAACATTTGCATAAAAGCCTTGCCATCGATAACTTCCACGTACATCTATGGATGGGGGGGCCATGGTGGGCAAAAGCCTAGTCAATGGTACAACCCATTGCCTGGAATTTTCCTTCAAATTATAAACCTCTCCAAATGACAAACCCATCTTCACAAATCAATGATCTTCAATCCTTAGTGAAGATATTTATATTAGCCTCGCAAGCAGATGTGATTTTTCAATCCTCACTAACAAGTGGCTACTTCAACATAGAGCAATTCAATAAAAGTCTATATGACTCAATTCTTGTACTTCATGTATATCTGCTTCATAAGAGCACTTAAATATACATAAAAACATAAAAAGCACATGGGTAGATGAAAGCAGGAACAGGTCCTACTCAACAACATTTGACAAGAATTCTGCCACACAAAGGGACATCATCAAAGGCCAATTTCTTCAAATGATGAATGTCGCTTCACTCAATCGAATGAGGAACTGAGAATCATCATCTCGTTCTGATGATTAAGTCTACATTCCTCCGGATCCTTCCTTCTCTTCTCTCTCATTATTAACATCAGTATCCCCACTAACATAAATCACATGTAACCTTGTTGATGATTGCCAAAAGCAAACTGAGTCAAAAAAAAGAGGCTCACACAAATATAAAAATGTAGTCATTTGCAAAAAAGCCCACCTCCCACCCCATTAGGAATTCCCAATAAACCACTAACCTCTTCATTCACTAACTAGCTTTTCTTATTCCTTCCAGAGGAACGAAGACCATTGAACGTCACTCAACATCAAAGCCATCAATAAAGCTTGTTCATTCTCCCCACACAACGGTCTTCAACGCGATCACGAGGACGCGATCACCATCAGGAAGGGGGGATGTTAACCCAATTCTAGAGTTAACAAGATCTACCACCATTATCTTACATCAAGGAGTCAGGATAGATACACCAAAGGGTCATACATTTAAGATATGAAGCAATAGTGTCCAAACTTATAACTTGGATAGGCACCCGTAATGGTGTGACGGAGTATTTATGGCAATTCTCGCTTTCAAGAGCATGTGGTACCAAGTTAGGATGAAGTCCTAAGTGATGTACTTCATAGATATATTATGAGAGTAGTCATTATAATAGCATTAGGCCTTTTATGAGCCTAAAGTGCTTGGTCGGCCACAGTTTGAGTGTGAACACTTATGGCCATGTATATAAGTAAATATCTCTCATAATATACAACATACTCTCCCATTGTGCAATTGTGTCTTGCTCTTGCTAATCTCTCTCCCTAATGCATGCTAGTGATTGAAGTGAGGTGAGAGGAGGGATGAGTACTTGTATAGCGCAACATGGTGGTGTGACAACGCTCACAGGAGGCGTGGTGGAATTGCTTTTCAAGGAGTTGTAGAACTTGGAGACCTCAAGGGTTACGAGCTCGACTATTGGAAAGATCCTCACGATAGTTGCGGTTCACCAGGTAATCTCTTGTTGGATGTGTTTCAAGGAGGGTTAGGGTGAGGTGAGGTGAGAGGAGGGATTGAAGTGAGGTGAGAGGAGGGATGAGTACTTGTATAGCGCAACATGGTGGTGTGACAACACTCACAGGAGGCGCGGTGGAATTGCTTTTCAAGGAGTTGTAGAACTTGGAGACCTCAAGGGTTACGAGCTTGGCTATTGGAAAAGTGTTGCGGTTCACCAGGTAATCTCTTGTTGGATGTGTTTCAAGGAGGGTTAGGGTGAGCCTTAACATCAAAGCCATCAACAAAGCTTGTTCATTCTCCCTACATAACGGTCTTCAATGCGATCACGGAGGATGCAATCGTCATCATGTGAAGGGGGGGATGTTAACCCAATTCTAGGGTTAACAAGATATACCACCATTATTTTATATCAAGGAGTCACGATAGATACACCAAAGGGTCATACATTCAAATATGAAGCAATAGCTTCAACTTGGACGGGTGCCCGTAATGGTGTGACAGAGTATTTATGGTGATTCCCACTTCAAGAGCGTGTGGTAGCAAGTTAGGATGAAGTCCTAAGTGATTTACTTCATGGATATATTATGAGAGTAGTCATTGTAATAGCATTAGGCCTCTTATGAGCCTAAAGTGCCCGACTGGCCACAGTTTAAGTGAGTATGAACACTTATGGCCATGTATATAAGTGAATATCTCTCATAATACAACATACTCTCCCATTTTGCAATTGAGTCTTGCTCTTGCTAATCTCTCTCCCTAATGCATGCTAGTGAGTGTGTGTGATTGAAGTGAGGTGTGAGAGGAGGGATGAGTACCCGTAGTGCAACGCGGCAGTGTGACAATGCTTGTGGGAGAGGTGCAATGGAATTGCTTCTCAATTGCTTCTCAAGGAGTTGTAGAGCTTGGATACCTCAAGGGTTACGAGCTCGGCCATCGGAAAGATCCTCACGACAGTTGCTATTCACCAAGTAATCTCTTGTTGGATGTGTTTCAAGGAGGGTTAGGGTGAGCCTTAATAGGGAGCCATATATAGTTGCTTCTGTCATTCAGTGAGGAGACGAAGCCGACCATGACTGGATGAAAATCTTAGCTACACTTGATACACTCCCCAATCGCAAACTTGGAACATAATTTGTGGTCCTAGCCGGCCAATACCTTCATGACCCCTACCATGCCTTTGCCTCGCTTAACACCTTGAGTGTAAGTGTAGCTCCCCAGTACGAAACGGCAACCCTTCAGGTATGGTTAGATTTCCCCTTTGGAAGAAATATGCAAAGGAAGCATGTCTTGCTGTCTCCCACAGCTAGCCACAATATTTTGCCATTGGAAACATGGGTCTCCCTAAGCAAACCAACCAAAATTCAACTACTTAGTGAACAACGTATACAAAGCCTTGGGTCTTTTACATAAATGGTACATACTATCTCTAAGACATTGGCTTGTAAGTTATATATGGTTCCCATAGGTGAGACCAAAGAAGAAGTCGTCCGTGAAGGGAACTGGGTCAAGAACACCACATGTACAATCAACTTAGTTGACAACACAGGAGTGCACCAAATCCGATCCTCTGCCTAGCAAATAACTGCTTCCACAAGGGTACTCTCTCACCCCCAAAAATTGGTAATTCTTTGAATGCCCCTAAACTACCACCAGAACTAAACCCACCAAGAATATAGATTGGATTCCTGATTGAGAATGGTCTACAACGGTGGCAAGTCCATATATATCCCATGGTCCACACCAATCTCATATTCTTGGAGGCATAGAACACTCTTGGAAAACCCACACTTACATTCAAATTTCACATGAAATGTGTCTAATTACTATTGGGTATTTCATTTCTAAAATCTCTATAGGAAATAACTAGTTGGAGCTGCGACAAAATGCCCAATGACCGAAGGTTAGGCAACCCGAAGCACAGCAAAACCAACAATGATGGGTGCTACCAATGGGCTCAAAGCTCAAGGCTTCCATGAAGGCAACACACACCTATATCCTCACCATCGACGGCCAACTCATAGATCAAAGCTCCGTTTAAAAACCATGAAGCCTAAACAACCACGGGCCCTCATCACTTGACAATGATGGGTGCCGAAACATCTCCATGATGGCAACTCCATCATTTGGATCCCAGTGCATTACCCTCAAGAGCTGGCCCACCACACAAACCAAGCTAGTAACTGTCCAATCGTGACGCATATGGTTTGGCGACTAATCGGGAAGCAAGTCCCCTCTTCCATCAACTAAATCTTATGGACTTGCCCACACATGGGCATTCAAAATCTCGTCCATGAAGCTCCACCTCGCCCCTCAACTTCATCTCACCAAACCAAGGGGCAATGCCACAAATGTCAGAGCTTCTCCAACCACTCAAAGATAACCTCAAGGGTAAGCTTCTCCAACTTCTCAAAGATAACCTCAAGGGTAAGCTTACAAATCTAGCCAAATGGGCTAATCATTACAATACCCTCTTTTGGGGTGTTGACCAATAAACACATGTAAGTCCTCACCCACATGAGGATTTTAAAAAAAGTGAGTCTCTAGGTGATTAGGAATATCTAGGTGATTAGGACCACGGGCATACCTTTTGCCCTCACCCATGCAGAATACCTGCAATTCTCTGGGCTCAATGTTATGGGCTACCACACCTCCAAGAGGGAACTCAACACATTCACCTAAAGGATGAACAATAGATCATAACTGTCGTAGGGCACTTACCAATGATTCGAACTTGAGTACCTTGAGGCCTCCAAGCTTGCTTATTAAGCTCCAACCTCCAAGCTCCACCTCCACACTGTCACCGTAGAGTCGCTCACACCGTCGCATAAGGCAATCACTCTTTCTCTCTCTCACACACACACAAGCATGAATCACACAACCATAAAAAGAGGAACAATGCTAGAATTCTCTCTCTCTCTCTCCTTCAATCTCTCTCAAGACACAAGGTAGAGCTCTCTATAGCACAAAGGGGATTGTGTCTTTTCATTATAAGAAAATGCCTTATATACATTTGGGCGCCCAAAACTTACTTACTAGGCCTTGGGTGGCCAATATCTCATAATGTACAACTTTTATAGTACTGTTTCATGACACTTATTAATGTCCTCAATTGGAGGATCATGTTTGTTAATCCAAAATGGGATTAACATCCCCCCTTCCTAATGTAGGTTTTGTCTGCAGAACTTGTTTTACCGAGGTCTAAACACCCGGTCATCGAACTCATGTCGGTAGAAGTTCCTCTCCTGGATTGGATCTTTTTGAGTGTTCGTCAAAATGCTGAGTGTGATCTCCAGAATCCTGTATCCACGATGTCTTCAAAAGTGATATGCATGTAGCCGGGAAGACATCGCAGTCGGTGGTAGTAAAGCATGATACCCTTGTTGGATGGCCCTTGGTTCATGTCGAACTTCAGGTGTTCTGCTTCATAGCCATCGTAGGGCTCCTTTGAATGGTCTATCAGCACCACCACCAATTTAAAAAATCTGACGCTAGCTACTACAAAGTAGTTGGGTCTGGAATTCGGTGCCATTCCCTTATCCATGTAAGCATCTATTATCTTTGCTCCTGAATGTTTTGCAAATGTTGCTGGTATGAAAATGGGAAAGTTGTAGCACACATGTGAGTCGCACCTCTTGGCTTCCTGAAATTCGAGCGGTGTCCTTCTTTTAATTGGCATGTATAAAGGATCGACTCGTCGCCAGCAGTGTTGGTGGCACACCCATATACACTTGGTTGTATTCCAAAATTGCTAGGTACTCCTTCCTCTAGTCTGGCTGTATTCCAAAGTCATCTAGTCGGGGGTGCTCTTCAGTGGTGACTATGGTGGCGTAGCCACCATAGTCACCTCTAGTGTGCACAGGGTTTGCTTTCCTCCACCTGCGTAAAAACAATAGCTGATCATAAATGTAACGATCCGTATCTCCAACAGATCAGCTAACTGAGGATTTGCTAGCTTTGTGTGCTTTGCCACATTCGCCCATAATGTACCCTCTATAGCCAATGGAAGTAGTTCTTCTAAGTTAGGGCATGGAGCGCAGAGAGGGTATGGTACATTATGCTGTTTTGTTGGAGTGATTTTTGAATAAGCTTCTAGCATGATTCATCTTGTGGGCTCAAATGGAATTATTTGCATGAGGACTTTGAACATGAACTTTGGCTTTAAGAGAGGGTTGCCCAGAACGAATGAACCCCTCGTACTCTGCAAGTGATAAAGAATCCAAAAGGGTATCATCAATAAATGCTTCAAGATTATCTTGTGGGATAGGATGTTGTACCTCTTGAGAGTGTTGTGGTGGAGATGGGTGAGGTGCCAGTACCTCCTTAGGGGCGAGAGGGTTAGTGGGAAAATCTATCTCGGGAGGATGGAAAGATGAGAAAATTCAGTCAGCTTGAGAGGTGTTAGTAGGTGGTGTGTTAGGATATGGGTTAAGTAGCTTACTAAGCGACATTAGAATAGACATGGTAAGTTGATTTTGAAAATGAAGAAGAGGATTCTTCTTGACCTTGACTTGTGTAAGGGGGTGGGTGGCTAGGCTTATGAGACTTAATAAATTCTTGTAATTGTGGAATTTCTTTGGCATTTATAGTGGGATATTCTATGTGGGTAGCATCAAAATTGTATTGTACATTTGTTAGCATGGCTTCTAAATGTTTGTAGATATTAGAGTAGAGTTTTAGAATGCCAAAAGAATGATATAGAGTGGATTCACATAAATTTAGATGTTGGTGAGTGTTATATACCTCTAGCCACCCATGACTTATAACCCATTGGTAACTATGTGATACTACCAGCGAGCATCTCTGGAATGTCATCTGGGACAAACAAGTTTAATTTTTCAACACTGTTGTCTAGAATTTCTAAATTTTGGAGAACGCGACACCAACTACAAAAGTTTAGCATGATAGGACGGAGAGGGTAGAAAAAGATGTCTTAGGGATTAGTTAATATTAAGTCTCCCCTCAAAATTCTCATTATTATTGTAGGATCAGCATCTCTTTCAGTATTTTGTTTGATTAATGTTAGTTCTCCTAGGCCTATATCTTCAAATAGATTTATGTCATACTGAAGTAGAGAGAGTGTTAGTGTAGACAAAAACAAGGAAAAAGTTTGAGGAGGGGCCCGAGGACTTACTGGCAGCTGACCCAACTCGGAGGCGCACTCAAGGAGGAGACGGAGATCATCGCTAGGCTTCGGCCACTGACTTCTTTCTTGAACTGCCAGTTGATGCTCTAATGCTTGTAGGCGGGAGTCTTTGTTGCTAAGGAGGTTTGAAATTGACATTTCTCTGACCATTCTTGCAGCATCTAATTCTTCGAATCTTCTTGTTGTGTCTTCTTGAGCCAGCCGGGCCATTGCTTCCCTTTCCTGAGCTTGGGTAATCTGTTGGAGCCTTTGGGCAGCTAGCATCTGAGTGTCATGTAGTTGTTGTGTAAGCTACGTCACTACCTCTCAGTGTGTCAACTCTTTTCTTTGTGCTTTGGCCTAGCTTGCACTTATTGTCTCATTAAGTGCTCTGACCTTCTTTGCATGGGCCTTGTTTGTTTGTTCCCTTTCATGTTGTAAATGGTTTGCCCTTTCCTCCTCTGCTTTTCGTTGCTGGGTTTGCCCTTTCCTCCTCTGCTTTTAGTTGCTGGATTTGGCATTACAATTCTTCTTCTTTGGCCCTGGCATTGGCTTGGAACTCTTGTATTTGTTGTGTATGAAATATAGTGATCTCCTTTGTGTGGGTGACTTCTTTCTGGAGCTGCTTCTTTGCTTGTTCCAATTTGACGTTGAGGACAACATTCGCCTTGATTCTTTGCACTATTGTTTGGCTTAAGACCATGTTATTATTTTCCACGGCATTGTACCTTTTCTCTTGCTCCTCCGTAGCTTCAAACTCTTCATGATGACATCCTTGTGGGTATCCTCAGTTGCTTCCAAGTTGGCTTTTAACCTTTGTACCTGTGTGGATGCATCTTTTACTTGCTTCCGGAGGGTAGCATTACGTGGAGCATATGTGTTGTCAGGAGGTGACACCGCCAAATTTTTTTTCTTGTTCCCACATTGCATTGTGCTTGATTCGGCTTCTAGCCTAGTTTGTGGTTGGTTGAGCAGCTCGTCAAGTCCTTCCATGGTCTCCTGTAAGAATTGCTGATAATCTATGTTTTGTAGGGAGGCCAACTAGGGTAGTCTTTCTTCATCTTCCAATCTTCTTCTCGTGCTTCTTGGACTGGATGGCTCTGGAGTTCTTTGTCTTTTGCCTGTGTCCATTGGGGCCTCTGGTTCTTGTACTGGAGCTATGGCCTGCTCAACACCTTGTCTTTCCTCAACCTGTATTGGTGTTGCTTGTTCGAGAGCTGTTTTTGTTGGTGTGTCCGCCCCCAAATTTGATTCTTTGAGAGGAGAGAGATATATAAATATGAGTTGTGCTGGGCTTGTCGGAGGAGTGATTTGTTGCATGGGCTCCTGTGTTGTATGGCTGAGAATGTTCTTTTAAAGTTCCTCTTGGTAAGTGCGGATTTCCTTTGGCCACTTCTGGCTCTAATCTTTGTGACTCAGACCACATTCGAAAGCACTCCCCTCATCTTCTTATCTGTTTTCTTCTTGCCGTCTTTCTGGATCTACTTTATGATTTCCTTGGTCTCCATCAAGATAGCCTACCCTTCTTGCACATCCTCAGCTGTGTTAACTTGGGCTAGTTTGGTATCAGTGCCAACTGCATGTGTTCCTCTGGTTCGGGCTCCTTGAGAGGCCTTTTTGCTACGTGATTGAGAACTTGTGTGAGGAGGTATGGGTTACATACTTTAGATTGGTGGGCTTCCAAGTAGTTCTCCATCTCCTTATGTAGATAGTATGCCCAATCGTCTTCTTTATCCTCATGTGCTTTTGCAATCCTGTTGAGACCGACTCTATTATATCTGTCCATTGGCTTTACTTGCATCATCAAGGACATGGCCCTGCAAGCGTTCTCTATAGCTTCATTGGCCTCCCTAGCCTGAGCCTCTTCTTGAGCCTGCTAGAGTTTTTCTTTTGGAAGTTGTTTCTGCTGTTTTAAGAGATGTTCTTGCAAGAGCATCTCTTGGGTCAATGGTCCAAAATATTTTATTAATTTACTTCCATTGACATAACCCTCCATCTAGATGCCGTTAATTATCTCAATTCGAATAGACCCCTGAGGTGTGATTTTTGATACTTGAAATGGTCCCAGGCCTCGGTTTTTGAGTTTCTTTTTCCTAGCGCTTTCGACACTATACATGAGGACAAGGTCCCTTGTTTTCCATTTCTTTTTGCTTAAGGCTTTTGTCGAACCAATGTTTCCTACGTAGTTTTTCAACCATGAGTCCATGTGATGCTATCAGTCTAGTCTCATCAAGCTTCTCTAAGTCAATTATCCTTTCAGCTAATGCATTCTCCATTAGACGCTCTTGTATGGCAATCCTTAAGCTTGGGACTAGGTAATTCATCATGGGCATAACTGCTTCAACACCATAGGCTAGACGGAAGGGAGTGCAACCCATCGCTACCTTATATGATGTGATAGGCCTATAGGGCTGCTGTCAGCTTATGTTCCTAGTCTGTTCGACTTGCTTCCAAGGTTTTTGTCAAGATAGTACACAAAATCTTATTTGTACTCTCTACTTGACCATTGGCCTGTGGATTATAAGGTGATGATTTTCGATGGATCACTAAGAATCCCGCAAGTAAATGATCAATCACCTCATTGATCAAATGTGAGCCGCTCACTAACTAATTCTAATGGGCAGTCGAACCTCGAGATGATTTGCTCGTATAAAAATTTTGCAATTGTTCGTGCATCAGCTCTTTTTGAGGCTCTGACTTGTTGAAATGTCAAGCTCGTATACAGTTGGAGGATAGCACATGGGTGCTGACAGAGTGACAGTATGGTAGATAGATATCATGTGGTGTGTTTATGACCGCGTCCAACTGGTCATGTGTGGTGTGGACATTACATTAGGTTTACTTTGTAGTGTGGACATAACACTATGTTGTGTTCTCCTTTGTGTGTGTGAGAGAGATGATGACTATGGCTTCTCTCCTTCTTTATGATTGATGGATATGGATTAGGGTTTGCTTCTCTTGTGTGTGCTCCCTCCTGCTTCTGTTTTTTATCATGGTATCAGAGCCTAGAGCTCATTAGTTGTGTTGTGAGAGTGAGTGAGAGAAGAGGGAAGAAGAAGAAGAAGCTGTGAAGATTTCCATTGAAGCTGTGGAGCAAAAGAAAGCTGTGGAGCTCACCTTGGATACAGATCTGAAAGCTAAGGACCACGGGTAAGTACTATAAGACCCCCTCTGCGGATTGCAGGTAACAAAAAGCAAGTAACAGGCAAGATTGGTGTTGCCAAAGCAAGCAGAAAATTTTTGGTTTTGAAGCTTTCATGGAAAGCTTGTGAAGGAATGTATTTTGTCAAATGTATTGGGGCAAATACAAAGGAAACACAGAGGTTCTCATGTATTGTGAAAGGGCACATGTATTAGCAACACTGGAGCAAACCATTGCATGAAACATTGATGTATTTCAGGAGATTTACGAAAGAAAAATTCTGGTTTTTTTGACTCCTGCAAACCAGAGAATATATGACCCGTGGAGGATCAAATGTGGCAATTCTACTCAAAATTGGAGCTTTCCCTTCATACCCATGATAGATTAGGTCATTACTAAGAGATCTATCAACTCAATGGTGATAACCCCTCTCTCCTAGAGCCTCAGGAGCAGGCGGCGCATTCTGGAGCAGAATTCTGGACAGTTTCAATAGATTTCATGCCATTCACTCATTACTACTCCATTTGATGCCATTCAAAGCTTGGGGAGTTGAGCAAAGGCATTGCTAAGGCATTGTGAAGCTTGGTTGCAGCTCATTTGATGTATTTGGAGCTCATTGAAGTCATTTATCAGAGGTTTGCAGGTTTGCAGAAGTTCTGTCCAAAAATAGAGCATTATTAATCAAGGCATTAATCCTTGTCTATATCAAATTGGCCTAATTCCTTTGGTACAAGTAGAGTCCTATGAGTTGCTAAACTTTTGATTCAAAAAGTTTTGAATTTGGATCAGATTTGAAGGAGATAGAGCATTTTTAGTGAGAGATGGTACCTGACATATGCAGAAAAAGGCAAACCAGAGAGCTACAAAAATTGGTGGTTCTCATTAACCTTGAAGAATTTGATCAAACCCTTCTAAGATATGTTGGAGCAATGTGTTATAAAGCCAATGAATGCATAAACATCAAATTTGAACAAGATTTGAAGGAATTAGAGCAAGATCTTTGACTGGTTCTCTGGCGAGAAAAAAAACAAAATTTTTTTTGTGAAGAAGTATCATTTGTTTTCAACCTTGATCGAGTATACATTGTTGATGAAGCATTGTGGATCTAAAAGCACATATATTGCAATCATTTGATGTGATTTGGAGCATTACAGGTACTTCATACATTGTGATCAAAGGGGTGCATCTACTACCTTGCAAACATGGGAGATGGTCCGATACAAATTGTTGGAGAGAAGCTTGACAGAACTAACTTTCAAGTGTGGAAGTTTCGAATGAAGAGTTTTTTGAAAGGCAGAGGTTTTTGGAGTCTCGTGTCAGATGAAGACCCGGAGCCATTCCTACCTCCTCAACCAAATAATGCTCAGTTGGTTGCTCACAAGCAATGGGTAGAGCGGTCTTCGAAAGTGTTGCATTATTTTTCAATATGTGTAACAGATGCCTTGCTTATTCACATCCAAGATGCAGATACACGGAAAGAAGCATGGGATATATTGTGCCGAATGTATGAGACAGACACTGGTGCAAGGAAGATACAACTAAAGCAGCAGATTCACAGTGTAACACGAAGGAATAGGAGTATACATGAGTATGTTCAGGAAATCAAGGGTTATGCAGATTCCTTGTCATCAATCCATGCCCCAATGGATGATGATGATTTGGTTGCCCTCACATTGCGTGGTTTAGGCAAAGAATACAAATCTTTTGACACTTCCATCTCAGTAAGGTTGGGAGGAATGCCAGACTTTAATGAGCTTGTGTCATTGCTCATTGTGGAAGAATTGAAGCTTGGACTTGGTGGTATGAGTCTTACAGGTGGTGCATCCTCGTCGAGCAATGATGAGCATGCAAGGAATCAGGCTTTTTACTCATCTAGAGGCTCTCGAGGCAGGGGGAGATTTACCCCTCGAGGCCGTGGAGGACGTGGTTGGAATGACAGGTCTACTCAACCACAATCAAATCAGAATTTTCAGAATTCACAGTCATCATTTGGATCACGTGGAGGTCGTGGATTTCAATCCCATAGGGGGAGAGTTGGAACAGGTGCTCGTGGGGTGGTAGAGGACGATGGCAAGGTCCTCAACAAAATTTGAATGGGATTGAATGTCACTATTGTGGCAAACTTGGACATATGGCAAAAGATTGTTACAAAAAGCAGAATGATGTCAGGAATGGAAGACCACAACATGGAAATTATGCATCTACTAGTAACAACGATGGGACTTCAAATCATCTTTTTGCAATGAAGCACATTATGGGAACAATGGATTCTCAAAATGCTAGAGATGAGTCATGGTATATGGATTTGGGTGCCTCAAACCACATGACATGTCATGGTGAGTGGTTTGAGAAGATGCAACCATTGGGTACAAATGGTTATGTGGTCACAGGAGATGATACTCAGCATCTTATAACACATGTTGGTAGTGTGCCTTTGAGGATGCATGATGGAAATGTGAAGAATATGTCAGAAGTGCTATATGTACCATCCATTACAAAGAATTTGGCATCAGTAGGCCAAATGGTTGAGCAGGGACTACAAGTAAGATTCAATGAGAATGGCTGTTTTGTGGAAGACTTTAAGCATGGCTATAGATTGATTGCCAACAAGAGCAAGAAGGAAGGAAGGTTGTTCAAATTGGATGCAGGCATACCAGAATTGAGCTCAGCCATGTTTTCAAAGAGCAATGGGATTGTGTAGGATATTGATATGTGGCACAAGAGGATTGGACATGTCAATATACAAAGATTAAAGAACATGCAAACAAGAGGCATTGTCAATGGATTGCCTAGATTCAAATATGATGGACATATGCATGTTTGTGAAGCCTGTCAGTTTGGAAAGCAGGCAAGGTTGAGGTTTCCTAGAGAAGGAAATATGAGTAACAGGCTACTTGAGATAGTACATAGTGATGTATGGGGTCCTGCACAAAACACATCTATCAAAGGCACTCTATACTATGTGACATTTATAGATGATTTCAGCAGGATGACATGGATATACTTTCTGAGAGAGAAGAGAAGTGTTGGAAAAGTTCATGGATTTCAAAGCTCTTGTAGAAAAGAAATATGGCTGTTGGATTAAATGTTTGAGAACAGATGGAGGTGGTGAATACACCTCAAAAGCTTTTGAGCATTTCTTGAGGAAGCATGGAATAAGAAGACAGTTGACTTGCAGGTATACACCTCAGCAGAATGGTGTGGCTGAGAGAAAGAATAGAGTCATATGTGAAGTGGCAAGGGCAATGCTTAATGAAAAGAGCATGCCAGATTACTATTGGGCAGAAGCATGTGCTATTGCAGTGTATATTCTGAACAAAACACCTACAGCAGGCATTCATGGAAGCACGCCAGAGATGCGGCTTACAGGTTACAGGCTAGACATTGGACATCTCAAAGTCTTTGGATGCGTAGCTTATGTACATGTGCCTGACGAAAGAAGAAGGAAGTTGGATCCTAAGGCAGAGAAATGTGTATTTGTTGGATATGCACAAGATCGAAAGGCATACAAATGTTATAACCCTCAAACTAGACAAGTGGTCATCTCACGAGATGTGGTGTTTGATGAGCTTGCTAGTTGGTACAAAGCAAAAGATGAGGGAGTCATTGAGTCACTTGAGGCAGATGTGCCTGTGAACTTGCCACAAGCAAGTTCTAGTTCTACTACTATGTCTAGGCCAGCAGAGCAGAAGCTGAGAGTAGTAGTGTACGTCCATGGTCAGGACGTTTGAGGCATGAGAGTGTGAGCACTGGGAGTAGTGCTATGGATAAAGGAAAGAAGAAGGTCGAAGAAATTAGAATCACAGGTTATGAGTCATCTAGTTCAGAGAGTTTGGATGAGGAGCTCAGCATACTTGTTTTACGCACACCTAGTGCTAGGCAGGACAGATATGTGCCACCACATGCTAGAGTTACAGGTGTACAGAGTGACCCGCATGCATTGCAGAGATCCCAGAGAGTCAGATATCCAGTTGAAAGATTGACATTGAGATTTTGCTATGCACTATGCATACATGACATCTATGGTGAAGCATGTGGAACCTACATGCTATACAGAGGCTATTGGAGAGCATGTATGGGAGAAAGCCATGGATGAAGAGATGGATGCTTTGGACAAAAATGATACATGGGAATTGGTTGAGTTACCGTAAGGAAAGAATGCAATTGGTTGCAAATGGTTGGTTGCAAATGGGTGTATAAGGTAAAGTGCAAGTCAGATGGCAGCCTAGAGAGACATAAAGCAAGGCTGGTCGCTAAAGGATATGCACAAACTTATGGACTTGATTATGATGAAACTTTCAGCCCAGTGGCTAAGATGGCTACTGTGAGGTCTATCATTGCACTAGCAGCACAAAAAGGTTGGGCTTTACATCAAATGGATATAAAAAATGCTTTCTTGAATGGTGAACTACAAGAAGAGGTGTACATGGAACAGCCAGAAGGATATGTACATCCAGAATATCCTACTTTTGTTTGCAGGTTAAAGAAAGCAATCTATGGTTTGAAGCAAGCACCTCGTGCTTGGAGTGACAAGATCAGCAGATATCTTGTCAGTATTGGATTTGTGGTTGGAAATGCAGACTCTTCACTTTATGTGAAGAAGACACATGATGGTATCGTGATGATAGTCATTTATGTTGATGATTTGATTATCACAGGTGATTGTGGGAAAGGCATTGATGAGGTTAAGGCCTCTTTATGCAAAGAGTTTGATATGAAAGACCTTGGTGATTTAAGGTTCTTTCTTGGCATTGAGGTGATAAGAACAAGCAAGGGTATATGGCTGGTGCAAAGGCAATATGCACTTGACATGCTGGCAAAGTATGGTATGACAGCATGCAAACCAATGTTGACACCATTAGAGCAAAATATGAAGCTTCGGGCTGATTTGGGTGATGAGCTTGATTGTTTGGGACATCATAGCATAGCGGAGGCTACACTCCAACCCACACACTTTGTCAATCCGTGAATGCAACCCGGTTAGCGCATAGAGGCTATCTCGAATGGGAGAAGATTAGTTAACCACACACTAATGACTTCTAGTTCTACTCAATCCTTCTTCATCACTCAAGCAATCATGCAACTTATGCAAAGAATCTAACATGCAAAGAGCTATCACACAAGCCTCAACTACACATCATTTCATGCACAAGCTTCATCACATGCACTCTACAAATCAGATTTTAGCATCAAAACATCATTAAGAAATCTAGATTAGCAAGTGTGTAGACCATAACCTCATATCATTGAAAATGTAGAGAATAGAGAGTACAAGATTGAAGCATGAATGGAGATGGAGAGCCTTGGGAGAGCACATGAGAAGGAGCTATGGAGCAAGCTCTCTCTATGAGCCTCTCAACCAAATGACCAAAGAGTCCCCTCTAGCTCTCAAATGGGCCACCTTTTATACAAAAACTCTAGAACTCCCAAAAGTTCCCATGTGGGATTATTGTCAAGCCCTCTCCCACATTCATCTACAACTTGGAACTCTTTTCAAGAGCCCTAAGTGTCTTTTTTGTTGTATCCTTGTATTGATCTTCTTCATTTGTCATGCAACACTCCCCCCTTCCTATTTTGCGCACGTCCTCGAGCGTGGTAGTAGCAAGAGCTGCAACAAAAAAACAATGGATACAAGTAAAGTCTTTTATTGAAAAAAAGAAAAGAAAAGAAAAACCAGCAATGATAATTACACACGTGAGCATACAAGTGCAGGGCTGATTAAAGTTTTAATGAGTACTAAAATAGGTGAGTAAAGACTAGTCAAAGTGAGACTTAAGCGGTAGATAGTGCTATGCAAAGGCAAGTGTGCTTTGTACACCGCCGGTTATGATCTCACTCTCAATGTCCTACAAGTATTTAAGTTATTCTAAGTGGCAAACCTACTCCTCACTATGAGCAAAGGTGATTGGAACTCTCTCCCTTTTTTTTTTTTGGATGTGTGTGTAGAAGGTGATAAAGATTAAGGTTCCATCCCAAAGAGACCCAAGCAATGGCCAAGAGACCTCCGCCAAGAGAATCTAAAGACCGCTAAGTATCTCAAGGGCAACAGACCCTTTTTCTTTCTTTTATGACCTAAGGTGTACCCCATGAAGATGAGGGCATCGGTCTCGAGGGCCCATAGTGTACCCCAGAGTCCTACCAACATCTATCAAGGCGATAGATTCCTTGAAGGTCTTTTTCTGAAGCTTTTAGACATCAGTGTTTACCCCATGGAAACCAAGGCATCGGCCCCAAGGTGGTAAGACAACCCTAGGTCCTACCAAGCATTCCACATGGCTGTAGACACGTCATGTCTCAATTCACTTTGTATATATTTTTTTAGGGTATAATTTTTTTTTAACTCCTAGCACCTAGCTCATACCTAAGAGGTAGCTACCACTAGGGACAACTAATATACCTTGAAAGCATAAGAACTTAGCATACTCCATTGGTATATATCCTACACTGTCTTTAAATAGAAATATCTTTTACTAAGTCTTCTAAGAATCTAGAATTCACTCACCATATTTTAACAACTAATCAAAAACTTAAACCAGCTAACATTGTGTGAACATGCAAACCATATATTCGAAAGATAAAAGCACATAAAGAAATAAAGATTAAGATTTGAATACACCTGTTGTAGTGCCCTGTTGATGTTGTTCGTTTGCATTGATGCATTGCTGATTTTGTGCAGATTGCTCCTTCTTGATCTTTGTAGGCGTAGCATGTCTCCCCCCTTCCTAATTTGTGTGCACGATAGGTGGACTATTGGGGCGTGTTTGATGCTCTTTTTTTTTAGCGGAGATCTCTGCAAAATTTTTATTAACAAACAAGAAAAGAAAAGAAAAGAATAAAATTTGCTATTGGTGCCAATCACCGAATATAGCCGAGGGGAAAAAACCCAGTGGGAGAAAAGTGCCCTGGCTTGTCGATCTTATTGTGGAGTCGATGTGCTTACCCTTGTGCTGGTGGTGGATCCGTGTCCTCGTCTGCTGGAAAGATGGTATCAATTTCCTCAGGATGCAGGGACATCCCCTCACAAAAACTGTCCTCTGGAGAAGGTGGTAGAGGAAGGAGTGCTTCCTCACTAAAATATGGCATTGGTTCTATGGGAAGGTTAAGCAGACAGTTTCGATTTTGGAACTGCACAATATAGGTACTCATATTGATCCAATATTGACATGTTGAGGCTTGGGGAAGGAGGGCTTGCAAGATCGGTGGTTGCAAGTCATTTAAGCTTGTATCCCTCCATTGTTGTGCTTGAACCTCCTCAGGTAATCTACGTTGATTTGGTCCTCTCTCTGGTATTCTCACATTAAGAAGATTATGGTGTTGGGGTGTAATTCCCACAATTTGCTTCATTAAGCCCGTGCCATATTGTCTAAAGTAAGAGCGGCATATCCAACAAATATGTGAAGCTTCTCCTAATACGAGTCTTGCACACTCTTGACAATGTGGAAATGGGTGATGCTGTTGATAGAATAACGTGACAAAGTGATGCCCATAGCAATTTTCACCTAAGGGAGCATAGAAGTACCTAGAATGTGTTTGAAACGGAGGAGCACTATAACCCCCGCGATGATCAGGTCGAGTACTATCAGGGTCAATGCATGGTGGACATGTATCTCGCCAAATATCCATTAGGAGTTATCTGGACGTAGAACAATGAAATTTAGAACACTCATATCCATCATTACAATTCCAATCAAAACAAGATTATCTCAAAAAGAACACATCTTCTAAAGGCATAAGGAACTACATTATTCAAACATTGATTTACCAAAGAGCTTCAATTGTAGTGTTAATGCCTTATCTTTGGTTTTTGGTATGTCCTTCTTAGGTGGGGATTTTAGCAATTGTCTTGGAATTTGAGCAACATAAGAGGATTTAGGCATTGAAATGCTAGAATCTATGCTCAAATGAGACTCATTTGGACTTGTCTTAGGTACACAAGTTGATGGTTGAATTGTGTAATAAGGAGAAATTGGGACAACCGGTGTTTCATTACATGTTTTAGGAAGATCAACACAAGTAGATTTGTAGGTGCTATCACAGCCACCTTTCCTTTCTTGAAGAGTTTGTGTTGATTTCTTTTGCACCCACTGTTATGGAAAATCAAGGGTGGCTTTTGGAATCTTTCTGAAACACTCTTTTACCCCTAGCAAACCATGGCATTTTGGAAGCCAAATTGCTGTTGCCTCCTCATAATAGCCTTGTGCTTCAAGAACATGTTTTGGGACCCATCGAGTAACAATCCGAGGTTTAGGCTTGGAAATGATGTGCTTTTTAGGAGGCTTAGCAACTGGACTAGATGGTACAAGTTTGTACGCATCTTTGGGTAGCCACATTGATAATTCCTTCTTGCCCGGCCTTCTTTGAGCAGCAACTAGAGTAGTTGGAACATGCCAGCCATGGCCCTCACTTGAGTACTCATCAATTATCCACATCATTTGTTTTGGAGCTTCAAGAGCAGATTTTGAGAGTGGGTTGTGTAAGGTAGAAACATTACCCCTTTGACATGATAAAGCTCGTGGAGTAGCAGATCCCAAGATGCAATCAGAATCAATTTGCAACTTGTTTTGTCTGGTAGCACTTAACCACGATCTACCGAGAACAGCCTCTACTACTGCCTTGGACTTACGTGCCACATAAAAGGGCACTAACATCTGGTGATCCTGAATGGTCATCATAATGACACATTTTCCCTCTATAGGGTTATCTTCTCCTGAGAAGCTTCGTAGGTCCACAGGAATTTGCACAAGTGGTGGTTGACCCAAGGCTATCTAGGTGTCAAACGAGAGAACATTATAATCTGCACACCAGAGTCAATTAAGGCAGAGACAAAGTAGGTAGTCTCATGAAGATGAAGGCACACTTGAATATTGAATGGATCGACATATGGTTCATCAGTAGCCAACTGTATGGCCAACATAGAAGCTTTGCGACGCTCCTTGGCTTTTGCAACTCTAGCTTTAGCCTCCTCTTGAGCCTGACGTTTAAGTAGGTCAAGTGCTTCTTTCCGTGTTTGTGCAGCATGCATCTGTTGAAGCATGGCTTCAGTTAATGGTTCATTGTATTTCTTGAGACGACTTCCATTAATGAAGTTAGGCATTTGCTCACCTTCAAGTGTCTCTAAACGCACTGCACCACTTGGAGTAAGCTCATTAATCACAAACGGTCCTAGGCCACGTTTCTTGAGCTTTCTCTTATGCTTCTTAAGTGTGTACAAGAGCACAAGGTCTCCTTTTTTGAATCGGCCAGTTGTTACATTTCTATCATACCATTGCTTCTGTCTCCTCTTCTCAGCATACATCCCCATTACCGCCAATAAGCGGGTCTCATCAAGCTTTTCCAATTCGTCAACGCGTTGTGAAAGCTCATGACCAGTCCAATCCAATTGTTTAGCTACTCGTAGAGTAGGTACAAGAAATTCAATGGGAAGAATTGCATCTAGCCCAAAAGCAAGTTCAAATGGGGTTGTGCCCACAGATGTTTTATAGGCTGTCCTATATGCCCAAAGAACTGAGTGCAACTTTTGCTCCCAATCAGTCCTATGTCCCTCAACAATCTTTGTGAGTGCTGTGCAGAGAATCTTGTTAGTACTCTCAGCTTGTCCATTGGTCTGGGGATGATAGGGTGCAGAACGCTTATGAATTACCAAAAATTCTTGAAGCAAAAATTCTATGACTTCATTTACAAAGTGTACACCTTGATCACTAACGATCTCAATAGGTAAGCCATAGCGTGTAAACACGTACTCATACAAGAACTTGGCTGTGGTTCTGGCATCATTTTTGACTGTTGCCTTTGCCTCAACCCATTTGGTCAAATAGTCAGTTGTTGCGACTATAATATATTCAGCATGCGTGTTACGAGCTGGAGGTTTAATGGGACCGACAAAATCAATACCCCATTTTGCAAAAGCATGTGTGCTTAACAGGCCGCAATGGCATATTGTCCTTTGTGATGGGAGGTTTGGTCCTTTGACAATCGTCACAACGTTTCACATATTCTTCGGCATCCATTTGTAAGGTTGGCCACCAAAGCCCAGACCACCTAATCAACTTAGTTGTGGTATTGCCCGAAAAGTGTCCACCCCCAACACCTGCATGTGCATGAGTTAAGATTTTCAGATAGTCAGCTTCACATACACACATGCGTAAGTTGCCATCCTTGCCCCTCTTGTAGAGTTGGCCCTCTATCAGCATATAGTTTGCCGCTTCAATTTTAATAGCATGCTTTCGATGTTTAGGAATTTTTTGATCCGTATGACCATGCTGAAGATAGTCCACAATATACTTACTCCAACTTGGTGTAGTTGAAATTTGGAATAATGTGACATTATGAATTGGCTTCTGAATTTTACATGAAGCACAGTTACGAACAAATGTTTCAGCATCCGCATGCATGGTAGGCCACCATTGCCCATCCTGAGAGATACATCGCACACAAGTAGTAGCTGATGCATGGATTCCATCGATACCTGCATGTGCCCATTCCAAGATCTCCTCATATTGGTCGGGGTTAGGTATAAGCCTCAACACTCCATCATTACCCTGACGATATAATCTCCCTGAGATTAACTTGAATGGTCACCATAGGTCCACATTAGGACCTGCTAGTTGTATCTGCCCACTTGTCAAAATTTCTAAAATGGATTCAGACCATCTAGGAGCTGTCTCTACAAGGAAAAGTGTTGAATCTAACATATCATCATCCACACCCACAGGAGCTTCTCCAGAGGTGATTCGAGACAAATGATCTGCCCTTAGATGAGTTGTTCCTTTTCGAACTGCCACTTCAAAATCAAACTCAAGAAGGATGATAAACCACCTTACAATCCTTCCAGTTGCACAAGGTTTATTTACCAAATATAGCAATGCTTGATGGTCCACAAAAAATATGAATTTGTTTGCCAAAAGGTAATGGCGAAACTTTTTCACTGCATATATCATGGACAATCCTTCTCTTTCTGTTGTGGTGTAATTCTTCTCAGCATTGTTCAACTGTCGACTAGCATATGAGATTGGGAAATCCTTATTATGTTCTCCCGATTGAGCCAAAATACATCCAATTGCAAAGTTTGAAGCATCAATATGGACATGAAAGATTTGGTTCCAATCTGGTGCCCGTAAGATGGGTGCAGTCACTAATGCTTGCTTCAACTTTTCAAAGGATTCCTCACACTCATCAGTCCAATTAAACTTTACAAGAAGAGCATATAATGGTCTGGCTAGGACAGCATACATGTAGATGAATCTACGGTAATAGCCACAATGTCCCATGAATGTTTGTACCCCTTTAGGGTTGATAGGCCGAGGTAATGAGACAATGACATCAATTTTATCCATATCTGTTGAAATCCCATTGCGAGAAACAATATGGCCCAAAATTTTCCCTTGTCTTACCATGAATTTGCACTTGTCAGGATTCAAGCATATACGATAAAGTTGACACTTTTGAAACACAAGTCTCAGGTGTTCTATATGATCATCACGCTCTTGTGAGTGAACACATAAATCATCCATGAAAATCTCAAGAAATTGCCTAAGGTACTCCTTGAATACATGACTCATTAACCGCTGAAAGGTTGCTGGTGCATTTGTTAGACCAAATGGCATAACACGATAGGCAAAGATGCCATCTTCAGTAGCAAAGTCTGTCTTGTGTTAATCCTTTGGATCAATTGACACTTGATTGTACCCGGAGAATCCATCCAAGAAACTGTATGCCTTTTTCCCTGCAACTCGTTCCAGAACATGATCCGTGATTGGAAGTGGGTAATGATCACGCACAGTAGCTGCATTTACCTTCTTGAGGTTTACACATACTCGAAGTTTTCCATTTTTCTTGGGCACCACTACAATATGGGAGACCCATTCAGTGTGTTCAATCTCATAGATAAATTCTGCCTCTAAGAGCTTGTCTATTTCTTCCTTTATCTTCCGTGCAAAATTTTCATTGTAAGTATAAGGACGTTGCTTGGAGGGCTTTGCATCCTCTCGCAATGGAATTGTATGCTGACATATGCTTGGATCAACTCCTTTGAGGTCTTTATAACTCCAAGCAAAAACATCGTGATACTCCTTTATTGTTTGTCTTAATAACTTCTCCTCATCTAAGGACAAGTCTGTGGCAATCCACACATAGCGAGGCTCTTCTCCTGGCTTAGCAATATCAATCTTTTTTGCATCTTCTGGACCATCGTATGAAATCCCTGGCAAGCTTAGTTTTTGTCACATGGGCTGTTGAAGAACAATCTTCCGATCTTGAAGAGTGTACTGTGTGAAATTGGGAGGAACATTGAGACCTTGTTCTTGTCCACTTGAGTCTTCACTCATTGAAGACCATGCGGTTTTGAGCTCTCCTTTGCTATCTTGCATCGGATTTTTTTGTTCAACCGTTGTCTTTGCACTTCCGACACTCTCTTTTGAATCGGTTTTAGACTTGAGTTTTGGTTTTTGTTTCTTCGTTTTTTTACGATTTTTGCTAACAGTTGTTAGCTTTTTCCCTGCTTGGAATCCATCTGATCGTTTTATTTGGTCTTTGATACTGTCTTGTGCTTGGACATAGTATAGATATCCATTCTTTCCTGAGAAGTGAGGTGGTGGTCGAGAGTTTTCACTCTTAGACTCCTCCTTTTCTTTTTGTAGTCTCTCACGTTGTTCCCGCTCATCTTGTCTACTGATTCTCTTATGGCTCTTACAACATTTACGTTTAGGTCGGCTTCGAGGGATCTCTACTTGAACCTCCCTTCCTCTCAAGAGTAGGCGTGCCTTTCCTATCTCATCCTCAAGGATTGTCACATCATTATTAAAATCAGAGTCCCATCCATCTTCCTTATCAGCATCATTAGCAGATTCGAGTGTCAAATCCTCCACTGAGACTTCCTCGACATGCATAGCTGTTGTGGATGTATCCCTATAGTACACATCATCTAGAAGGGCACGTGGTTGTACCATTCGTATAGGAATAATGTCATATCCATCTGAGTCACAAAATTGAATTGGCTTCGGTAAAGCACATGTCGATAATGTTGCAAGGACATGACTCCATTCTAATGGATCAATTAAATGCTCAGGGAAGGGTTGTGGAATGTATGCCTCGTCTGATACACTTCGATTCCCCTTAAGTCTCTCAGTGTTGAAATCCCTACATGAGGCTCCACACATCCACAGATCTTCTCGTCCGTCTGACAATGTAACTCTTGAGCCCTCATCGTGAGTTCCCGAATCTCTTTCCAATCTAAGGTTCGGTATTCATTGGCCCATTTATCAATTATTCTGTTCATGTGTCCTGCAAGCTTCTCAACTACCACCACATGAGCTAGAGGAAGATCTAGCTGTGGCAATTTAGTTGTGGCATAATATCCCTCTAACGAGTCCTTATAGACCTCTTGAAGTGGGTCATCCTGTAAGACCTTTGTCACTGGAATTTGTTGTACAAACTCCCATTGGTTCTCAGCCCCCTGATCCATTTTACACTTGCCTTTTCTATCCCTTTCCAAATTTAGATCTACAAGAAGTAAATCATCTATGAATGGCTTTGAGGACTGGGCATTGGAGGGTCCAGGCATGTCCGGCTCAATGAGCCAATCATCTCTAGACTCCCTTGCTCTGGAAAGTTTTGATAATTCTAAGAACTCAGTTTTAGAGAGCTCCCCTAATTTGTCTACATTTTCTGGATGGTAGGTGACTTCGTAGCGAACACCATCTCCACCCATGTACATGTTACCCTGGTCATTGACTAGAGGTGCTCTATCAAGTTCCGAGAAAATGTCTGCGATCTTAACAAGATACCGTTGTTATGGGTCCCTAAAGATCTCAGCTCCTTGAGCATTTGTGTAGACATATTGGAGTCTCACATTGAGTGTTAACCCCATGGTGTCGGCTTCAAATGGATTAAAAGATCTTGCGGGTGTCCTATTTGGGGCTACGGACTGACTATTTGACGGCCCAAGATTGTCCATGGACAATGAACTAGTTGTTCTGGAGGAAAGGGTATCGGATTGGGATTCAGAAAGGGTTTCAGCAATATCTGCCAAATTGCCTACCGATTGGGTCCCACTTTCCTGCGTAGGTACTCTAGAAGGTGCCCTAGGCCCTATGGCAGAATCTATAAGACGTCCCGACCGCAAGTGCATAAGGTCAATTTTTTTTTGGTTTTTTATGTGTTTTTGTTTTGTTTTGTTTTGTTTTGTTTTATATATATATATATATATATATATATATTTTAACCTACCTAATCACTAAATGCAACTAAAATGAGTATGTGTGGTGTAACTATCTATCTTATTTTTTATTATTATTATTTATTTTTTTTAAATGATTCTTTTTTTATATGATTTTATGTTTTTACTTTTTTTTAAATTACAAAAATTATGAATCACGCTAAAAAATACTAATTATGCACAATGTTACAAAAATTAAAAAAAATGCAAGTTACACTAATTATGCAAAAAATTAAAAAATGAAGAATTACAAAATATGCAAAAAAGTAGACTCCTAAAAAACACTTAATTTATAGAATTTTTTAAAATTTTCTTTTGTTTTCTTTTGTTTTCTTCTCCTTTTGTTGTTTTTTTTTGGTTTGTTTGTTTGTTTGTTTGTTTGTTTTTTTTAAACTAATAAATTTTGTGCCAATTACAAAAAATATGAATCTACTAATTATGCACGCAATTACAAAAATTCTAAAAAATAAAAATAAAAAATGCAAGCTACTTTAATTATGCAAGACTTTACAGAAATTTAAAAAATGAACAATGGATTCAAAATACAAAAATAAAAATTATTTTTCTTTTTTTTCTTTTTTTTTAAAATTGTTTTATGGTTTTTTTTCTTTTTTTTCTTTTTTTCTATCGCTTTTTTTCTTCTTTTTTTTTAACAAAAAAATTATATATATATATATATTTTATTGTTTTGTTGTTTTTATTTACTTATTATTATTATTATTTAAAAAATACAAAAAACATAAAAAATTAATAAAAAATAAAAAAATAAAAAAAATTTGAAAAGCACCAACCTTATCTTTGCTGCCTCCCGGATTCTGCGCCGGCGCACCCACACGCTCGCATTCAATGCTTCTCCTTCGGCGCTCGCTTCTTCTTCGCAGCTCGGCTTCTTGCACTCCACGCAGACCTTTGCTTTTAGGCGCTCTCCACGCATCCTCCACTTCGACGACCTCTCCACGCCTCCATCGCCTCACTACCTTCTCTTCAGCGGGCTCGGCTGGTCCCCCGCTAGCTTCTTCACCGCCTCACAGCTGTAGTACCGCCTTTCTCCTAGCCGGCCACTCTTCTTTGCCTCCTTCGCTTTCTTTTGCTACTCCAGGCCTCTCACCACCGCTTTCTCTGGCCTTCGCTCACTGTAGTCGGCCACTCTCTGGCCTTCATCGGTCGGCAGCTCTTCACTCCATAGTGTAGTGGTTATCACGTTCGTTTTACACAGGAAAGGTCGCGAGTTCGTAACTCTCGCTGGAACCACAAAAAAAAAACGCCTTGAGCCTGACGTGCGGCCCGCCTACACTGCTTGCAGCAACCGCCTTCACAAGTGCTGTGCCTCCCCACGCCAACAGCCGCCCTTCTCTTTCGGCCTCTCTACACAGTCTCCACGCCGGCTTCTGCTTCTCCTTCAGCGCTCAGCCCCCTTCGATGCAGCGCTCCGTGCAGACAACGCCACCCACTCTTCGATTTCTGCCACGTCAGTATATAAAATATATATATTTATATATATATTTTGTTTTAAAAGCCGCCTTCACTGCCATCTACACGCCGTCAACCTACAGCCAGCCAACTCCAACTTCTACTGCGCTTCAACGTATATATATATATATATATATATATATCTGGTGTTTGGCCGCCTTCACTCGCCTTTTCAACTGGCCGCCTTACAGATGCATGTAATAGATAGATATATATATATATATATATATATATATATATATATATATATATATATCTATTTTTCTTTGCTACGCTTGATGGAAACGACTCCCCACACAATAACAAAACAACAAAACAAAAAAAAGGCCGCCTCCAACACTTCCTACCTACCTCTCGCTAACCTCGTCAAAGATGCAAAAACAGAAAGTACTTAAATCTGATTAATGGTGGGATTTCTCTACCGCAATGGGGTTTAAATTTTTTTTTTTGCTTCTAATCAAAAAACCGAAAACACACAAGGCGCCCTTGAGATCACACACTCAATGCCCTTGCAAACTCTACTCTAATCTACCCTAATCCACGATTTTGCAATCCATGGAGCACTTAGTAAGAAGTAATGGTTAACACCCTTCACTAACTTAGGTGTGCGTTCCCCGGCAGCGGCGCTATTGTTTGGGACATCATAGCATAGCGGAGGCTACACTCCAACCCACACACTTTGTCAATCCGTGAATGCAACCCGGTTAGCGCATAGAGGCTATCCCGAATGGGAGAAGATTAGTTAACCACACACTAATGACTTCTAGTCCTACTCAATCCTTCTTCATCACTCAAGTAATCAATCTTACATAATCAAAGCATCAAGATTAGGCTACACTTAAGCATAAAAATGCAACTTATGCAAAGAATCTAACATGCAAAGAGCTATCACACAAGCCTCAACTACACATCATTTCATGCACAAGCTTCATCACATGCACTCTACAAATCAGATTTTAGCATCAAAACATCATTAAGAAATCTAGATTAGCAAGTGTGTAGACCATAACCTCATATCATTGAAAATGTAGAGAATAGAGAGTACAAGATTGAAGCATGAATGGAGATGGAGAGCCTTGGGAGAGCACATGAGAAGGAGCTATGGAGCAAGCTCTCTCTATGAGCCTCTCAACCAAATGACCAAAGAGTCCCCTCTAGCTCTCAAAATGGGCCACCTTTTATACAAAAACTCTAGAACTCCCAAAAGTTCCCATGTGGGATTATTGTCAAGCCCTCTCCCACATTCATCTACAACTTGGAACTCTTTTCAAGAGCCCTAAGTGTCTTTTTTGTTGCATCCTTGTATTGATGTCATGCAACATTGATGATATCACCATGTACAGAAAAATGGTTGGTAGCCTTATCTACATGACCATTACGAGGCCAGATCTCAGCTATGCAGTTGGTTTGGTAAGTCAGTTTATGTAGAGTCCTCGTAAACCTCACTTGGATGCTGTGAGACGTATTCTGAGATACGTCAAAACTACCGTGCATTATGGTCTTTTCTATGAGGCAGGAAAAGACATGCATGTCTATGGATATACAGATGCAGATTGGACCGGTAGTGCATATGACAGGAGGTCTACCAGTGGCTATGTTTTCAGCCTTGGTAGTGGAGCTGTGAGTTGGAGCAGTAAAAAGCAACCTACAGTTGCTTTATCTACCACACAGAGGCCGAGTATCGTGGAGCAGCCGCTGCATGTGAGGCTATATGGTTGAAGAAGTTGCTAGACGATGTCAGGTTACAGAGTGATATGAGAGTTGTCATTCATTGTGACAACATGAGTAGTATTCAGCTTGCTAGCAACCTAGTTTATCATGCCAGGACCAAACATATTGAGGTCCACTATCATTTCATTAGAGAGAAAGTGCTAGATGGGCATGTTGATTTGACATATGTACAGACAGATGAGCAGGTTGCAGATATCTTTACCAAAGCACTTGGTAAGGATAAGTTCGAGTATTTCCGTACTAGATTGGGAGTCCTAGAGATGGACATGTCGAGCTTGAGGGGGAGTGTTGAAATGTCAAGCTCGTATACAGCTGGAGGATAGCACATGGGTGCTGACAGAGTGACAGTATGGTAGATAGATATCATGTGGTGTGTTTATGACCGCGTCCAGCTGGTCATGTGTGGTGTGGACATTACATTAGGTTTACTTTATAGTGTGGACATAACACTATGTTGTGTTCTCCTTTGTGTGTGTGAGAGAGATGATGACTATGGCTTCTCTCCTTCTTTATGATTGATGGATATGGATTAGGGTTTGCTTCTCTTGTGTGTGCTCCCTCCTGCTTCTATTTTTTATCATGGCTTCTGCCTATTTTGTGAAATAGTATGTGGCCACCACGATCACGTATCGGTCTTGGGAGGATGGATGTGCCACTGGACTAATAGGTCCCATAAAATCTATCCCCCATTTCTCGAACGGTTGTCTTACAATAATAGGGATGAGCAGCATCTTGTCCTTTTGTTGTGGAATAGCAAAACGTTGACATTCTTCACATCTTTTGACAAATTCTATGGCATCTCTGAATAACGTAGGCTACAAGAGTCCTGCTTGAAGCACTTTTCGAGTTGTGATTTCTCCAGCAAAATGCCCGCTTGCGAGCTTCTTCCAATATGGTGACAAACTCATCTTCTGAGCACATTATCTTTTCCTAGCTTATATAGTTCTCCCGCAATCAGTTGATAAGGTGCAGCAAGCTTGATAAGCTGCCACATTTTATCTTTGCTCAAAGATATTTCCTAACGGAAAATCATAACCTAGATACTCTAATATTTCCTCACTCCATTTGGGTACCATGTCCAACTTGAATAAACAAGCATTAGGGAGATCATCATCAACACCAGTTATTGCTGGTTTCCCATTTGGAATTCTTGACATGTGATCGGCTAACACATGCTGTGTTCCCTTTCTTACCGCCGGACTGTAAAGTTGAATTCCAACAACAATAGCAACCATTGTGTGATTCTCCCCGTGGTGCAAGTTTTATTCACTAGGTATAGTAAGGCTTGATGGTCCACGAAAAATACAAATTTGTTGGCCAAGAGGTAATGTCGATATTTCTTGACGGGCATAAACCATGGCCAATCCCTTCCTCTCTGTGGTGGTGTAGTTCACCTCCGCATCATTTAGCTGATGACGACTAGCGAAGAAGACTGGATAATCCAATTTGAACTCACTAGGTTGGGCTAGTATGCAACCAATAGCAAAATTTGATGCATCAATATGCACGTGAAATATGAGATCCCAATTGGGGGGTCGTAGAATCGGCACGCTTGCTAATGCTTGCTTCAGTCAATCATATGCTTCCTGACACTCCTCAGTCCACTCAAAGGCAATGAGGAGCTTGTACAAGGGTCTGGCTATTTCAGCATAGAAAATTATGAAGCGGCGATAATACCCAACATGGCCCATAAATTTCTGCACACCCTTGTAGTTGGTAGGCAGTGGGGCAGCTCCAATATCAGCTTGACCTTGCTTTCGTCCGTGGATATACCATTCTTTGAGACAATGTGTCCCAATATCATACCATGCTTGACCCAAAATTGACACTTCAAGGGGTTCATATATGATATAATTGACATCGCTCAAACACTTTCCTCAAGCAGGCCAGACGGTTTGCCTATCGAGAGTGTGCACACAGATCGTCAATGAATACCTCCAACCACTTTTGTAAGTAGTCCTTGTTGAAAGGGTGTGCACATCAACCGTTGAAAGGTTGTTGGTGAGGCTAAATGGCATAACCTTGTATACAAATGTCCCCCACATTGTATTGAAAGCTATCTTGTGCTGGTCCTCTGGTGCTATGGACACTTGATTGTAACCGAAGAATCCATCCAAGAAGCTGTAAGCTTCTCTCCTAGCCACTCTTTCCAAAACATGTTCTGTATAAGGCAGTGGATAATGGTCTTTCCTAGTGGCTGTGTTGACCTTTTTAAGATCAACACATACCCTAAGTTTTCCATTCTTTTTTAGCACTATCACGATTGGTGACAGCCATGGTGTAAGCATCAGTAAGCATTTAAAGGATGTCTACACATATTAGGTGTCAAGCTTGAATCATGGGGAACTCGACAAATAAGGAAAGCCTATGTAAAAGAACTAAAAGCATTTAAAGGATGTCTACACGTATTGGGCATCGACGAGCTTGAATCGTGGGAAACTCGACAAATAAGGAAAGCCTATGTAAAAATGCTAAAAGTAGCAATGGTGGGGGACACCCTCAACTCACTTACTCTCGGATGGCCTAGGTGAGACAACTTGAATTATGGGGATCAAGCTTAAATAATGAGATAAGCCTATGCAAAAGAGCTAAAACTAGCAACAACGGGCACCCTCAACTCAATTACTCTCAGATGGCCTAGTGAGAAATGGCTTATGAAGTATAAATGCCAATTCCTCATGTGTGTATCTTATGCTTCCCATTCACGCAATAGAATTAAGTATTCTCTCTTCTCTCGTTCTCCCTTACAATCCTTTGTGAGTTGGCATGTGAACTTGTCTTTGCTTAGGGTTCGGGAAGGCAATGCCTTCCTCTAGATCTTAGTTCCTTCTCCCCTCTCTTCTCTTCTTGTTGTTTGCAGGCATTGTGACGTGCCATTAGAGCTATTGGTGAGACGACCACATTGGGCATAGTTACTCTGGATACATGTGTACTTGTCATTACTTAGCTTTTGGGAAGGCAATGGCCTTCTCTAGATCTCAGGTAGCTCCCCTCTCTTCTCTTGTTGTGAATCTAGGCATTGTGGCCACCAATTCACTTTGGAGAAGATTAGGCCAAAAACAATTGAATTATTAAAAAATTCAATTTAGATGGCTCAGGACAGGAGGAGAAGAGTAATAGTGCATAAATACCATTAAGCTCAGGATAGGAGGAGAAGAGTAATAGTGCATAAATACCATTAAGCTTTTACAAAGGGGGAGGCTTCTATTTATAGGAAAAAGTAAGCCTCTAACCAAGCAAACTGATTCTAGAATGTTTCAGATCAGTTTGGTCAATTTTTGACCATTTTTTGGGTCATTCAGCTTACTTTTTGACCAATTTTGGGTCAATTCAGCTTACTTTTTGAATCTAGTTTTGAAATAGGAGAGATGAAAATATCTCATTTTATTGATTAAAAATTGGGGGTAATGATGAGAAAAAGGTGCCTACTTCATGAGGGGAGATCCCCACACTGAGGTGTCAAAATTCAGTTTTTTTAATTGTTTTCTTTGGTCCTTAGTCCACTCTTCATGTTATGTGAGCATTTACTCATTTTTGGGGGGTTTTTCTTTTATTCTTCAATTTATCTCCTCCCTACGTTTGGATTAATCCTATTGGCCCATAGGAACCTTAATTGGACCATAATCTAAAAATTTCTGAAAATCTGGACCCTTAGGCTAAGGTCCTTTATACCTATTTTCAATTAATTCCAATTGTACATTGGAAAGTTCTTTTTGAAATCTGTTTTAGGGGAAACCATTTTAGACATTAGGAGGATTTTTATATCCAAAAATATCTCAATTTTGAATTACCTCCCTCTAGACATTTTCTCTCTCCAAGTCAAAATAGGATCTTTCTTTTATTTCAAAGAGGGGAATAATTATAAGATCAGAAGGGGAGATTCTTACACCTGCACACCTCAAAAACTGGAGGGAGGAATCTTACAGAGTGAGAGAGAGAGAGAGAGAGAGAGAGAGAGAGAGAGAGAGAGAGAGAGAGAGAGAGAGAGTGATTGCCTTATGCGACGGTACGAGCGACTCTACGATGACAGCGTGGAGGTGGAGCTTAACAAGGGAGCTTGGAGGCCTCAAGGGATTCAAGTTCGAAGCATTGGTAAGTGCCCTACGACAACTGTGATCTATTGCTCATCCTTTAGTTGAATGTGTTGAGTTCCCTCTTGGAGGTGTGGTAGCCCATAACATTTTTGGCACTGCTGCTAGGGAAACACCTTTGTTTCTTCCATCCTCTTGGAGTTTCAGCTCCCACGGCATAAGATTCATGATTGCCCTTGCATTCTAGTAGTGCATTGTGAAGAAAATGAATGGTGGATAAGATGTGTGTGGTAGGAAGAAATCACGAGAAATTAGTTGTGATGTTGTGTATGTTTGTGGTGGAGTGGTCTTAGGATAGATCTTCACTGTTTCTTCTTGTTAATTTTGATATTTGCATCATTGAAAGCACCAACGTGAATGAGGGGGTTGGTGTTTTGTTTTTCTTTTTCAAAAATTCATAAAAATAAAAAACATAAGGAACCATTGACTATGCCAAGAACTTGCATTCCCTTCCTTAGGCGTGGCACAATCAATTTGGGATCACCTGGATAAGTATTACGCACCCAAAATCATAACTTTTGATGTGGAAGTTCCACGTGAAACTGTAGAAAAACGTTCACACTGTGAATATTTTCTACAACTTCACACCATGAATCTCTCGCAAAATCAGTGTCGTAATTAACGTCGAAAATCACAGGATTGCCTTGCCAAAAATAGGCAACCTTATCCTGACACCTCTGACGCCAACGAAGTCTGCCAAAATTTTTTATCACGTGAAAGTTCAGCAAAATCTTCACGACGTGAAACCTTTTGAAATTGTTCATGACATGAAACCTTTTGAAATTATTCACGGTGTGAGCCCTTTGAAAATTTTCACAGCGTGCACTTTTTCTATAGATTCACGGGCTAGCCAAATCCAACGAATAGTCAAACCAAGGCCACAAAGGTCGGTAAGGGAGGGTAGCCTATATCAAAGAGTGGGGATCTGCCATGAACCATTCTCTACAGTTTCACGGCTTCAGAAACAGAGTGATACAATCGAAAGCAAAATCAAATTGTGTTGACAAGTAGCTTATCAAATTGGGTTGACAAGTAGCTTATCAAATCGTACATACATGCACTTAAGATCTGGAAAACTCATCGGAGACGATCTTACACCTGATGATAGTGCATCGAATCACCCAAGATCTTCCTATCAAAGAAGCGTGGGATTAGGACATTTCGCAAGCACACACTTGAGTGTTTTAAGAAACTTGACCACTGCTGAAACTAGTAGCGAAGAGTCCATGAAAGAAGGGTTGAGATACATTGGGTTTGGGGAAGAGGAAAAACCACACTCCCCAACCAGGTCTAGTGGTATCATTGATATTGCCTAGGGATTTTTTGGTCTCCAAACCAGTCTTACGAGATGAAGAAGCGCAATCTACGGGCATAGATCCATCAACCAGTGCAAGACTCGGTCCACGACAAGAAGTACCCATCCAAATGTCGAGGTTATCGAATACTAGCACCCCCTAAATAAGACGGGACATAGAAAGTGCGGCCACTAGGATGACGGGTTAAATATTCTTTCCCACCACCGATGAAGTAGAGTTTGACCTCAAACAGAGTGAGGTGGAACAACAACTACGAGAATTGAGCTTAAGGAACAAGAGCTTGATACTTGAAGAGCGAGAGCTGAGCAAAAAGAAACGGGAAGTTTTAACCCACTACAATCACGAGGGAAGGAACACACCAAAAAGGATATTGAGCAGATGATCAATCACCCTACGTTCCTACAAGACATGGAACTTTTGATTCTACAAAGACATACGGAGGTGACTAATGATGAGTCACTCCAAGGTACAGTGGGCTGGACCATCCCATGGACCATAAATACCTAGAAGGGCCAATACAGGAAGAGGACGAGGTCTAGGAAGGAGGGAGAAATTCCTCAAAGACCTAGGATAGATCCAACCATGGACTTTAATGCAGCCACAAGTACAGACTTGCTAAATATGGCGGTAGAGATGGTCCGGGGAATGGTTAGAGAACTAGGCACTGCTCTGGAATCTCGACCCTCCTAGATGAAACCACATATCATTTCCAAACTTGTCCAAAAGTTCTCTGGGGATGGGGATCCTATCCAACATGTAGAGATTTTTTAATCCACATGTTAAACCTGTGGGCCAGTCAGTGATGTGACGATGATTCATGCCTTCTCATCACTCACTGACCTTGGAAGGAAAAGCTCATCATTGGTTGGAACCCTCAAGCCTAAGGATAAGGTTAACTTCACAAGACTCAAGAACGTTTTTGTGCCCAGTTTTGCCTGAAGTGGTGATAGATGGAGCCCTGTGGCAAAGTTACATAATATCAAACAAAAGGAAGTTGAGTTGATGAGAGACTATGTGTCTCATCTAAAGCACTTAAATTCAAGGTGCAAACTTTGGGAGAGGTTAATTGATGTTCAGTTATTGCCTTGCTTGCAGAGAGGGGTTAGAGACCACAGAATGCATGATTACCTCGGTACTAGCCCGACGACCTACTACTCTTGATGCATGCTGCAAAGTGGCAGTTGAATATGAAGATAATATGTTGGAATTGCCGCAACCGGAAGATGTCAAAACATCTTTAGCAACTACGACTTCGCGTGTCTCGAGCCACCAAGAAATTGGAACTCGAAGCAAGCAAGTCGGAAGTGGATGAGCTCAATAATGCCATATTAGAAAAATTGAAAGTAAAAGAGGGAAGAGAAACATCTGGGCATGGGCTTAATCATCTTTACCCCCGCAGGGAATTGGTGTGGTGCTCTATGTGCAAATTAAATCACACTACCACCACCGAGTGTCCACAATTAAGAGCAAGGTCGTTACTCTATTGTGCCCACTGTGTAAAATTAGGAAATCATGACACTTCAATGTGTAGATATCCAAGATTTCAAAAAGTTGCATAGCTACCAGCACTTAGAGCACCACTGGCTTTACCTGTGCCACCTGTACAGATCACCGCTACTGCTAAACAACCCAACTCTTCCTACTTACCTCCTAGGGGGATGTTTCGGGTACAAGACGCTTCACCTTTGCCACCACTAATTCTACCACCACAACCACCACAAGCTAAAATCAATCAAGTATTGATTGAAGAGCCTTCAAAAGATGTTAACATGGTACGGGAAGTAGAACTTAGAGGAGAGTACTACGAAGAATGTTGTGAATGCTATGAATATGTGATTATTAATGGTAGATTTGTGTCAGCAGAGTGCTCCATGTTAACCAAGATGATTAACAACTTGTAAGATGATTTTTTGTATCGTCCATATTTTCTCAAGGGTAATGAGGCCAATGTATGGACATTGTGGAAAAAACCACTTCAATTCATACCTTCTTTTTTCCATCAAATTGTAAATTTAATTATATAGTCATTTTGACTCTTTTGTGTAAAGATTTTTGTAATTTCAAAAATTTTGCTTTAAGGTTGAAAACCAAAGGGAGTTTTTATGGACATTGATACTTAAGTATATCTTCTGTGCCAATAAAAACATGCCACCTCAAAAATTATATATATTCAAGGTTTGCTCTTTGCAAATAATAAAGTCAGGGCTTTCACATTATTATGAGTCTAGACAATGAGATTGAATTGGGGGCACCCTTAATAAGGAATCCTTTGGTCAAATTTTTTTTGGTGCCCTTATATGAGGGGTGAAAACCCCCAAGAAGAGCATTTTAGAGTGTCTTACAAACTGAGGGCTTGGATCTTGATTAAGGCTCTGAGAGAAGATTGATTGTGCACTAGGTCCTAGGAGGAGCCCTTGGATCTTGATTAAGGCCGTGAGAGAAGATCGAATGTGCAATAGGTATTAGGCCCATGGGAGGTTGTTCATTGACATGAATTAATTTGTATTGTATTAATTAAATGCCATTGATGTGGCATTTAATTAATAGAGACCTTAGGAATGAGTTCCCCACGGCCACCCCTCCCCTCCCCCTCCCTCTCCTCCTTCTCTCTCCCTCCCTTTACTCGTAAAATGAGCCGTTTATGGCCTTTTTATAGAGAGACCTTAAATAAAAAGGGTATGGGTGAGTGCATGGAAATAGAAAGCATATGGGGGTCATCATTTCATTGCCTTAAATAGAGGGTGAATGCATGCAAATAGCAAGCATATGGGGGGTCATCATTTCATTGCCTTAAATAGAGGGTGAATGCATGCAAATAGCAAGCATATGGAGGGTCATCATTTCATTGAATTTTTCAAGCCATACTAAAATGGAACCTTAGAAAAACACTCTTATTCTTGAAAATCTCATATAAGAATATATTTAGTGGAAATGCAAAAAACATTTTGGTGCCAATAAGCACCCACAATGTTTTGTGGGTTGTAAATTAATTAGGATTGAAGTAAATAATTTTGGTATCCTAAAATCTGACCTTAGGAAAACTGAGCTTCTGAAAATTTTCAAAGGTTCGGAGACCTATTTTAGAAAACAAATCTTGCTAAATCTTGTCAAATCCCTGATGAGCCACATGTTGCCACGTGCACATATAAGTGGATTGCATGGAAGGCACGCCGTACTTTGAGCCCTTCTCATGTGTTTTCTCTGTTTCCTTCCTTTGCAAACATAATCGCCTATAGATGGCCATCTTAGTACCAAACTCCTCTATTGGTGTGAGATCTAAGTATCCTATATGTGTTTTTTAAAGAGGTCTAACTGGGTGGGCTGGTTGATCTCCTCATCTGTGTTCCACAAAAACCGGGAGGTATGATCATATTCCAAAGGTGGAAGCTGCTGCATCTGTAGACCATGTAATGTGAAACACTGAGAGACACTAACAAACCAAGACTTATCTCCCTACCGTGAGGACTCCATGGCTAATCTAGGGTATCTACGTGGGATTATCTTGTGTATTTGCCTGATGTATGTGATGGTCTGAAAGAGAGAATCCACCACCATTGTAGTATGTGATACTAATGGTTTGCCTCGGATCATAAGTGAGAACATCATGACCTGGGGTCTCTAAATCTTCTTCCACATCTCCTTGAAAGCTTTCCACCCCAAAAGGCCATACATCAATGCTGGGGGGAGTAATGTGTCCAAGAGCCAAGACTTCATCCTCGACTCCTGGAAGTGTGTTTGGAAGCACTATCACTCCAGGAGAGCTAGAGTTACATATCTTCATGTGAGGCAAGCCTCTGACTTTGAGTTATCTTCATCTGGCGCCCGAGAGTATAAAGGAATACTTGGGGTATTGGCAGAGTATTGATGACCTTTGTGAGAATAGCATTTTCCTACACGATTATCTTGCAACGCTTTGCTACCCCCCCCTCTCTCTCTGTGGATTATTTTGGACTAAAAAAGGGCCCTCCAAGAAGAGCCATGTCATCACTTTTCTAGAGAAAAGGGGGTGGTGGACCTCCACATGTGGCATACAATTGAAAATCCCTTGAAAAGCTGACTCTAAATCTACCACCTCCGATAAATTTTGAGTTTATATGGTCAAGTTATGACTTCCCCATTAAAAGGTACATTCCAGTGATTGTGAAACCCATGTTATGGATGGTAGCATCAATAACATAGGTGTCACAATCATTGTAATCTTCCTTTTAGTGGGAAAGGCCAATAACACAACCCTCCCCTTATTAGTGTGACGGGCACAAAATGACAAGTTTTTACAAAAGTGTCATTTATGTGATGACGAATGTCATATAAACAACATTTATTTGAGCATGAAAACACTACGTCACATGAACCGTTGCTTTTTTTACACGTAACTTTTTATGTTTTTGATACGACGCTCGTAGAGCGATGCCTACAAACTACAATGAGTTGCATAAACCATGCTACTTGATGAACGTCGGTTAAGGGACAGTCTCTAGTATTATAAAAAAACTCAAAACAGATGGCTCCTACGAAATTGCTAGAGCCATCTACGCTTTAGATCGTGTTTGTCCACGCTGCCGTCCTCAGCCCATGCCTCCTTCCTACATGCGAGGTCAGTTCACTTGGTCATAGCAATTACACTTACCATTGCAGCATGAAGAAGACTGCGGATGGTAATGTTTCATTCAAATTCAATGAGTTCCAACTTTTTTATTGAAATGAGAAAGCTATAAAAGGCAATGATATTGTTCTATGGGTTACCTTTTGGATGTAAGTATCACAAGTAACCTTGTACGCATTAGGTATGTGCTCATTTATAGGCCCAACAACTTAACGTTTTGTTTGATTTCCGTGTTTTTTAGGTTCCAAGGTCTCCTGTGCTGAAGTTGGATGAGTGCCAGATTGTGAAGGGAAAAAGGCTAGAGAGAATGAGTGTCACACTCATGAACCATGCTATGGTGACAACCTTTAAGTCTCCATCTACTACCACTATTTCAGAAGGGCCCGATGATGAGGGAGAGAGCACAATTGATTTTCAAGATCAAGGGCATGACAATATTTCACACACTAAACCATCATTAAGTGTTCAATCAGAGAAAGATATATGGTGGTTAGGAGCATTTGAGGTTCCCAAGGAGACACACGAGGTGCTATCATGGGTCTTTGCAAGGTTGCCTTCGGTTAGTGATGTGATAAAGTCACAAATAGGGGGTGAGAAGCTAGATGTTGATGGTGGTTTAGGGAGCATTGATGTTGTTTGGCATCTTGGCAGGGATCTGAAGACAATAAAGTGTATGTTTGCATGCACTAAAGATGCAAATAGAGCTCACCCATGCCCTTGGTGCATGCATGGATTGAAACAAAAAACCAAGAAGAAATGCAAGGGGACGGCCAATGGTGAAGAGGAATGCGAGGAAACATGAAATTGCGAGGGAGAGTGGGACGGTGGTGTCCTTTCATCACCTATGTTGGGGCCTCTAAATAGGGACTTAATGGATAATAGTTGAAACCCCATAATTCCTTTCCCTCTTAGGAATGGTCACTTTTGTACTTTTCATGCTTTCATGCATATCTTTGACCGCCTCTTAAAGTGTCACATAGACTATGCGTTCACTATGCCCAGTAAAATTCAACAAGATGAGGCGATTGCTAGATTGGAGAAGATCTTAAATGACATTGGTTGCCATGGGGGCAACGTGGAGATACAAGTTAATCAAAAGACCTATAGAGTTTCACATAAGGTTTCTCAAAAGGTTTCAATGAGTGTAGGCAAGGTGAGAAGGTTTCTCAAGAAGCCTTGCAACAAGTGGGACAAGGTTCAGAGATATGCAGACAGGCAACACGTCGAGGAAGGTGAAAATGTTCTGCGAAGAGATGGGAACTGTGGAAAGACCTTTGTGCTTGTACTACTTCGGACTGCTTGGATGCAAACATTGTTGTTTTGCGTGAGCAAGTGTGGGCAAATTTTGATAAGGTAGTGTGGTTGATGAGTCAAAGCAGTATAATAGACCAAAATTGTAAAAAATTTCAAGAAAAGTTGAAAAGCTTCTTTTTGAAGCCATGGTTCGCACATGGGGTGAATTATATTGTGCATTACATGGTAATATAATGCTTTTAAATGTTTTGTAGAACAAATTTCTTCTTCTAATGCACTTTTTCTGAATGGTGGTTTTGTTTGGTATCTGTAGCACATCTTATATGCTCATGGTGCATATTTCATGACAGCGCCTATGGCTCGCTTGACATGTGGAGCACCAAGGAATGGAGAAAAGTCACTACCGTGCAAGGAGAGTCTATTTCAAGAACACAAGACATGGAGGTGGCAGGACTCGATCAAACTATCTCAAAGAAATTTTTTGGTTCTTCCATTATACCTTTGGAAGAAACCTTTCAAGGGAGAGGGCTCAAATGTCCAAATTGGCCCAAATTGCCAAAATGAAAAGTAAGGGTGAGAAAACAAGAAGGTGGAGGGTAGGGACAGGAACTGCATGTCATGTGGCATGGAGGCTTACACGTAGGAGAGTTGGTAAAGTATGGGTCCCTATAGACTTGAATGAGGCCTAGGGTTGATGTGTAGCTGATCTATGGGGATACTATCTATTGAATGAAATCAGGTGTTATAATGGATAATTTAAATGGTTCTTTTTTGCTTAGTATGCAACCATGTTATCTTTTGTGTTAAAAAACCCATTTTTTTGGTGCGTGATATTTTTCTGAAAACTAGGGTTTTATGTTGGCCACTATAAATGAGCACCCTCTCTCTTTTTGTCCATTTTGTACAAGCACTTTTAGAGCACACAAGCACTTAACTCCTCATTGGGCATTGCTTCCGAACTCACACGGTACTTATTCTCTATCGAGGTCCCCGTGGGACCTCATGAGGATGCTCTCTCAGCCCAGGAGCTAGAAGTCAAGGATTTGCACAAGCTTGCCGCCCAGATCAACAATTTTGTTTCTGCATGTAGCATCTGTGTAGGGATCGGTTTTCTGTGTTGAGCGGAAGGCCATGTAATGAACCCTCCATACCACAAGCTCACCGCCGCACGAGGGCATTGCGGTTTGCTAGGAACATTGCAGAGCACTGGTAGTCTATGGTGTAAATTCTATTGCAGTTTTTGGAGTCCTCCTTGGTTTCGAGGACCGTGAAGTCATGCTTCAATACCAATTTTGTTAGATTGATATACTTCCCTTGCTAGGTTTTATTGGAAGCGAGGAAGCTTTGTAATATCTTCAAATATAGTTTTTTTGATGACTTGAATTGTATCCCAAAGATTTACATTGCTTTCTAATACTTGAAGAAGTTTCAAGATGTTGATTTTTAAAATATGACATGCTTGGTATTCCACATATTCGTGTGTTTTGATGCTTTGTGATAATTCTCCAGAAGGGTGCGAAATGTCACTGTGCAATTTGGCCGGAAGAAAGGCTAATTTCACACCCTTCCGGACCAATAAAATATTTCCTCAATTTTACCAAATGTCTCTAGTGAACGCTTATTTGAATGTTGCCCCATGCATTTAGCATGCGTACGATTTGTTTGCACACGTGAGTGACCTTTTAAAATTAGGGCTTTTTTAGGATTATTGCTAGGTTTGTTCCTAATCTACCCTTTTCAAAGTAGAAACCCGCAGGATCGCCAGTGTATATTCCTGACTCAAATCAGACTTTCACTAAACCTAATTCGGATACATGGAAGTAAGACTAAAATCAGAATACACATGTGGATGACAGAAATGAGTCCGAATGCCATTACAGAACGCAGACGGAACTCCTTAATTCATCATATCCAAAACACAATAGTGCGGCTGATTAAAAGCCCGCATCAGTTACAAGTGGTTATAACTGCATTCCTTCATCAAAATGTCCCCAAGACATAATGAAAGTCTGACTAAGGTATTTTGCAAAAATACTTACAAAAAGGAATTTCTAAACTTGAAAACTAAAACAAAGTAAAGTAATCTATGGTACTGTAAAAAGTAGAGCCCTAACACTGGCACAACTCGATGGCCTGAGCCTGACTAGGCGGACCCGTTTCCCATAATCCCTTGATCCGACAAAAATTCTCTATTGATTTAGGATAGCAGCTTCTTACTTGATAGCAAACGGTAGTGCCTGGAACCAAATCCAAGGTACCGAACATACAATCAAGCAGAAAAAACACCATCCCCCTCCGGAAATGCTCCATCCCCTTCATCCTCTGTTGCTGTATTTGTTTCCCGAAATCTCTGCATCATCAGCCAAAGGTCTTGATGTCTTCACCAATTCAAACTGATTTTCCGTCTCCTCAGATGTACTAACCATCAAATTCTGACCCTTAGCCATATCACCTCCTGCTGCAACCACATGCGACAATGCCTCTTGTCCTCCTATCTGCATATCCATTGCAAACACACCAGATTCCACTGGAACTGCATCCTTAACCTCCTGCAATGTCTGCTGTAACAATTTATTAGACAGCTTCATATTCTCTACTTCAAGCTCTTTAATCCGCATGACATATTCCTCATCCACTTCAGAAGTAAACATAGCCTTCACCTCCTGATAAGGCTTTGAAATCCATTCCTCCATTTTCAATAGCAAACCTTCCCACAATTTTGATGCGTGCTCTGTCTCACTGCTTTCTTCATCACTTCAACATCTTCAGTTGCTATTATTACTCCTTGAACCTGATTCTCTTCCAAGATTTCCCCTTCTAACTCTGATAATGCACCAATCCGAGACTGTAAAAACTCGTTCTCTGCTCTCTGCTTGAACTGCTGCCACTTTGTCCATTGTCTGAGTCCACTCAGACATTGTCTGAGTCCACTCAGACCTGCATTCTTGCTTAAACACCTCTGTCCACTCTCTGAACAATGCTGTGGAATTCCACACACCCAATAACTCCTCCTTATGTTGCTTCCTGAGCTGAACATATTCTGCTCCTTCAAGTCCTTTATTTCCTTGCGCATGTCATCCAATCCTGCTACTTCATTATCAGCTACCTGCTTTTCCAAAGCCTCCATAGCAGCCTTTTGTCTCTCTCCTTGCTTAGCTTGCTGCCTTATATAATGCTGTACTGAGTATAACTTTGTGATGGCCTCTTCAGGCCTCATGGCTACATCCAACCCTGTGGATTTGATCATCTGAACTGCTGGTGCTACAGGAGTAGATGGTACAGAACTCCCTAAAGATTGTAGTGCCAATCCGCCAGCGCCCTTTTGTTTTGGCATCTAAACCGCTGGTGCTACAGGAGTAGATGATACAGAACTCCCTAAATCCTATAGTGCCAATCCGCCAGCGCCCTTTCGTTTTGGCATCTTTAACTTATGTCCGACGATAGCCGATTCAGGCTTGCTACCCCCTGCTTTATCTCCATCAAACACCACTAAAGAAGGCTTCTTTTTAGCCACTGCATCTAACACCTCCTGCTTTGAATATCTGACAGCAAGCAGATCTGCTTCATCAGTTGCCTTCATGCTTGACCCTGCCATCATGTATTGCAGCTTTCTCTTGAGGTTTCCACCATCCACCACAGGCTCCTTCATCGACGCCTTCGGCTCTGCATGAGTAGGATCGGAACGAAGCCAATCCCTATATGTAAATAACCCGGCCATGTATGGGGCTAAACGGTCCACCGAAACTTGCCTCCTTTTATCTCGAAGCCCTGCATAGAACTGCAATTTCTCATGGAGAAGAGAACCCCAATCAATACTCAATCCTTTTTTTGCACTGTGCAGCATTGCATAAGATTCCTTACTCATATACAAACTTTTCACCAACAGGCACACCTTGGATAAAAACCAGGTACACTGCACTTGCCTCTGTGGAGATGCATTCCTGACCATGAAATACCCCTTTGTACCTTCGGGAGAACCAAACTCCACCCTCATCATCTGGTCGGTCACTTTTAGGACACTAGAATCCTTTGTATAAGGTAAATGAAATGCTGCTGCTACATAGTCTGGTGTTACCTACATCTGTTGTGTGACAAACCTGCGTGTAGAGTTCAAGTAGTCGAACTACTCCTTTGCATGCGGATTCTTCTCCCACTCCGACCATGGAAGATTTGCAAATTCCCACAGCTTTATCCGCCTCAGCCAAGCTTCTGTCTCACCATTAGTCAGCAGGTCCATACAAGCCTCCTGCTCATCACCATCATCCTCAATCTCCACAGGACTGTTCTGACCCTCAGCTAGCCCTATCTGAACTATCTCGTCCCCCATTTTCTTAAAATGTCCTTTCCCTTTCTTCATTGCCGCCACCATCGGGACAGAATTACTGCGGGTTTGGGGCATGTCTAGCAGCGCTAAGCTTCTCCTAAGCTCGTTCAAGCGGTCCAGCTTTTCTATGGGGCTGCATGCTGCATGGCCCGCTCAGAAGTAGGACACTTACTATATGAAACTGCGTCCCGTCTACCATCTCAAGAGATTCAGGTGGATATTCTATTCCCGCAACTCGAAAACCCCCAATCCTCATTTTGATGTGATTTAGACGTTTCACACAAATCAAAGCCATCATGTTGAAATTTAAAAATTTCGAATGCCACGTCAGCACAAAACACTCCGATGTCTCGGATCCTCCCTTCGGAATCACCCCTTCACACATTGCGGACATGATCTCCACTTCATTCAACTGTGTATCCATTGAGTCATCGTCAGACCTTCTATCCTGACCTGTTTCATGAATGCCCTTCTGGCCTGGGATATCTCCATAAAATTTCTTGAGCCTGAATCCATTAACTGGTTTCAACACCTCCGTTCCAAAATAGTCTGTCAGTTGGAATGTGCCTTGCCCTAAATCCTCTGTAATTTTATAAGGACCCAAATACCTAAGTTTGAGCTTACCAGGGTGTGGTCCCAGCTTCGAGTTATACATCATAACCCAATCGCCCTTCTGAAAAATTTTAAACTTGATCTGCCTTGCCATCCATGCTTGTCTCCTCTTTTGTGTCACCTCCACTGTAAGAGCACTAAGTAATCTATCTTCATCCAACTGTAATAGCTGCTCCTGCCTGTGCTTTAATGACTCCTCTAGTGACAATCTATATTCTAAAGAAATCCTTAGTGTCGGAACCACAAACTCCATGGGAACAACCGCTTCTATCCCATACACTAATCGGAATGGCGTCATGCCAGTGGGGACACTTTGAAAGTAGTCCGAAAGGACCACAGAGCTGAATCTAATTTATCATCCCAATCCTTATAGTGATCTGCTACTATTTTCTTCAAAATCCTGAGCAAAATCTTGTTTGAAGTCTCCGCCTGTCCATTTTCCTGGCGGATGATATGGGGATGATTTCTTGTGTACCATCATGTGAGTCATGGTCAGCTCCTGAATTACTGAATTTAAAAAATGTGTTCCCTGATCAGAGACCAACTCCACAGGACATCCAAACCTAGTCATTATGTTCTTGTATAGGAACCTTGCTACACTAGCTGCCTTGTTGTCTCTCAAAGCCACTGCCTCTACCCATGTTGTGGCATAATCAGTAGCCACTAGTATATACTTGGCACCTGTTCTGCTAGCTCTTGGCTTAATTGGTCCTACAAAGTCAAGCCCCCATTTCTGAAATGGTTCCAAAGGCATTATTGGATGATCTTGCATTCTATCTGATGATCCTGGCTGTCCCATTTTCTGACACTGTAGACACTCTCTGGAGAACTTATGAGCATCTTTAAGTACCAAAGGCCACCATAAACCAGCCTGCAAGATTTTCTGACCTGTAATCTCTCCTGAGAAATGTCCGCCAGCATTGCCACTGTGAGCCTCCTTCAATACAGCTTCCTGCTCTTCATCAGGCGCACACCTGCGTATAATTTGATCAATACCTCTTCTGTACAAACATCCTGCAATGACTAGAAAAGGTCTGCTCTTCAAAGCAAACTTCTTTTTATGATCCGCTATCATCTGTGTTGGCAGCATTCCATCTAGCAAAAAATTCAGCATCTCATCATACCAGTTTTCAGCTTGAAAAGTCCCAACAGCATAGAGACTGCCATCTGGTAACTGATCTAAAACTCCAACTGCTGCTTCACCATGCTCAATCCGACTCAAATAGTCTGCAATTGCATGTAACTTGCCTGGAGCATGAATAATAGTAAAATCAAATTCCTGCAACAAGAGCATCCACCGTGCCAGCCTCCCTGTTAACTGGGGCTTCTTCACCAAATACAGCAAAGCTTGGTGGTGGTCAACATGGAAAATCACTTTGTTGCTCAATAGATAGTGTCTGAACTTCCTTAATGCATAGACCATGCCCAAAGCTTCTCTCTCAGTCACTGTGTAATTCTTCTCAGCTGGTGACAACATTTTACTTGCATAATAGATAGGCCGGTACCATCCTTTCTGCTTCTCCTGCATTAAAACAGCTCCGATTGCAACATCCGACGCATCTACAAACACATGAAAAGGTAAAAGCCAATCTAGTGGCTGCAATATTGGTGCTACCACCAATATTTTATTTAGAATTTCAAATGCATTCTTCTGTGCCTCTCCCCAGACATATGGAATGTCTTTTTTGGTGAGATGAGACAATGGGGCACAAATATCTGCCAGATAGCGCAAGTATCTACCATGCCATTTAATCTGACCCAAAAACCTCATTAACTCTTTTAGATTCTTTGGAGGTTGAGCTTCTTGAACTGCTCGGATCTTGTCAGAATCGACCAACATTCCTTCTGCTGAAATAATATGTCCTAATAGCTCTCCTCTGCGGACTGCTATTGTGCATTTGAATGGATTCAGGGACATTCTAAACAGCCTGCATCTTTGCAAACATTTCCTCAAATGCTCCAAATGCAATGACTGTTCCCCAAACACTGAGAAATCATCCATGAAAATCCTCATGAAATCTGTAAGATATGGCTCAAATGTTCTGAATGCTGCTTTTGAAAAAGACGGGGGGCCATTCTTTAACCCAAAACTCATCACTGTATACACAAATGCTCCCCACTCTGTTATGAATGCAGTTTTCTCCATGTCTTCCTCTGCCATGCTAATCTGATTATACCCTAAGAATCCGTCCAGAAAACTATACATTTCATGGCCAGCAACATCATCAACAAGCAATGTGTCTACAAATGGCAGGGGAAACGGATCAGTTATTGTAGCTGCATTCAGCTTGCTATAATCCACACAAACCCTTAGCTTTCCTGATTTTTTCGAAACTACTACAATGGGGGAAAGCCATGTTGCCTGATCCACTGGCTTAATAAACCCTGCTTTTAGGAGCTTATCCAATTCCTCCTTCACTTGTCGGGCATAATTCGGATTCATGCGGTAACGCTGTTGCACCACTGGTACAGCATCCTCTTTAAGATTAATCTGATGCTGATGAATCTGTGGATCCATCCCTTTCATATTAGTGTAGTCCCAAAAGCAAACACATCAATAAATTTCTGCAGCAACTTCTTCAACTGCTCCTTAAAATCGGAATCCAGGTGCACACTAACCTTGACAATCCTTGGATTGTCCACTATACCCAAATCTAAATCTTGCAATTCATCTTCTTTTACTCTAGAACTCTTTCCCAGAGTATGTTCATACAATGCCTCTGCTTGCTTGATAGCTTCTCCAGCATCCTTTTCGGAGTCCTTGCTCTGAACATCCAAAATCTGAGAAGTTGTTTCCTCCCTTGAGATTTCCTTCAGGTCGGACCCTTTTGGGCCCTCCAACTCCACTTGAGCACACTGAAGATTAGGTTTCCCTGTGAACCAGTACCTATCCATAATGTCAATGACATCCACTTCAAAAATAGGCACTACTGTCAGATTTTCTTTAAGATAATCCTCTTCCTCATCATCTGTGACTTCCGATGCCAAGTTGATTGCTTGAGCATATAGAGGCTTAATTTCCTTTGCTAAAACTCCTTTATCAGTCATGCTAACCTTCACTGTTTTGGAGCCTTTCTTAAGAGCAATTTCATCCTTCTCCCAGTCTTGCTTAAGTTCTGCTGTGCAGAACCAAGGTCTCCCCAATAACATTGGTGGGTAAGCTCCTCCTGTGTCTTCCAATTTTAAGACCACAAAATTTACTTTGAATGACAAACCAAAAATCAGTACCTCTTGGTGTCGTAACATCCCGATAGGCTGGACCCTCCTCTGATCCGCCATCCGCACTTGGAAAGGAGCTGGTTGCAACTCCATCTGCTTCAATTTTAGAAACTCCCCTTCAGGTAAGATGTTCACTCCAGAGCCTCCATCTAATAAAACCTTAGTAAAGTCCTTCCCCTGAAACTTAAGATTTATGGTAGGAACTCTCCAATCCACATCTCTAGGTGACATGTTGCATACTTCTACCTCTAATGCTCATGGCCTCTTCCTTGCAGTTATCACTTTGTCTTTAAATATTGGCACTATGTTGAGCAATTGATCCAAAGTGATATTTAAAGGAGTATGCATTAATTCTTCAAAGAGTGAAACTGAACCAACCTAATCCTTCTTCTTTTCATCTTCCCAAGCTACTTGTTTCTTCTTCTGCATCTTCTTCAACTGTTTCGATGATTGCTCTCGGACATCCTTTTGTTCCTCCCAATCCAATGGAGACTTCAGCTTCTGAGATCTGGTTACTGCCATCACCTCAACATTATCTTCTTTCTCTACACAATTGGAGCAGTCACATGCCATTTGCATTGCTGACACTGATTTCTCTTGTAAACACTTCCTTCCTTCACTCTCTGGGATATCAGATGGCGGACTCACCACCACAGGCTGAATTTCTGTTAAAACAAGGTTAACTTGTGGAACAGGATTCTCTTCCTGTCTAGGCTGTTGGTGTGGAGCCTGATTTTGATTATCATACTCATTCCAATTATTCCTCCATTCATTCCGCCAAGGAACTCTTCCTCTTCCTCTATTCCATTGTCTGTTTGGAGGTCTCCATTGATATCCATAATCCTGAGTTGGAGGATACCAATTTTGATTTCCTCTCGGTTGGACTTCTGGGGCAACTTGCACCACTGCTGCCCGAGTCTCCTGTCTTTGCTTCTGAATCCGATCTGGAACTGGACCTCTATACCATGGATTATACTAACAGTTTGATGTTAGATGACCATCCCTCTCACAAATATGACAGTGAGGTTTATCAAATGATGAAACCCCCATTTCTTTTATCTTTTTGGATACTAACTTATCCAATTCCTCAGTTCCTTTGTCTTACTTCTTCCTCTTTGTCTTGTTCTTTTCCTCCTTTTTTTTCTTCTTCTTGTCTTTCTTCCTCTTTGTCTTTTTATGCTTCTTTTTAGATTACTAAGAACAAGGGCAACAACAAGAGCAGCAAGGGGAGCAAGAGGAACAAGCACCGGTCCCAAAAAGAAACAGAAGGAAGTGGATGCATTACAGGCCTCATCCCCTAAAACCACATTTTGCCAATCGTCTTCCTAGTGGCCATGCTCGCAAGAGACGCTCCAGGTATAGGGCTTTCCAAGAGATACGGTACTACCAGAAGTCCGTGGAGCTTCCCATCTGGAGGATCCCATCCGGAGGGCACCTTTCTCATGAACGTGTAAAGAAATTTTATAGGAATACAAGATGGAATGTTGGATGCAGTCGGCTCGGGGGGGTCACTATATGTAAATCCTCTATATCACGTGCGTTCAAGGCCTATTTAAAAAGTCCCTTATCTGTGAATTTTTTAGTGATTATAATGTATCCTTTCTTATTCAAATCTGTAAATTTTTTTTAAAATACAATAAATAAATCCCCTCTGTAAATATATTTCTGTAAGTTTTAAATATTTAAAATGTCCTTCTGTTGAACCCACGTGATACTTACATATTTATACGAGTGACCCCCCCGAGGCAGTCGGTTGCCCTAGAGGCATTGCAGAAAGCCACGGAAGCATATCTTGTTAATTTATTTGAGGACACAAATTTGTGCGCCATCCATGCAAAGCGGGTTACCATAATGGTAAAGGATATGCAGTTGGCCCGTCGTATTCATAGGAGAAAAGAGGAACAAAAAATGATGTATCTCAATTTTCAATGTATCTCAACTTTTCGTATTAATGAATTTTTGATGTGTTTATATCTTCATTTTGCATATTTGATTGTCTATTTGATTTTCTAATTGATTTAATCGTGTAATATATCTTCCATCACAATTTGATAAAGGGCCATAAGGGTGTGAAAAAGGCCCCTCTGGGCCATTTTCACACCCTCTTCTGGCCCACATGGGTTTTAATTGTAACATGGTTTTTAATTGTAAGATGTATCATCGCAAAGGGCATGGGGTGGGAAAATGTTGTGTATGGGAGCCTCATACACGGGCCATTTTTGTGATGGCCACAGGGGTGCGAAAGTGCTGTGTAAGGGAGCCTTGTACAGGCCATTTTCGCACTCCTCTGTCCCTTCTAAAATTGTTTGTAAAATTTTTCCTATAATTTGAAGGTTTTTATGAATATTAAAACTCAAATCCCTTAAAATCAGCCGTAGATCAAAATTTCCATTAGGATGGAAATATCATGGAATTAAGATACTCTATAGGCAACCCAATACATCATGAAGTTGGTCTTCTTAAATGGTCTTTTCTCAAAGTGAAGAATGCAAGGGAAGGAAGATGATGTTAATACAAGACATAATTGATTTTAAACCTTCAAAATCAGAATGCATGTAATTTTTGATTTCTATTGATCAAAAGGGATGGCCTCGTACATCATCATGTGGTTCTCAATATCTTTTTGCGTGCTCATCATTGATTACCAAACCAAAGTTATTTTTTAAATTTCCACCATTTTCTATGGTTAATTAGGGGCTAAATAAGTTATTCACATTCTAGTGGAGGGTGTAAAGCTATCAAAATTGTGACGGCTAGAGGGGTCATAAAATGTTGTGTATGGGGGCCTCATACATGCCATTTTCGCACCCCTCTAGCCCTTCTAAAACTTTTTGTTGTTTTTTTCCTAAAATTTGAAGACACACCATTTTATATGATTAATTAGGGGCTAAAGAATTTATTCTCATTCTAGTGGAGGGCGTAAAGCTATCTAAATCGTGATGGCCAGAGGGGTGCAAAAATGCTGTGTATGGGGGCCTCATAGAGGCCATTTTTGCACCCCTCTATCCCTTCTAAAATATTCTATAAATTTTTTTCCTATATTTTGAAGACACACCATTTTATATGATTAATTAGGGGCTAATTAAGAAGCTATTCTCATTCTAGTGGAGGGCATAAAGCCCTTAAAATCATGATGGCCAGAGGGGTGCGATGAAAAAGCTGTGGTACGGGGGCCTTATGCAGGCCATTTTTGCACCCCTCTACCCGTTATAGAACATTTTGTAGTTTTTTCCCTAAAATTTGAATGTTTATTTCGGTTCACGTCATCAAGGGAAAACACGTTTATTTCACTTGAAAACCAACTAAAATTAAATAGCAAATATTTTCACATTACAAATCAAACACATATACTTAAAAAGCATCATTCTACATTGTATTGATATAAAAAGTTATATATGGGATTTGGTAATACTTTTTACAAGTGAGGTTTGGCGCTTCTTAGCTATACGGGGAGCTTGTCGGGGTTAGAATGACAGTGGCAATTTCTTGAGGTTAGTCATGGCCAAGTGACTTGGCAATTCCTAATTGGGCAAGCACATTGCCTTTATATCCACTCCCAAAAGTGGTCTCATGACTAACGACTTTCTAACTAGGATTACAAAACTGACCGACCGGCCAATAGTGGCCACAGAGAGTTGCTTTGAGAAGGTCTTCATTCAAAAAGGGGGAAGCTGGCATCCGGTGTGAATTCTTTGTGAATAATCACAAAGTCATTGGGTGGGAGGTGTCCGATGTAGTGGGCAAGAGCCGGATATGGACTTGCAGTAGATCGCGTTCCCCCACCCCACATAGCAAAACTATCCATCTCTCGCACCCTCTCTTGTTTATCATCTTCATTTGCATCAGCCTTTCTTTCCAAGTCAATTTTGGACTTGGATTCGTCGATATTATGTGTTGGAGTTGGTGTCCAAGGCACAATTGAACAGGATACACTTTGTTGCGCCACTTGGAACAACTCCTCGGTGACGTTTGCCTACTCTGCATTCTTGGTTGCCTCCAGAGCAATCACCACTGTCTCCTCTAAAGATTTTGTGCAAGTAGGAGGAAGGTCTCCTCCATGTTTCCTATGTTGGAGTAATTGAATGAGAACTCTGCCTTCACCCCCTTGAGCATGCTCAAGCAGTCATCCATGTGGAGGAAACATGACTTTTCAATGTTATGCAAAAAAATGAAAAGCTCCCCCCTGTACCGCAACCGGACATAGAGAGTCAACCTCTATCTCAAGAAGGGGGGCAGAGTCATCTTCATCTTTAGTGGCAGGGCAGTGTCGCTTCCACTAGCCTCAAAGCAGCGCGTGGATTTTCTACGAGTGCCTGAGTACCCTCTCTCTTTTTGTCCATTTTATACAAGCACTTTGAGAGCACAGAAGCACTCAACTCCTCATGGGCACAATCATTGCTTCTGAACTTGCACGACGGTACTTATTCTCTATCGAGGTCCCCACGCAACCTGATGAGGATGCTCTCTTAGGCCCAGAAGCTAGAAGTTAGGGATTTGCACAACCTTTCCGCCCAGATCGAAAATTTTGTTTTTGCATGTAGCATCTACAAGGCTCAAATTTCTATGCTGACGAGCGGGAGGCCATGTAATGACCCCTTCATACCACAAGTTGATCGCACGAGGGCATTGCGGTTTGCTAGGAACATTGCAGAGCATTGGCAGTCTATGGTGTAAATTCTATTGCGGTTTTTGGAGTCCTCCTTAGTTTCGAGGACCGTGAAGTTATGCTTCATTACCAATTTTGTTAGATTGATATACTTCCCTTGCTAGGTTTTATTGGTAGAGGAAGCTTTGTAATATCTTCAAATATAGTTTTTTTGATGACTTGAATTGTATCCCAAAGATTTACATTGCTTTGTAATACTTGAAGAAGTCACAAGATGTTGATTTTTGAAATATGACATGCTTGGTATTCCACATATTTGTGTGTTTTGTTTCTTTGTGCAAATTGTACAGAAGGGTGCAAAAATTCACCGTGCAATTTGGTTGGAAAGGCTAATTTCGTACCCTTTTGGACCAATAAAATATTTCCTTGATTTTATCAAATTTCTCTAGTAGTAATGAACGCTTATTCGAATGATGCCCCATGCATTTAGCATGCGTATGATTTGTTTGCATGCATGAGTGACCTCTTAAAATTAGGGTTTTTTAAGGATTATGGTTGACCTCTATTTTTGCCCATTCTTACCCTCATCCTTACCCTCAGCTCTCCTCACCATGGTGCAAACAAAGCAAACAGTGAAAAAGATGAGCGAAGAACGACACGCGTGATTGAGGGACAACACAAACAAGAATTTGGAGCGTTACAACCGTAAACTCAATAAAAATTTGAGAGAGAAAGCCAGCTTATCTTGGCCAAGAAAATAGGTAAAGTTGGTGGATTACGGCACGGAAGATAGCAGCACAATAGAAACTGACACTGACACCTGACACCAAGACTGACTACAGCAGGGAGCCTACATTGGCACACATGGAGATTCCCAACCACCCAGCCGTAGGGCGAAATAGCTTGCTATTCATCAACACACAACATCAAGAGCAGCAAGGGGAGCAAGAGGAGTGGTAGGAGCAAGAGCAAGAGCAAGAGCAAGAGCAAGAGCAAGAGGAGCAAGAGGAACAAGCACCGGCCCCAAAAAGAAACAGAAGGAAGTGGACCCATTAGAGGCCTCGTCCCCTACAACTATGTCCCTTCGGTCATCTTCCTCGTGGACACGCTTAGGGTACAGATCTTTCTAGGAGATACGACACTACCAGAAGGCCGTGGAGCTTCCCATGGGAGGGAACCTTTCTCACGAACGTGCAAATAAATTTTACGGGAATACAAGATGGAATGTTGGATGCAGTCGGTTGCCCTGGAGGACTTGTAGAAATTCACGAAAGCAGATCTCGTTAATTTATTTGAGGACACAAACTTGTGCACCATTTGTGAAAAGCGGGTCACCATAATGGTAAAGGATATGTTGTTGGCCCGTCGTATTTACGGGAGAAAAGGGGAACAAAAAATGATGTATCTCAATTTTCAATGTATCTCAACTTTTTATATTAATGAATTTTTTGATGTGTTTATATCTTCATTTTGCATATTTGATTGTCTATTTGATTGTCTAATTGTAGGTGAGTAGATATGATCCTCTACACAAGAGACCATAACCTAAGCCCCCAAGCCTCCCTTGAGTGTGCCCCATGCCCCTATTATATAGGAGGGCCCTCAAGTGACTCTTGACTCTCCATTTTCCATGTTTGACCCTTGGATTTGCCTGACCCTAACCTTAACCCTTAAGGTTAGTCCTAACCCATGCTCCACTAGAGCTTGTACCCATGCTCCCATGCTCACAAGCCTAATGTGGGTTAGCCTCCTAGTATATGCACACATAATGTGCATATAACACTACCCCAACCGGACATAGAGAGTCAACCTCTATCTACGGAAGGGGGGCAGAGTCATCTTCATCTTCAGTGGCGGTGTCGCTTCCACTAGCCTCAAAGCAGTGCACATAATTGTTTTGCGACAATGAGGCTTTCATTGACACTCATGTGCATTACACTTTGAGGCTCTTCCTTGTCGTGGATGAATTCGCCAAGGCACAGTTGTGGAATTTTGACCTCCTCTTCCTCCTTTGCTTCTGAAAGGAAGAAAACAATGTAGGTGAGCCATGATATGAAGTGATGGCCAATGGCACCTCTTTTTAGCTTGCATACTTGCTTCTTGTCAAGCTCTAGGAAGTGTCTAGATTTCATAGCCATTGCTTCAAATCTTGTGAGTCGCTCTTGGAAAAGGACCTTTCGTTGTGGTTGATGTACTCTAGGAGGTTGGAGGGCACCCAGAATCTGTCAATTGGTGGTGGCCAAAGAGACAGAGTGTGGCTTGATGTGCGTGTCCATGTAAGATAAAGTGTCCATAAATAATTCTTCATGGGGGCAGAGTGTGGATATCCAATAGATCTCACGAGTGAACATTCAGTGCAAGTGTGTGGCCTCTGGAAACTCTCTCTCACAGAGGAAATCCATGAAGCGTTCATAGGCAGCCATGTGCTCTGAAGCTCAAGAGTGGGGGTGGCTTGTGCTGCTGCTGAGAAAGAGTGAACAATGACACATAAGGCCTTCAAAGTACTATTTATACAAGATAGTGGCCATTTCACACTGGACAAAAAAATATTTGTTGATTTTTTAAAAGACAAAACCACCTCTTAAGAAACCAGACAACATATTTTAAATACCGAAGTATCTCGAAAATATTTTTTAATCCAAAACTCTAATGGAGGGATATTGCAAAATTGTTCCAGTGGATTCTCATAGCTTAGATTCTTAGAACAAAGGTGACATCATCTGGCCCCCAATCCGAGGACACCTTGGTGTTTGCTTCCATCCCCTTGCCAACCTATCCAAACACCCAACACAGTAAGTGACTCCAGAAAGGGGTGAGCAGATACAGAGGTTTAAATGTCAAACAATCCTTACCTTCCTACCCCGCACATTGAAGTAAGCATTATTGATTTCCTCAAATCCTAAAATGCATAGGTGATCATGGATGTTCAAAAGACTCCAATGCCTACTTGCTTGGACAATCTCTACCCCCACATTAGGTAGGCCTATAGCAAGATATATAGGCTCTACAACCTCCTCTTGAGCCTATAAGGGTATCCATGCACCCTTCTTCCTCATCCACCGCTCATAACAAAAATGAGTACACAAAGTGGTACGAGCTCACAAGAATCGAAAGGAGACACTGGAATGCATTACATTGCACCTAAAATTCTCTCCTTTTTTCTCCCCCTACACAATGTCCCACTCTTGGCCAAGAAAATTGACAATCTCTTCATAGCCTACCACCTTGCACATGTACATTGTCGGCATTCCGAGTGCAAGTAATGGACTAAAGCATGTGGACAAACACATGCATAGGGCATGACCAGCTAAGACCAACCGATTTTGAGGCCTTTCTGTACTTTAACGAATAATGTATATCATTGGACATCTTTACTTTAAGAGAAAAAATAGTCCAAACATCAAGCATTGGCCATTCAGTACTAGAGACGGAAGGAGAGGGGACCTCTTCAAGCTTACCAAACCCATTGACCTGTGTTGGGACTACATATTTGTGGGTGTAGAAGAAAATATTTCGACTAAAAAGGTTAAAAGGGACACTGTCAGAGAATAAACCATCCCCAATGTGCCCGTGTATGGCATAGAATGTTCATGTTAGGCTCCTTATGGGCTTCTCCTCAATGATATTGGAAGGGAAAAGATATGGGAATGAGGAAACTGTCAAATAAAGTTGACAAGAACAGTTCAAATACCATGTACACTAACATACCAAAGTGAAAGCATATAGTTGCAAGGGAAATGAGTACTATGACAATGTGAGCTTAAATAAATTTTTGATGCCAAGTACACATGTTGCACTAGGGTCACCAATCCATCATGCTTTGTTTCCTTGAATCCTAGTTGCCGCCCCTTCCAATGGTGCTCAACCACATCTCGACCCTGAACTCGATGCGGTCCAGTGGCACTGGGCTGCAAATACACCCAATATCCCTTTCAAAATGGTTTTTCAACCCAAGCACTATGTTCATCCTTGGTATTGTGCATGAGTAGAGCCCCAACCTCGTCCCTTGGCCTTCTCCTCGACAAAGATGCACTACCCTCCATAGTGTGTTCTGCTAGAAAGGTTTTAGGAGGGGAGAGAAACAAGGAAGGTTGCATAGTACATATTAGAGGTTGTTGGGGAGAGGGAGGTAGACGTGGGTGTGAGGAGAATCGAATGTGTGTACGCGTGCATGATAGAGATAGAGAACGCTGCAAATCTGAGCACAGTAGAGAAAAGGAAGGGAGAGAGAAAGAGAGAGAGGGTTGCACAGTAGAGAGATAGGTTGAAGATATTCTTATAGTATAGAGAGAGAGAGAGAGAGAGAGAGAGAGAGAGAGAGAGAGAGAGAGAGAATGAGCTATGCAGATTTGAGGTTTGGGGTGAAGAGGATGATGTTGGAGAGAAGAATACTGTGTAGGGATTTTTATTGTAGGGTGAAAAATTAAGTTTTTTGATATAATATGGCTGGGTTGGGTTTTCAGAGGGAAAAATACATTTTTGAATATTTTTAGAAAAATCCAAATTTTAGGGTTTTTTGACCCACGAGAATGATGGGACTAAAATTGGTGGAGCCCTCAACTTTTTAGAAGCTACCCCCTTGCTTTATGGCACCCTCCTATGTTTTGCACTCCACCTTCCTGATTTATGAAGGTCACTCCCTTCTTTTTGAACCCCACAAATGTAGTAATGAGGAAGACAAGCCTAGTTGCCCCCTACTTTTGGAGGAGACAAAATGTTCACACTCTTCTATTCCTATTGGTCCATTTTGCTAACGAAGGTCATTAGCAAAGGGCCCAAAAGATGTCCAAAGGTTTCTTGATGTAAAGGGGGTATTTACAGGGGTTGAAGAGAAAAAGGGTATGTTTTATGAAAATTCCACAAATAAGGGATTTTTAAATAGTCCTTAAACGCACATGATACATATGGTTTACTTATAGCGAACCCCCTGAGATGCAATCCCAAATCAACAAAAGTAGCTTGCATAAACAAGCTACCTCACATGTTGCCACCGTAGCTCCTTTGTACTCTACCTCTATACTCGACAAGGCAACTTTGACTCCTTGCTGCTCCATGTCATGACATCACTCCCTAATGAAAACATAAATCCAGTGGTAGATCTCCTATATGAGATGCTACCTACCCAATCTACATCTATGTATCCATATAGCTCCAATGGTACACCTATTGCATAAAAGAATGCATAACCAAAGTGTACGTCGCATAATGTCAAAATGTGGTTTGTGTGTCACCTGCATAAACTGGGTCTCTAAGCCAACAATGTAACTCAAATCTGGCCTCTTGATCGTGACATAGACCAAACTCCCCACCACCACAATCGTTTTGTACATAGTGGGGTCCTCCACCCAACACATAACCTGCATCCACACTAAGCTTGCCATTTTGATCTAATGGCACCGAGATTGGCTTACAAACAATAAGCCATCCCATACTTGGACAACATGTCCAATACATATTGTCTCTGTGATAGCCAAATACCATCAGGTGTGCGAATGATCTCGATGCCCAAAAAGTAGTGCAAATATCCCAAATCCTTCATGTCAAACTTCTTTTTGATTAGAATACTTTTCACATGCTCAATCTCTCCCAAGTTGTCACCCCCCCACAATAATATCATATACATAGATGGTGATGATCACAATAGCCTTGTCACTCTTGCGCACATACAAAGAGTTATCTGCATCTGCCATATGAAAACCAATAGTGACAAGATACCCAACAATCTTGTTATGCCATGCTTGTGGAGCTTTCTTCAGCCCATACAAGTTCTTAGGAAGCTTATATACATACTTTGGGTGAACTGTATCCTCAAGACCAGGTGGCTAATCTATATACACTTCTTCTTGCAAGTTACCATGTAAGAACACATTTTTTACATCTATCTAATGTAAAAACCAACCTTTGGCTACAGCCACTGTAATCACAGCTCTCATAGTGGACAAATGTCTCCTCATAATCAATCCCATGTGTGAAAAGATGCAGGGGGGAAGAGAGCTTGAGCTCTTGCAAGCACACACACACACTCACAAAACCCTAATAGAGAACACACAAGGTGAGAGGCTGAAAATCTTCTTCTTCTCTACTCAACACTCAACACACCATACACAAGAATAAGAGTACACACAATATGAAAGGTACTCAACCAAATACATACACGGGTTCTCTATAGTGTGAACCCGACTAAATGAGCTGGCGCTATAACTATGCCAGTCTCTAGAGTGGCTGTCACATAGCCTGTCATCCCACTGGCCGCATATCACCCAAGATCTCACCAACCATGCCAGTGGTGTAAGTGCGGGGCCTATCCCCCAGGCGGGTCATCAGTGTCCACCGCCTCACTAGAGCTCGATATCTCAACAATGTGTCTACGCATATCCTCTAGCTACAAATCTAGCCTTGTATATCTACTTATGCTACCATCACTGCTATGTTTCAACACAGTTGTTGCGGACTAAATAGGTAATATTTCTTAAAAATGAGAAACATTTGGCATCTTTCAAAGATTCAATAAAAAAAGTTAAACATGCTAAAATAAAGACAATGTTTATTATTTCCATCTTCAATCCATTAAAAAAATGATACAACTGTAAAAAGAAGCTATTTTCTAAACATATAGCTTATGGCATAGTTATGGTTCCTCATAATCATTGCTACACCATCACTAGTTGATGCTCCTTTCCCCCTGAGAAGGTAGACGAGGCATCCTCTACTTCACTATCCACAAATACATTTTTTTTCTTCTATGTGTACACTTGAAGCTTAGACTTCTTGGATCATCTACCATGTTAGGCATGATTGAGGATGTGCTACATAAAGGTTAATGTTTTGTATCAAGTTGATGAAAAACATCAACTCTTAGCTGAGAAGTTCTTACTCAACATTAAGTTGACTGCAAATGTTATAGTTAAAACATGCTTACCATGTATAGTAACCAGTAGGATTTGAACCTAAGTCCCTGCGATATTTTACAAAAAAGTATTTTGGAAAGTATAAACTTTTGTTTCCTAAAGCGAGCTTTTGCATGCTTTCTAAACTCATTTAATAACTAAAATTTTCATTTAACCCCTTTTTGTCACATCAAGGACACATCTTCTTTAAAAATGAGTGTAATTATTTTTCAAAATTATACAACTTTTAAATTGCTTATTAATGATATTTTAAAATTCATTTGTACGTAATGAACTCTTTTTAAAAAAGTATATATTATAAATTAAGAAATTGTGATACTCAAGAGTATTAAGATAATAACTATATGAAGATAACAATTTTGTAATATAATCATATAAATAGTTTTTTATGGTGTCTAACAGTCATGCAGGCACCTCGTTGAGTGTCAGCTCATGTTGAGCTTGACATCTCAACAACAAGGTGCCAGGCTGGACAACCGACGAGCTAGAATGACAACGGAGCGTCAGAGTCGTGGCCAGGTTTGACGCATTTAACACCGCGGTGTTTTGATATTTTGAATCAAGTTGATGTAAAACATCAACTTTATATGCAAAACATCAACTTTCTATGCAAAATATCAACTTTTTTACAATACTATGTTTTGTATCAATGTTATGCAAAACATCAACTTCCCACAAAACTTAATGTTTTGCATCAACTTTGATGCAAAACATCAAGTTTTGTGAAAAAGTTGATGTTTTGCATCAAGTTGATGCAAAACATCAACAAGTTGTCACACAACTCGATGTTTTTCATCAAAGTTGATGCAAAACATCAACTCTACCACAAAACTTGATGTTTTGCATCAAGTTTCAAATGCTCCGAAGAAGAAGAAAGTTGGAGGATCAGAGGTCAATTTTCACAAACAACCTCGTTTGGTGATTCCGTCCACGTTGACATGCTTAGATGACCTATTCCACAAATTTTGCGTACCCACACGACTATGTTTTGATGCGATGTGTAGATGTCACAAAGCGATTTGTTGCATCAGCTAATCGGTTTGTGGCGTCTGCACATCGCATCAAAACATAGTCATGTGGGTATGCAAAATTTGTGGAATAGGTCATGTGAGCATGCCATTGCAAACCAAATCACTCAAACAAGCCGTTTGTGAAAATCGACCTCCGATCCTCCAACTTTCTTCTCCGAAGCATTTGAAACTTGATGCAAAACATCAAGCTTTGTGGTACATCAAGTTGTGTGAAAAAGTTGATGTTTTGCATCAACTTTGATGTAAAACATCAAATTTTAGGGGCTATTTTTTCTTAACTTTGAAATATTTTTACATTTTTTATGAGAATAATTTTTACTTTTATCACCAATAAATCTGTAAAAGCCCATTCCAAATAGTAGATAGTAGCCAATAAAATCTCAATTTTTTTAGAAAAAAACCTTATAGATCATAGGATTAAAGAAAAAATATGCCTAGGATAAGGTGATATAGGTAGAATATAGGTTTAGAGCTAAGGACCTAAAAAACACATATGGTTGCAACCTTTGACTACAAATTTGAGAGGAGGTCATTAAAACAATTGCTTGTCTATGTAACCATGTAACCATGTAACCTTTGTATCATAAATAATATCGCTACATAGTAGATGCCAAAAATTCATGATAACAGAAGAGCTAGATGAGATAATCCATGATGACCTATAATTCAGTGGTTTTAATCCAGATGTGCAAGGCTCCATTGATTTGGAAAACCACGAGTCGATTGATTCGCTAATCCTGGTTTTTGTTCTATAATTTAATTTTAAAGTTGCAGAACTATTAGCAAATACACGTGGTGGGAGCATCTATGTCGAGGAGGGGGGTGCATGTGAGCTTGGACTCTTCTACGATGTCCTCTTGATCCATGGAGCATGAATCTGGTGAGGCATGGACATACTATGAGCAGAGAGTTCCATGTTGGCATGGAAATTGTTGAGGAACTCACCAACATACATGACGATAATGTTGTATCTGTAAGCTAGAGTTTGGAGGGTGTCATGATGCATCAGTACAAGGAGAGACATGATCAGCCTATGGTAAGAAATATTTCTTTTTCTAAGCATTCTACATTGACTTGTTCAAATTATATATGATCTTGATAGACAAAGTGATATGTAACATGCATCTAGGTACATTGATCATGGCCAAATCTAGTTGTACATCTTTTTGATGATGATGATGGATTTTATGGTCTTGATCGATCTATGCTTCCTTGTATACATGCCACAATCAAGATATTCTTCAGTTAACAGATGGTGGCATGTGCACACCAATTACCTCTTGGGTCTGAGTCTGAGACGTCTGGCACTCATTCCTTACCCCAATCGCCTACTGCCTGTCATAGAGACATAGAATCCCAAACATTATAGTGCTTTGATAGGAACATCACTTCCAGCTGATGGAGAGGTTTTGAGTTTCTAGGGTGCTCGTTATGTAATTGCACTATCTATGATTGCTGTAGAGGGGTTCTCTCTACCGTGCAATATAGTGCTCATAGAGTACTACCAATCAACAAATGTATTGAGAAACACAATGTCAATCCGAGGACTCAACCCGATTAGTGCATGAAGGCTTATCCCTTGCGGGGGGAGAGCTCACATACACAAACCACCACTTGATGATTCAACCATTCAATCACCTCAATCAATCTCTCAATCCCTTAAACCCACTACACTAATCAAGAGAACAAGCAATGCATGGCAATCTCTTAATCCCATTCAAACATTGATTAAATCTTAGCTTTCCCTAATGCTAGCAAACCCATAAGTGTGCATCTACTAATCCACAAGCTTAAGCAAGCATAGAATGTAACATTCACAAACCCACAAGCTCATAGAGAGAGTCTATCCCATGAATAACTCATTGCCAATGAAGTGGGCAAGAGCTTGCATCAATGGAGACTACACACACACACACTACAAGCATGCAGCATACACAAGAGAAAGAAAGAAGCATTCAACTAATCATAGATTAATCTACTAAGAGAATGAAGTGGAGCTATACTCATTGGAGCTTGATGCTCATTAGAGTACAATAGAGAGAGAGTTAGAGAGTTGCCATAGCTTGAGAGCTCAAGAACTTTACTCAATAGCTTATGAGAGAATGGCCAAAAACGTCCCCTTTCTTTAGCTAACATCTCTTCTATAGAGATGTCACTAACCCTAACCCTAGGTCTCTTTCACACATGGGCGGACAACCCCATAAGTGAGCCTTGCTTAATACACTTAGAACTCTCATTTAGAACCCACATTGGCCTAAAACGATTTACATTGCACTTCGGCACAAAAATATAGAAAAATTATGTGCGTCTTTATGTTCCCATGGCTACAATCCCGCTCTCTCGCATTAATTGCTTCTGGCCTCCTTCCATAATCCGTGTTCCTGTGAGTGTTCCCCGGTAGGTGGACTATTGGGGTGTGTTTGTATGCTCTTGTTTAGCTGAGATCTCTGTAAAATGTCTTATTAACAAACAAGAAAAGAAAAGAATAAAATTTGTTATTGGTGCCAATCACCGAATATAGCCGAGGGGAAAAACGTGTCCACTTCTGCTGGAAAGATGGTATCAATCACTTCAGGATGCAAGGACAACCCTATACAAAAGCCGGCCTCTAGAGAAGGTGGTAGAGGAAGGAGTGCTTCCTCGCTAAAATATGGCATTGGTTCTATGGGAAGGTTAAGCAGACAATTCCGATTTTGGAATTTCTCAATATAGGTGCTCATAGTGATCCAAATTTGACATGTTGAGGCTGGGGGAAGAAGGGCTTGCAAGATAGGTTGTTGCAAGTCATTTATGCATGTATCCCTCCATTGTTGTGCTTGAACCTCCTCAGGTAATCTACGTTGATTTGGTCCTCGGTCTGGTACTCTCACATCAAGAAGGTTATGGCGTTGGGGTGTAATTCCCACAATTTGTTTCATTAAACCCGTGCCATATCGTCGAAAGTAAGAGCGGCATAGCCAACAAATGTGTGAAGCTTCCCCTAATACGAGTCGTGCACACTCTTGACAATGTGGAAATGGATGATGCTGTTGATAGAATAAAGTGACAAAGTGATGCCCACAGCAAATTTCACCTAAGGGAGCATAAAAGTACCTAGAATGAGTTTGAAAAGGAGGAGCACTATAACCCCCGCGATGTTCAGGTTGAGTACTATAAGGGTCAATGCGCATGGTGGACATGTATCTTGCCAAGTATCCATCAGGAGGTATCTGGGCGTAGAACAGTGAAATTTAGAAACTTCAAACTTTATACACTCATATCCATCATTACAATCCCTATAAAAAACAATGTAGATAAGATCATCTCAAAAAGAACACAATCCTGTAAAGGCATAAGGAACCACATTAGTAAAAGTGAGACTATTCAAACACTGATCTACCAAAGAGCTTCAATTGTAGTGTAATGCCTTACCTTTGGTTTTGGGTATGTCCTTCTTAAGAGGTGGGAAGGATAGCAATTGTCGAGAAATTTGAGCAAGATAAGAGGATTTAGGCAGTGAAGTGCTAGAATCTATGCTCAAAGGAGACTCATGTAAAGTTGGATTTGTCTTAGGTACACAAGTTGATGGTGGAAGTGTGTAACAAGAAGAAGTTGGGACAACTGGTGATTCAATACATGTTTGGGAAAGGTCAACACAAGGAGATTTGTAGGTGCTATCACAACCACCTATCCTATCTTGAAGAGGTTGTGTTGATTTCCTTTGCACCCACTGATACGAAAAACCAAGAGTGGCTTTTGGAATCTTATTTTGATACACTCTTCTGGCTCTAGCAAACCATGGCATTTGGGAAGCCAAAGTGCTGTTGCACCCTCATAATAGCCTTGTGCTTTAAGAACATGCTTTGGGACCCAATGAGTCACAATCTGAGGCTTAGGCTTGGAAAAGATATGCTTTTTAGGAGGTTTAGCAACTAGGCTAGATGGTACAAGTTTGTATGCATCTTTGGGTAGCCAAATTGACAATTCCTTCTTGCCTGGCCTTCTTTGAGCAGTGACTAGAGTAGTTGGAACATGCCAGCCATGGCCCTCATTTGAGGACTCATCAATTATCCACATCATTTGTCTTGGAGCTTGAAGAGCAGATGTTGAAATTGGGTTGTGTAAGGTAGAACGACCACCCTTTTGACATGATAAAACTCGTGGAGCAGCAGATCCCAAGATGCAATCAGAATCAATTTGCAATTTGTATTGTCTATTCTTCCAATCTAATGAACAATTGGTAGCACTTAACCATGATTGACCAAGAACAACCTCTACCACTGCCTTGGACTTACTAGCCACATAAAAGGGAACTGACATCTGGTGATCCTGAATGGACGTCATAATGACACATTTTTCCTCTATAGGGTTATCTTCACCTGAGAAGCTTCGTAAGTCAATAAGAATGTGCAAAAGTGTTGGTTGTCCCAAGGGCTACCCATGTGTCAAATGAGAGAACATTATAATCTGCACCAGAGTCGATTAAGGTAGAGACAAAGTAGGTAGTCTCATAAAGATGAAGACACACGTGAATATTGAAAGGATAGACATATTGTTCATCAGTAGCCAACTGTAAGGTCAACACAGAAGCCTTGCGACGCTCCTTGCCTTTTGCAACTCTAGAGACTTGAGTTTTTGTTTTGGTCTCTTTGTTTTTTTGCGATTTTTGCTAATAGTTTTTAGCTTTTCTCCTGGTTGGAATCCATCTGATCGTTTTACTTGGTCTTTGATACTATCTTGTGCTTGGACATAGTATAGATATCCATTCTTTCCTGAGAAGTGAGGTGGTGGTTGAGAGTGTTCATTCTTACACTCCTCGTCTTCTTTTTGTATTCTCTCACGTCGTTCCCTCTCATCTTGTTTATGGATTCTCTTATGGCTCTTACAGCATTTATGTTTAGGTCGGCTTTCGAGGGATCTCTACTTGAACCTCCCTTCCTCTCAAGAGTAGGCGTGCCTTTCCTAACTCTTCCTCGAGGATTATCACATCATCATCAAAATCAGAGTCCCATCCATCTTCCTTATCAGAGCATCATTAGCAGATTCGAGTGTTCAATCCTCCACTGAGACTTCCTCTACATGCAGTGCTATTGTGGATGCATCCCCATAGTACAAATCATCTAGAAGGTCACGTGGTTGTACCATTCATATAGGAATAATGTCATATCCATCTGAGTCACAAAATTGAATTGGCTTAGGTAAAGCACATGTCGATAATGTTGCAAGGACATGACTCCATTCTAGGGGATCAATTAAGTGCTCAGGGAAGGGTTGTGGAATGTATGCCTCATTTGATACACTTCGATTACCCTTAAGTCTCTGAGTGTTGAAATCCTTACCTGAGGCTCCACACATCCACAGATCTTCTCGCCCATCTGACAAAGTAACTCTTGAGCCCTTAGATGAAGCAGAATCAAACTCATCTATATTGGAGACCTTGTTACATCACGATATGAGTGATTCTTTAGGTTGACCCTTGTGATGACAGAATCATGTCGGAGGTACAAATAATTGTATCCCCAATCTTGAATCATTTGAAATTGTCGCATGAATGGTCTACCCAATATCACTTCATAGTTTGGATGCTTTCCAAAATCCACTACTGCAAATGTGTGCTCATATTCAATCCCACATGTGGTGACCAATATGTTCTCTAGCAGCCCAATGGGATGTTCTAAGCTTCCATCTGCTAAATCCACTACTGCAAATGTGTGCTCATATTCAATCCCACATGTGGTGACCAATATGTTCTCTAGCAGCCCAATGGGATGTTCTAAGCTTCCATCTGCTAGCTGCAAGCGCATCCTTGTACTCCTAATAGCTGGTTTGTCCCACTTTTCCCAAATGGACCTTGTCACAATGCCCACTCCTGCACCACTATCATGTATTGCAGTTGAAGCTACTTTTCGCACTTCTAATGGGAGGGTAGCATTTCCCTGATCGTCCTCACAAAATTTTCCTACTTTGTTGATAGGAACTGGCATAACATGCTTTGTCTCAGGGTGTATAGTACCTTTTGTAGCAATACCTGCTCTGACAAAAATGTGGCAATATCATTCCACAACTCTGGTCGAAGCTTTATCAAATCAAGCAAAGGTAAGGTACAAGCCACTGGTGCTGACAAAATAGCTTGCACGATACCCATATCCATCTCCTTTGTCAACCTTCTATGCATGGAGGGTATCCTCAAGGTTTGAGAACAGTTCTCATATTCTCCCAAATAAGATGGTAAGGTTTTCATTGTATGCTTACTTCTAGGAGAAACAATTGTTTGAACTTCCTCCTGGATGCTTGGGTGTCTAAAGTTGTTTTTTGTGCCCCTGGTAAAATCCACTTCAGAGAATGGAGGTGAAATAATAGAGGACATATTCTCATTAACTTTCTCATGAACTGCTGCCCACATCTCATTTGCCTAGCATCAATAACTTCATCATTGCATGAGAAGGCAAGACTAGGTGGTGGCAGAATGCCTTCTTTCAATGGGGTGTCAATTGGTGCAGACTTCTCGCTTATGAGCTTGTGAGATCAGCTCACTTTTCATTTCCCAACTTGATGACACTTCTGGTATGGTTTCTAATGTTGGCTTAAGAGAGGTGGCCCCCCGAGGGATAGGTGGAGGTGGGCCCTCAAGTATTGATTGAGCTTCCCTAATGAGTTGCTGATGTACAGCTAGATTGATCTTCTCCTCACGAGGGTTTGGGTATTCTTGAAGCTTCTTGGGTAGCTCAAATAAAGCTGCAATGCGACTTCTATGAGCATCAATGATGGCATCTAGAGTCTCATTCACCTTATCCACAAAAATAGAACCCCCTGAACTATCCTGTTGTAATAGCCTCATCTTGTTTAGCACTAGGCCCAGGTTGAGGTTGATGCTCTTCATGCACTTCTTGGGATGTAAAAGCTTGATCCTTCATGTTTTGTTTAGAGACTTCTTGAGAACTAGTGGATGCACTCTTAGTTTGCTTGTTGCGGTTCTTTTTCCTCCTAGTGTCCTTTTTCTATTGGAATGTAGGGTCTTGTCCACTAGATTTGCCTTTGCATCCCTAGTTTGAGGTGTCTCATCAGTCTGCATTTCGGCATTTCGTGTCTGTGATCTAGTCATGACTTTAAGTGGCACGACATCCTCATTCTCTGATGAAGGTGGCGATGGAATTGCCTCTATAAAGTTGAGTGAGACCTTTGGTTGAGAGGTGCCTTCCTCATGTGGTTTCAACAGCAAAACAATCCTTTGGAAAGTGTTCTACACAACACCCTAGACAATATCTTTCAATTGGTGAAAAATGTGGTACTGTTGTATTGGATCGAGCTGCTTGCCTTTGGCGATGTGGACAATCACGAGCCCAATGGGGTTCTTCGCACTCATAACAGGGGCCCATTAGTTTAGCTTCTACTTTCCTTTCCTGCCACCATTGACCTGAGGGGCCTGGAGTCCTAGGTTGGTAGCCGCCTAGCAACATCAAAGAATTTTATTCCCCGACAGCGGCGCCATTGTAGAGCGGTTCTCTCTACCGTGCAATATATTGCTCATAGAGTACTACCGATCAACAAATGTATTGAGAAACACAATGTCAATCTGAGGACTCAACCCGATTAGTGCATGAAGGCTTATCCCTTGCGGGAGAGCTCACATACACGAACCACCACTTGATGATTCAATCATTCAGTCACCTCAATCAATCTCTCAATCCCTTAAACCCACTACACTAATCAAGAGAACAAGCAATGCATGGCAATAGGCTCTTAATCCCATTCAAAAATTGATTAAATCTTAGCTTTCCCTAATGATGCCAGCAAACCCATAAGCGTGCATCTACTAATCCACAAGCTTAAGCAAGCATAGAATGTAACATTCACAAACCCACAAGCTCATAGAGAGAGTCTGTCCATGAATAACTCATTGCCAATGAAGTGGGCAAGAGCTTGCATCAATGGAGACTACACACACACACACTACAAGCATGCAGCATACACAAGAGAAAGAAAGAAGCATTCAACTAATCATAGATTAATCTACTTCAATGATGCTAAAACAGATTAACATAATGAAGTGGATCTATACTCATTGGAGCTTGATGCTCATTAGAGTACAATAGAGAGAGAGTTAGAGAGTTGCCATAGCTTGAGAGCTCAAGAGCTTCACTCAATAGCTTATGAGAATGGCCAAAAACTTCCCCTTTCTTTAGCTAACATCTCTTTTATAGAGATGTCACTAACCCTAGCCCTAGGCCTCTTTCACACATGGGCGGACAACCCCATAAGTGAGCCTTGCTTAATACACTTAGAACTCTCATTTAGAACCCACATTGGCCTAAAACGATTTACATTGCACTTCGGCACAAAAATATGGAAAAATTATGTGCGTCTTTATGTTCCCATGGCTACAATCCCGCTCTCTCGCATAAATTGCTTCCGACCTCCTTCCATAATCCGTGTTCCCATGAGTGTTCCCGTGGAACAATTGCCAATGGGGGTTGAGGTATTTCTATTACATTTACATGTCTTAGTTCACTGTAGGGTCACTCTTATGAAATTTTTTGGACCTATCTATTCATGGGGTCCATGGCATCAGCTTTCTCACTGCACCAGGAGTATGGCCACATATGGTCTATGTGCTAATGCTGCCTCTCTCACTAGAAGAGGAATTACCCATAATGAATCAGAGAGAATGTATATCGATGGCAGACCTTATACTCAAGGAAATATATCAAGGCTAATCAACAGTAGGAGAGGAAGGAATGAAATCAAAAAAGAAAATTATATTCTTTTATGATGTAAAAATCATCAATTTTAATAACTGAGTTATTTCCACTTGGAATCTTAAAATTTTGAGACAAAATTTGGAATCTGCATGATTTCACCCTAATATAGGATTTTACAGCACTCAAAACACACACCGGATCAAGCCTCTATGTAAATTTTTAGTTACTTCAAAAGGCCAAATTGGCCTATGAGACTAAACTGTTTACAATGATATCCATGTTATATCTGATCATGGAAAATATAAATAGCATAACTGAAAGAAATATCTAGACTAAGTAGGTACAACATTTGATTTTGGTGATGTGTGATCACCACAGTGTACTCCTGGTAGGTGGTGACACACCATGTAGAATGTCAAGCATGGGGAACTCTAAGGCGGGTGAGATGAGGCATACTAGTTCCACCGGGTCCATTGGTTGAGAGAGAAAGGCCAGGTGTCGTGTTATAGTATGTCTCTGATCTACCTTTATTGCCTAGAGGGAGGCATCAAAAATGCTGGTGATCATGGCCTGACGAGGGTGGCGTACAGGGGGGACAAACATCCTTGAGAAGAAGCTCCCTATGTCTGTGCTCCTCCATATCAATCCTAATGGCATGTGACATGTGGAAATCCATGTAGATGGGTCTACGGATGAAGCCATCCTCACTGAGCTTGAGAAAGTGATCGCCTGTAGATGGCCATCCTAGTGCCAAACTCCTCTGTTGGTGTGATCTAAGTATCCTATACGTGTTTTTTAAAGAGGTATAATTGGGTGGGCTAGTTGATCTCCTCATCTGTGTTCCACAAAAACAAGGAGGTACGATCATATTGCAAAGGTGGAAGTTGGTGCATCTGTAGACCATGTAATGTGAAGTGAAACACTGAGAGACACTAACAAACCAAGACTTATCTCCCTGCCGTGAGGACTCCATGGCTAATCTAGGGTATCTATGTGGGATTATCTTGTGTATTTGACTGATGTATGTGATGGTCTGAAAGAGAGAATCCACCACCATTGGCGGTGCTGCAAACTCCTCCCTAATGATAGTATGTGATACTAACGGTGGTTTGCCTCGGATCATAAGTGAGAACATCATGACCTGGGGGTCTCTAAATCTTTTTCCACATCTCCTTGAAATCTTTTCACCCCAAAAGGCCATACATCAATGCTGGGGGGAGTAATGTGTCCAAGAGCCAAGACTTCGTCCCCTCGACTCCTCGAAGTGTGTCTGGAGCACTATCACTCGAGGAGAGCTAGAGTTACATATCCTCATGTGAGGCAAGCCTCTGCCTTTGAATTATCTTCATCTGGCCCGAGAGTATAAAGGAATACTTGGGGTATTGGCAGAGTATTGATGACCTTTGTGAGCATAGCATTTTCCTACATGATATCTTGCAACGCTTTGCTACCCCCCCTCTCTCTCTCTCTTTCTCTCTCTCTCTCTCTCTCTCTCTCTCTCTCTCTCTCTCTCTCTCTCTCTCTCTCTCTCTTTATTTGGATTATTTTGGACTAAAAAAGGACCCTCCAAGAAGAGCCATGTCATCACTTTTCTAGAGAAAAGGGGGTGGTGGACCTCCACATGTGGTATACAATTGAAATTCCCTTGAAAATTTGACTCTAAATCTACCACCTCCGATAAATTTTGAGTTTATATGGTCAAGTTATGACTTACCCATTAAAAGGTAGATTCCAATGATTTTGTGAAACCCATGTTATGGATGGCAACATCAGTAACATTGGTGTCACAATCATTGTTGTAATCTTCCTTTTAGTGGGAAAGGCCAATAACACAACCCTCCCCTTAGTGACGGTCCCGAAATGACAAGTTTTTACAAAAGTGTCATTTATGTGATGACGAATGTCATATAAACAACATTTATTTGAGCATGAAAACACTACGTCACATGAACCGTCACTTTTTTACACGTAACTTTTATGTTTTTGATACGACGCTCATAGAGCGATGCCTACAAACTACAATGAGTTGCATAAACCATGCTACTTGATGAACGTCGATTAAGGGATGGCCTCTAGTATTATAAAAAAAACTCAAAAAACAGATGGCTCCTACAAAATTGCTAGAGCCATCTACGCTTTAGATTGTGTTTGTCCACGCCGCCATCCTCAGCCCATCCAAGCCTCCTTCCTACATGCCAGGTCAGTTCATTTGGTCATAACAATTACACTTACCATTGCAACATGGGGAAAGAAGAAGACTGCAGATGGTAATGTTTCATTCAAATTCAATGAGTTCAACAACATTTTTGTTGAATTGCAAAAGCTACAAAAGGCAATGATATTGTTCTATATGGGTTACCTTCTGGATGTAAGTATCACAAGTAACCTTGTATGCATTAGGTCTATGCTCATTTACAGGGAACAACTTAACATTTTGTTTGATTTTTGTGTTCTTTAGGTTCCAAGGTCTCCTGTGCTGAAGTTGGATGAGTGCCAGATTGTGAAGGGAAAAAGGCTAGAGAGAATGAGTGTCACACTCATGAACCACGCTATGGCAGCAGCCTTTAAGTCTCCATGTTATGTGTTCAATCAGAGAAAGTTAGGAGCATTTGAGGTTCCCAAGGAGACACACGAGGTGCTATCATGGGTCTTTGCGAGGTTGCCTTTGGGTTAGTGATGTGATAAAGTCACAAATAGGGGGTGAGAAGCTAGATGTTGATGGTTTAGGGAGAATTGATGTTGATTGGCATCTTGGCAGGGATCTGAAGACAATAAAGTGTATGTTGGGATGCACTTAAGATGCAAATAGGGCTCACCCTTGCCCTTGGTGCATGCATGGATTGAAAAAAAAACTAAGAAGAAATGTAAGGGGACGGCCAATGGTGAAGAGGAATGCGAGGAAACATGAAATTGTGAGGGAGAGTGGGACGGTGGTGTTCTTTCATCACCTATGTTGGTGCCTCTAAATAGGGACTTAAGGGATAATAGTTGGAAACCCATAATTCCTTTCCCTCTTAGGAATGGTCACTTTTGTACTTTTCATGCTTTCATGCATATCTTTGACCGCCTCTTAAAGTGTCACATAGACTATGCGTTCACTATGCCCAATAAAATTCAACAGGATGAGGCGATTGCTAGATTGGAGAAGACCTTAAATGACATTGGTTGCCATGGGGGCAATGTGGAGATACGAGTTAATCAAAACACCTCTAGAGTTTCACATATGGTTTCTCAAAAGGTTTCAATGAGTGTAGGCAAGGCGAGAAGGTTTCACGGGAAGCCTTGCAAACAAGCAAGACAAGGTTGAGAGATATGCACATAGGCAACACGTCGAGGAAGGTGAAAATGTTCTGCGAAGAGATGGGAGCTGTGGAAAGACCTTTGTGCTTGTACTACTTTGAACTGCTTGGATGCAAACATTGTTGTTTTGCATGAGCCAGTGTGGGCAAATTTCAATAAGGTAGTGTGGTTGATGAGTCAAAGCAGTATAACAGACGAAAATCGTAAATTTTTTTAAGGAAAGTTGAAAAGCTTCATTGAAGCCGTGGTCCGTACATGGGGTGAATTGAATATTGTGCATTACATGGTAATATAATGCTTTTAAAGGTTTTGCAAAACAAATTTCTTCTTGTAATGCACTTTTCGTGAATGGTGGTTTTGTTTGGTATTTGCAGCACATCTTGTACGCTCATGGTGGATATTTCATGAACTCCTATGGCTCCCTTGACATGTGGAGCACCAAGGAATGAAGAAAAGTCATTACCGTGCAAGGAGAGTCTATTTCAAGAACACAAGACATGGAGGTGGCAAGACTCGATCAAACTATCTCAAAGAATTTTTTTTGGTTCTTCGATTATACCTTTGGAAGAAAACTTTCAAGGGAGGGCTCAAATGTCCAAATTGGCCCAAATTGCCAAAATGTAAAGTAAGGGTGAGAAAACAGCAAGGTGGAGGGTAGGGACAAGACCTGCATTTCATGTGACATGGAGGCTTATACGTAGGAGAGTTGGTAAAGTATGGGTCCCTATAGACTTGAATGAGGCCTAGGGTTGATGTGTAGCTGATCTATGGGGATACTATCTATTGAATGTAATCAGGTGTTATAATTGATAATTTGAATGGTTCTTTTTTGCCTAGTATGCAACCATGTTATCTTTCGTGTTAAAAAACCCATTTTTTTGGTGCGTGACATTTTTCTAAAAACTAGGGTTTCGTGTAATGATTATGTTGGCCACTATAAATGAGCACCCTCTCTCTTTTTGTCTATTTTGTACAAGCACTTTGAGAGCACACAAGCACTCAACTCCTTATGGGCACAATCATTGCTTCCAAACTCACACGATACCTATTCTCTATCGAGGTCGCCATGCGACCTGATGAGGATGCTCTCTCAGCCCAGGAGCTAGAAGTTAGGGATTTGCACAACCTTGCCGTGCGCCCAGATCGACAATTTTGTTTTTGCATGTAGCATCCGTAGGGATCGGTTTTCTATGCTGAACGGGAGGCCATGTAATGACCCCTCCATACCACCACAAGCTCACCGCACGAGGGCGTTGCGGTTTGCTAGGAACATTGCAGAGCATTGGCAGTCTATGGTGTAAATTCTATTGCGGTTTCCTTGGTTTCAAGGACCGTGAAGTCATGCTTCAATACCAATTTTGTTAGATTGATATACTTCCCTTGCTGCTATGCTTTATTGAAAGCGAGGAAGATTTGTAATATCTTCAAATATATATATTTTTTATGACTTGAATTGTATCCCAAAGATTTACATTGCTTTGTAATACTTGAAGAAGTCTCAAGATGTTTATTTTTAAATTATGACATGCTCGGTATTCCACATATTTGTGTGTTTTGATGCTTTTGTGATAATTCTCCAGAAGGGTGCAAAAATTCACTGTGCAATTTGGCCGGAAGAAAGGCTAATTTTGCACCCTTTCGGACCAATAAAATATTTTCTCGATTTTATCAAATGTCCCATGCATTTAGTATGCGTACGATTTGTTTCCACACGTGAGTGACCTCTTAAGATTAGGGTTTTTTTAAGGATTATTGCAATGATGGCATTTTCTTGTATAAATAACTTGGTTGACCTCTATTTTTTCCCATTGTTACCCTCTTCTCTCCTCACCATGGCGCGCGGACAAAGCAAACAGTGAAGAAGATGAGTGAAGAAGGACATGCCCGATTGAGGGACAATGCAAACAAGAATTTGGAGCATTACAACCGTAATCTCAATAAAAATTTGAGTGAGCAAGCCAGCTTATCTTGGCCAAGCAAATAGGTAAAGTTGGTGGATTACGACACGGAAGATAGCACCGCAATAGAAACTGACACTGACACCGACACCGAGACCAACTGCTAGGGAGCCTACATGGGCACACATGGAGATTCCCAACCACCCAGCCGTAGGGGGAAAGACCTTGCCATGCATTAATACGCAACATCAGGAGCAGCAAGGGGAGCCAGAGTAGCAGGAGGAGTAAGAGCAAGAGCACCACAGTCTTTTGATATTTTGCATCAAGTTGATGTAAAACATCAACTTTCTATGCAAAATATCAACTTTTTTACAATACTTGATGTTTTGTATCAATGTTATGCAAAACATCAACTTCCCACAAAACTTAATGTTTTTTGCATCAACTTTGATGCAAAACATCAAGTTTTGTGAAAAAGTTTATGTTTTGCATCGAGTTGATGCAAAACATCAACTTTTTCGCACAACTCGATGTTTTTCATCAAAGTTCATGAAAAACATCAACTCTACCACAAAACTTGATGTTTTGCATCAAGTTTCACATGCTCTGAGGAAGAAAGTTGGAGGATCAGAGGTAAATTTTCACAAACAGCCTCGTTTAGTGATTTCGTCCACGTTGGCATGCTTAGACGACCTATTCCGCAAATTTTAAGTTTCCACACAACTATGTTTTGATGCGATGTGCAGACGTCACAAAGCAATTTGCTGCATAAGCTAATTGCTTTGTGACGTCTGTACATCGCATCGAAACATAGTCATGTGGGTACGCAAAATTTGTGAAATAGGTCGTCTGAGCATGCCATTGTAAACCAAATCACTAAAACAAGCCGTTTGTGAAAATCGACCTCTGATCCTTCAACTTTCTTCTCTGAGCATCTGAAACTTGATGCAAAACATCAAGTTGTGTGAAAAAGTTGATGTTTTGCATCAACTTTGATGTAAAACATCAACTTTTAGGGGGCTATTTTTCTTAACTTTGAAATATTTTTACATTTTTTATGAGAATTATTTTTATTTTTATCACCAATAAATTTGTAAAAGCCCATTCCAAATAGTAGATAGTAGCCAATAAAATCTCAATTTAAAAAAAAATCTTATAGATCATAGAATTAAAGAAAAAATATGCCTACTAGGATAAGGTGATATAGGTAGAAAATAGGTTTAAAGCTAAGGACCTGAAAAACACATATGGTTGCAACCTTTGATCTACAAATTTGAGAGAAGGTCATTAAAAAAATTGCTTGTCTATGTAACCATGTAACCTTTGTATCATAAATAATATCACTACGTAGTAGATGCCAAAAATTCATGATAACAGAAGAGCTAGATGAGATAATCCATGATGACCTATAATTCAATGGTTTTAATCCAGACGATGTGCAAGGCTCCATTGATTTGGAAAACCACGAGTCGATTGATTCGCTAATCCTGGTTTTTGTTCTACAATTTAATTTTAACGGTGCAGAAATATTAGCAAATACACATGGTGGGACCATCTATGTCGAGGAGGGGGGTGCATGTGAGCTTGGACTCCTCTACGATGTCCTCTAGATCCATGGAGCATGAATCTGGTGAGGCATGGACATACTATGAGCAGAGAGTTCCATGTTGGCGTGGAAATTGTTGAGGAACTCGAGAGACATGATCAGCCTATGGTAAGTGATATTTCTTTTTCTAAGCATTGTACATTGACTTATTCAAAATATATATGATCTAGACAAAGTGATATATAACATGCATCTAGGTACATTGATCATGGCCAAATCTAGTTGTACATCTTTTTGATGATGACGATGGATTTTATGGTCTTGATCGATCTATGCTTCCTCGTACATGACACAATCAAGATATTCTTTAGTTAACAGATGGTGGCATGTGCACACCAATTACCTCTTGGGTCTGAGTCTGAGATGTCTGGCGATCATTCCTTACCCAATCGCCTACTACCTGTCATAGAGACATAGAATCCCAAACATTATAGTGATTTGATAGGAACATCACTTCCAGCTGATGGAGAGGTTTTGAGTTTGTGGGGTGCTTGCTATGTAATTGCACTATCTATGATTGCCAATGGGGGTTGAGATATTTTGATTACATAGCATTTACATGTCTTAGCTCACTGTAAGGTCACTCTTAGGACATTTTTTGGACCTATCTATTCATGGGATCCATGGCATCAGCTTTCTCACTACACCAAGAGTATGGCCACGTATGGTCTATGTGCTAATGCTGCCTCTCTCACTAGAAGAGGAATTACCCATAATGAATCAGAGAGAATGTATATCGATGGTAGACCTTATACTCAAGGAAATATATCGGGGCTAATCAAGAGTAGGAGAGGAAGGAATGACATTAAAAAAGAAAATTATATTCTTTTTATGATGTAAAAATCATCAATTTTAATAATTGAGCTATTTCCACTTGGAATCTTCAAATTCTGAGACCAAATTTGGAATTTGCATGCGATTTCACCCGAATATAGGATTTTACAGCACTCAAAACACACACCGGATCAAGCCTCTATGTAAAATTTTAGTTACTTCAAAAGGCCAAATTGGCCTATGAGACTAAACTGTTTACAATGATATCCATGTTATATTTGATCATGGAAAATATAAATAGCATAGCTGAAAGAAAGATCTAGATTGAGTAGGTACAACATTTGATTTCGGTGATGTGTGATCACCTCGGTGTACTCCTTGTAGGTGACGGACCATGTAGAATGTCAGCCATGGGGCACTCTAAGGCCGCTTAGATGAGGGCATACTAGTTCCACCGGGTCCATTGGTTGAGAGAGAAAGGCCTGGTGCCGCGTTATAGTATGTCTCTGATCTGCCTTTGTTGCCTAGAGGGAGGCATCAAAAACGTTGGTGATCATGGCGCCTGGACGAGGGTGGCGTACAGGGGGGGCGAGCATCCTTGAGAAGAAGCTCCCTATGTCTGTGCTCCTCTATATCAATCCTCATGGCATGTGACATGTGGAAATCCATGTAAATGGGTCTAGAGATGAAACCATCCTCAGTGAGCTTGAGAAAGTAATCGCCTATAGATGGCCATCTTAGTACCAAACTCCTCTATTGGTGTGAGATCTAAGTATCCTATATGTGTTTTTTAAAGAGGTCTAACTGGGTGGGCTGGTTGATCTCCTCATCTGTGTTCCACAAAAACCGGGAGGTATGATCATATTCCAAAGGTGGAAGCTGCTGCATCTGTAGACCATGTAATGTGAAACACTGAGAGACACTAACAAACCAAGACTTATCTCCCTGCCGTGAGGACTCCATGGCTAATCTAGGGTATCTACGTGGGCTTATCTTGTGTAGTTTTCTGATGTATGTGATGGTCTAAAAAAGAGAATCCACCACCATTGGTGGTGCTGCAAACGCGTCCCTAATGATAGTATGTGATACTAACGGTTTGCCTTGGATCATAAGTGAGAACATCATGAGACCTGGGGTCTCTAAATCTTCTTCCACATCTCCTTAAAAGCTTTTCACTCCAAAAGGCCATACATCAATGGTGGGGGGAGTAATGTGTCCAAGAGCCAAGACTTCGTCCTCGACTCCTCGAAGTGTGTCTGGAAGCACTATCACTCGAGAAGAGCTAGAGTTACATATCCTCATGTGAGGTAGGCCTCTGCCTTTGACATGTGAGGTAGGCCTCTGCCTTTGAATTATCTTCATCTGGCCCGAGAGTATAAAGGAATACTTGGGGTATTTGCAGAGTATTGATGACCTTTGTGGAGAATAGCATTTTCCTACACAATTATCTTGCAATGCTTTGCTAACCCCCCCCCCCTCTCTCTCTCTCTCTCTCTCTCTCTTTGGATTATTTTGGACTAAAAAAGGGCCCTCCAAGAAGAGCCATGTCATCACTTTTCTAGAGAAAAGGGGGTGGTGGACCTCCACATGTGGCATACAATTGAAAATCCCTTGAAAAGCTAACTCTAAATCTACCACCTCCGATAAATTTTGAGTTTATATGGCCAATTTTATGACTTCCCCATTAAAAGGTAGATTCCAATGATTGTGAAACCCATGTTATGGATGGCAACATCAATAACATAGGTGTCACAATCATTCTAATCTTCATTCTAGTGGGAAAGGCTAATAACACAACCCTCCCCTTAGTGATGCGCCCGAAATGACAAGTTTTTACAAAAGTGTCATTTATGTGATGGACGAATGTCATATAAACAACATTTATTTGAAAACACTACGTCACATGAGCCGTCGCTTTTTTTACACGTAACTTTTTATGTTTTTGATACGACGCTCATAGAGCGACGCCTACAAACTACAATGAGTTGCATAAATGATGCTACTTGATGAACGTCACGGCCTCTAGTATTATAAAAAAAACTCACAAAAAAGATGGCTCCACAAAATTGCTAGAGCCATCTACGCTTTAGATCGTGTTTGTCCAGGCCGCCGTCCTCAGCCCATCCAAGCCTCCTTCTTACATGCCAGGTCAGTTCACTTGGTCATATCAATTACACTTACCATTGCAACATGGGGAAGGAAGAAGACTGCAGATGGTAATGTTTCATTCACATTCAATGAGTTCAACAACATTTTTGTTGAAATGCAAAAGCTACAAAAGGCAATGATATTGTTCTTTGGGTTACCTTCTCGATGTAAGTATCACAAGTAACCTTGTATGCATTAGGTCTATGCTCATTTACAAGGAACAACTTAACATTTTGTTTGATTTTCATTTTCTTTAGGTTCCAAGGTCTCCTATGCGGAAGTTGGATGAGTGCCAGATTGTGAAGGGAAAAAGGCTAGAGAGAATGAGTGTCACACTCATGAACCACGCTATGGCGGCAGCCTTTAAGTCTCCATCTACTACCACTATTTCAGAAGGGCCCGATGATGAGGGAGAGAGCATAATTGATTCTCAAGAGCAAGGGCATGACAATATTTCACACACTAAACCATCATTATGTGTTCAATCAGAGAAAGTTAGGAGCATTTGAGGTTCCCAAGGAGACACACGAGGTGCTATCATGCGTCTTTGTGAGGTTGCCTTTGGGATAGTGATGTGATAAAGTCACAAATAGGGGGTGAGAAGCTAGATGTTGATGGTTTAGGGAGCATTGATGTTGATTGGCATCTTGGCAGGGATCTGAAGACAATAAAGTGTATGTTGGGATGCACTTAAGATGCAAATAGGGCTCACCCATGCCCTTGGTGCATGCATGGATTAAAAAAAAAACTAAGAAGAAATGTAAGGGGACGGCCAATGGTGAAGAGGAATGCGAGGAAACATGAAATTGTGAGGGAGAGTGGGACGGTGGTGTCCTTTCATCACCTATGTTGGTGCCTCTAAATAGGGACTTAAGGGATAATAGTTGGAACCCCATAATTCCTTTCCCTCTTAGGAATGGTCACTTTTGTACCTTTCATGCTTTCATGCATATCTTTGACTGCCTCTTAAAGTGTCACATAGACTATGCGTTCACTATGCCCAATAAAATTCAACATGATGAGGCGATTGCTAGATTGGAGAAGACCCTAAATGAAATTGGTTACCATGGGGGCAACGTGGAGATACGAGTTAATCAAGACACCTCTAGAGTTTCACATATGGTTGCTCAAAAGGTTTCAATGAGTGTAGGCAAGGCGAGAAGGTTTCTTGGGAAATCTTGCAACAAGCAGGACAAGGTTTTGAGATATGCAGACAGGCAACACGTCGAGGAAGGTGATAATGTTCTGCGAAGAGATGGGAGCTGTGGAAAGACCTTTGTGCTTGTACTACTTCAAACTACTTGGATGCAAACGTTGTTGTTTTGCGTGAGCAAGTGTGGGCAAATTTCAATAAGGTAGTGTGGTTGATGAGTGAAAGCAGTATAACAGACAAAAATTGTAAATTTTTTTAAGGAAAGTTGAAAAGCTTCATTGAAGCCGTGGTCCGCACATGGGGTGAATTGAATATTGTGCATTACATGGTAATATAATGCTTTTAAAGGTTTTGCAAAATAAATTTCTTCTAATGCACTTTTCGTGAATGGTGGTTTTGTTTGGTATCTGCAGCACATCTTGTACGCTCATGGTGGATATTTCATGAACGCCTATGGCTCCCTTGACATGTGGAGCACCAAGGAATGGAGAAAAGTCATTACCGTGCAAGGAGAGTCTATTTCAAGAACACAAGACATGGAGGTGGCAAGACTCGATCAAGCTATCTCTCAAAGACATTTTTTTGGTTCTTCCGTTATCCCTTTGGAAGAAACCTTTCAAGGGAGAGGGCGCAAATGTCCAAATTGGCCCAAATTGCCAAAATGAAAAGTAAGGGTGCGAAAACAGCAAGGTGGAGGGTAGGAACAAGACCTGCATTTCATGCGACATGAAGGCTTATACGTAGGAGAGTTGGTAAAGTATGGGTCCCTATAGACTTGAATGAGGCCTAGGGTTGATGTGTAGCTGATCTATGGGGATACTATCTATTGAATGTAATCAGGTGTTATAATTGATAATTTGAATGGTTCTTTTTTGCCTAGTATGCAACCATGTTATCTTTCATGTTGGCCTATAAGACTAAACTGTTTACAATGATATCCATGTTATATCTGATCATGGAAAATATAAATAGCATAGCTGAAAGAAAGATCTAGACTAAGTAGGTACAACATTTGATTTCGGTGATGTGTGATCACCACAGTGTACTCCTTGTAGGTGACAGACCATGTAGAATGTCAGGCATGGGGAACTCTAAGGCTGGTGAGATGAGGCATACTAGTTCCACCAGGTCCATTGGTGAGAGAGAAAGGCCAGGTGCCGTGTTATAGTATGCAGTGTCTACTCCACAATTACAACAAAAGCTTTTGTGCATGTTGGTTACATGTTGGTTACATGATACCCATTAGGATTTGAAGATACAAGCTTAATGAGAGTGAGTAAGTGGTTGAGGTAAATGCTCAAACCAATAAGGTACATCATCCTTGGCTCAAGAAGGAGAGGGCATGGCTCATAATGTTGCCTATGCCTCTTACAAAGACAATGCCAAGAGATGTTTAAAATCATGACAAAACAACAAGGTAGAGCACTTAGTGGTGCTATGCTCAACCTTACAACTCATCTTAGAAGATGAAAATGTTGAATATGCAGCGGAATAACATGCCTTGGGCTTGGGAAATGAGAGCATATGGCTTATGACATGCCTATGTCTCTTACAAACAAGAGCCTCAAGGGTGATACACAACATCATTAAAGATGCGCACTTAGTGTACATGTGCCCAACTTTAAATCACTCAAAAACTGAGTTTGTTGATGAAAAACCAGAAATCTTCAACTCTTTGGCTTATGGGATGAATACAATGGTTCATGGTTGCACCATTTCTCCTTGGAAGCTTGCCAAGGTAAGCATAGAAGCGGGTTGACGATGAAGATTTATAGTGTGACACTTATGGTGTGTACCCGACCTCCAGTGTTGATGAAGAAGAGCCTCCTTAGTGTTAAAGACCTCCTCCTTTGATGGTTGAGACCACATTAGTGTTAAGCAACACTTTGTTTGATGAGATTAAGATCACTATTAGTGTTTAAAAACATGATTAGTGCTTAAGAGCACATTTCTAGCATCTAATGACACTTGTATTAGTGGTTAGATTCACCATTAGTGTTTAATAACACTCTTAGTGTTTAAAAACACTTTGAAATAACTCTCCTTTGCTGGATTAAAAGCCTCATTAGTGTTAATCTACACTATTAGTGCTCATAAGCACACTTTGAAGAGCTTTGAGAACTTGAAGATGATGAGGAAGCTTGATGACGTGCTGAATGAGACTTATGAATGCCTCATGTGGTTGGCCACCACTTCAAAATCAAGAGTAAGATCAGCCAATAAGCCCTCACAATATCACTTGGGTGATTAGAGCAAAGAGGGGAGGATTAGAGCAAGAAAAAAAGAGATTTTGAAGCTTTAATGGAGAGCTTCAATGGAAAAAACTGCAGCCGACTGGTTTTTTCGTTCCCACGGCCGATTCACGCCTCCATTGCAGCTAAAAATCAAGCTGTAGATAGGGGAGAGAGTGGGCTTCAAAAGCCCTAAGGCTATGGAGCTTATGATCAACTGTAGGCGGTGTATTTCTGTACGACCACGCCTACAACCAGAATATGCGCCTGCCTACAAATAGCACAATGCCGCGGCGAGGAGCAGATGAATCCAAAAATCAGCCGCGGTGAGAAGCAGATGAATCCAAAAATCAGCCGTACGAATGTGTGCGCCTACGAGTCTACTTCACTTCCCTAGTTGAAAACTCTTCAAGATATGGCCTCTTACAAATGGCTAGAAGTCCTCCACCAGCAGGGGTTCCACACACGAGAAGATAAGGAAAAATGAAGATTTTGACCTATTCTACACCACAAATGTGACCTACTCAACCAAAGCTCTGATACCATGATGAGAAAACGTGGTGCTCATGCTAGATCAAGTGTGTGGAGGAGAGGGACTCACAAAATACAAGAAAAAACTATCTTGCTTATTAAGTTGTTTATGAATACAACTAGGCCTTGCTCCATATAAAATGCCTCCTAGCTTCACCTTTAAACAGGTGAGCTAGTGGACCTTAAGTCCCTTCACACACACACCCTTCTCTTCCCCTTCTACATAACCTTAGTCTTTTAATACATTGTGGAAAAAACCACTTCAATTCATACCTTCTTTCCATCAAATTGTAAATTTAATTATATAGTCATTTTGACTCTTTTGTGTAAAGATTTTTGTAATTTCAAAAATTTTGCTTTAAGGTTGAAAACCAAAGGGAGTTTTTATGGACATTGATACTTAAGTATATCTTCTGTGCCAATAAAAACACGCCACCTCAAAAATTATATACATTCAAGGTTTGCTCTTTTTGCAATAAAGTCAGAGCTTTCACATTATATTGAGTCTAGACAATGAGATTGAATTGGGGGCACCCTTAATAAGGAATCCTTTGGTCAAATTTTTTTGGTGCCCTTATATGAGGGGTAAAAACCCCCAAGAAGAGCATTTCAGAGTGTCTTACAAACTGAGGGCTTGGATCTTGATTAAGGCTCTGAGAGAAGATTGATTGTGCACTAGGTACTAGGAGGAGCCCTTGGATCTTGATTAAGGCCGTGAGAGAAGATTGAATGTGCAATAGGTATTAGGCCCATGGGAGGTTGTTCATTGACATGAATTAATTTGTATTGTATTACATTGATGTGGCATTCAAATAATAGGAGACCTTAGGAATGAGTTCCCCACAGCCACCCCCTCCCTCTCCTCTTCTCTCTCCCTCCCTGTACTCGTCAAATGAGCCGTTTATGGCTTTTTTATAGAAAATTGTGAGACCTCAAATAGAAAGGGTATGGGTGAGTGCATGGAAATAGCAAGCATATGGGGGGTCATCATTTCATTGCCTTAAATAGAGGGTGAATGCATGCAAATAGCAAGCATATGGAGGGTCATCATTTCATTGAATTTTTCAAGCCATACTAAAATGGAACCTTAGAAAAACACTCTTATTCTTGAAAATCTCATATAAGAATATATTTAGTGGAAATGCAAAAAACATTTTGGTGCCAATAAGCACCCACAATGTTTTGTGGGTTGTAAATTAATTAGGATTGAAGTAAATAATTTTGGTATCCTAAAATCTGACCTTAGGAAAACTGAGCTTCTGAAAATTTTCAAAGGTTCGGAGACCTATTTTAGAAAACAAATCTTGCTAAATCTTGTCAAATCCCTGGTGAGCCACATGTTGCCACGTGCACATATAAGTGGATTGCATGGAAGGCACGCCGTACTTTGAGCCCTTCTCATGTGTTTTCTCGTGTTTCCTTCCTTTGCAAATCGTACCATGTAAGCTCAGTGCAGATTCGGCAGGCCAGCCGACTGCTATAGTAGGCTTACAGATGGGATCCATTGTACCGACCATGCCTCCCTCCCCTTATAGTGGACTTTGATGCAGGGAACGACAGACCTCGCCTTGCTGCCATGGATTCCTCTTGTGTTGTCTTAAAGGAGGCCCTATCTTCCAGCTCTACTCCTTGCTCTCCTGACTTCCTCTTTGCTCCTCCCTCACACAGTTCCTCATGCGGCAAAACTTTTTAGATGGTGGCCAATCCAGCAATCTTTAGACCAAGTGGAGATGATTATTGGCTTCTCATTGGTGCGGTTGTCTTCGAGTCGAGCTCAACTCTTTCATCGACGAGAGTACAGGCGCATCTCGTTTTGTTGGCCAAACTCACCTAACAGCTTTAGCCAACAATTTCACGAGCATTCAAATGACAACTGCTGTCCGAAGAAGCCAAACGCAAGGATTATGCTAGTAATAGATTGAGCAGAGACTGCCAATGAGATGAGAGACATCTTGGTGATGTCGTGCTTTAAGACGCTTCTCATATATCTGTGACTCTGTTATTAGCAGCACCCACACCTGCTTCGTGTGGTATTCTGCAATTAGCACAAGAGCCCTCATATATCTGTGACTCTGTTATTAGCAGCACCCACACCGGGGTGATTGCCAGCGTGGCCAGCTTATGTGGCAAAAACGAGCGTGGCCACGCTGGCAGCTACCAATTCCTGCTTTGAATGCGCCGCCAACTTCCTCCTGCGCACCATGAATCGCTGCCACCAACTTCCTCCTGCCACCCCGTTATCTAACTACAGCCAGATGGCAGATCCTCCAGATGCTCCACCTCCTCGATTAATACAGATTAATACCGCCCGAGCGTCGCTTCTTGGACGGGCAAGATGCGCCCAAAAATGAGCTTTTATAACGGCAATAGGTCCTCCTTAGTTAGAGCCTTTTAATTAACGTGTGTTGAATTTTAAAAAATGGGACATTTGAATGCTCATGAGAAGATGGTTTGCATGCAAATTGGAAAGAGGTGGACTCTCTCTCTCTCTCTCTCTCTCTCTCTCACTGCTTGGAGGGTGGGAAGGGGGTATACTATATATAGAGTATGTTGTTGCTAGTGGTACACCATGTATAGATAACATCAGCCTTCTATTGTAGACTTTACTCGCCCTTCTATATATCTAATGTTATTGCTAGTGGTACACTATATATAGAGTATGTTGTTGCTAGTGGTACACCATGTATAGAGTATGTATATATAACATCAGCCTTCTATTATTTACTTTATAACCTACATATCTAATGTTGTTTACTAGTGGTACACCATGTATAGAGCATATAGATGAATAAAATATAGGGATTTTAAAACATTTTCGCCCAATGGCTATTTCACGAGGTTCTCCAAAGATTTCTACTCCATTTTACAAGGAATTTAAAACTCAAACATTTGCCCAATATCACTAATTCAAACTTGGTTATGAAAACAAAGTTGTTAAAAACACACTACATGTTAGCACATAAGATAAAGACTTTGAAAGGTTTGCCTAAGGCTTATATATATGTATGTATGTTGCTGGGACATTTGGATGCTCATGAGAAGATGGTTTGCATGCAAATTGGAAAGAGGTGGACTCTCTCTCTTATACTTATACTCTATTATAAGTATAAATTCATCATAAGTATGTGGGTGTGATACATCATCATTATCATCTGAATCTATGTTAGTGTAGTCCACGTTCTCAGAGACATAATCATAAAGGCTTAAGAGTGTAGGACACTCATGTAAGATGCCAAACAAAGAATCATCCCATGCGAACAATACCAAACCATCCATGTGAAGGAAGTCAAGCAATGATACAATGAAATCCCCGTGTGTGTGCATACCATCTGGCACAAACATCTAATTCATCAAAAAAATGTCTCGAGTGACTAGGCATCAATCCCTCGAGCTCGAAAAACCACCCATGGCATAAATAGGCTACCTCATAACATGAAGTCAATGAATGAGTATCTAAAGGCCTAAACCTCAAAGTGCCAAAAGTATGTGTGAATGTAGCAAAAGGAATATGATATGTGACATGAAATGGTAGGTCACAATATAGAGCATAGAGCCATGAAGATAATGCATGAATATGAATGTAGACAAGGGAGATAGAGAGAGCCTACATTCTACATTACCAAACCTTAGAACAACAATTTGTAAATCACAATAGAGAGCCTATATAGATTTGAAAATCCACCTTCATGTAATATGGGCTTCATGATACAATGGTTATACATTCATACATATAGATGCTATCATGTAATCTGGGCGTCATTGCCCTCTAGCTCGATTGTTGCTTGCATCGACTCTTTAACTGCACGTGCATCCAATTTGGCTTGCATGGAGGGGCGTCTACCCTTAACTGTAGCAATGAAGGAGGTGCCAACTTGATTGCCGTCCATTGTTTTGCGCTTCTTCCTGTTGATCCCTTTCTCAATGAAAGACTTTGCTCTCTTCAAGCTATTCCCAAAGCCATCTCTAGTTCGTACAAAAGACTTTGCAAGCTCAATGCCCTCCTCTCTTTGTGCTTTCAATGTATGTAGTTGCCCAAGTGTCTTCTTCATGCTAGTGGTAGCCTCATGAATAAGCTCGGCATCATCCTGCACAAAATCCAGAAGTTGTTGGAAAGTGTCATGTAAATGATTCAAGCTTGACCTCTTCGTAGACTTTGAAGATGCAGCCTCACAATTGTGCCCTTCCTCCAAGCTCGCATCATCCTCAAGTGGCACTCCGATGTTGAGGTCATCAGGCTTAATCTCAAGCAGTCTCCTCGGGAGCATCTCCAAGGCACTATCTTCATACATGCTCACACAATGTGACACCATACCTTGCTCCTGAACACCGGCCATGAGCATCACCTTGATTTGATGCTTGCATATGTTGCCAAGCTCGGACCAATGGCATGTACAACATGCCCATTGACAATCTGAGTTGTAGACAGTGTACACTTGGTTTGGATTGGAGAGGCTTCGGACATAAGCATCTGCCTTCATGTTGCTACCAATGAATGACACATAATCATCTGGAATTTTGAGAGCTCGTTCACGCGAGCTCTCCACTACCTTCTCAATGGCATTGTTTCTCTTAAATCCACCTTCCTTCACAACTTGTATGTACCAATAATGAGGTACACAAGCTGTGGTTAGCTTGTAAAGAAGCCAATCCACTCGACGCCCCACCATTTTCTTAGAAGATCCTAGAAATCTGTACTTCAAAACTCCATGGTACGCCTCGATTGCACCATTCGTGTCTTGATTGGAATGTGGCAATGTCCTTGTCGCACGCACCCACATGTCTAACATAATGAAAACTTGTAAGCATATATGACCATAAGAGAACATAACACATTGGGAACACATTGAAGCAAGAAAAATAGCTCATAGTCACCTATTTTAGGCTGCCACTGCATTTCAAAGTAGTGGAGGAACTCCTTCTCACTTTGAAAATCTTCCTTGAACTTGCATATCATTTCCCTAGCTTCATCCTTGGTGAGCTCATATGAAGACGAGGACCCTCCCCGCATATTCATGATGTTACCAAGCATCCGAAACATGGCCGCACGTGTTGGCCAATCTTTCACCTTTCGAATGAGGTGTTTTAGCCAACACCTACGTACATGCCATAAGCACAAGTACACCGGCAAATTGAAAACGACCCTGCGAGTACAAATCCAAGTATTGAGGGTACAAATCCAAGCAATGGTCATAAAGCATTGTCCAAGCACCATGCATTATGTTAGGAAAATTACCTTAGTGCATCAATTTCTCTCTCCGCATCATCCACCATGAAAGCATTTGGCTGCCACGATTTATGGTGATCAAGCATGCGATCTCGAAACTTTGTCAACCAATATCGCACAGCCTCAAAGGTGGCACTTGAGGCAAGAACCCACGCAATTGGGATGCCATTGCGATGTGTGTCAAATACGAGAATTGTATACAAATGGAACTACATCATTAATGGTATAGTAAGTACAAGTACCTTGACTTGAACATGGCAAAAAACAGACAAGAATTGAAGCATACCTTGTACTTGTTCGTTCCAAATGTGGAGTCCATAGCCAACAAATTTCCATTTCCGAACTTGTCACAAATCTCTCTTTGCCATGGGGTTTGGATCCCTAAAAAGAATTCCTTCTGTACTTGAAGATTTTGCTCCTGGTAAACAAATATCATATCCGCATTTTGTGTACACCATCGCCTTGTACTCTCTGCATCATCATCATGTAGTTGATATGTCTCCATAGCATGTTTCCTTTCAATATTGAGTATATCTTGGAGCAATAAGTAGTCATCCCTCACCATTGGACATTTGGGCTCTTTGCTTTGTCATATATGCAAACTTTGAATGTGTGCATCGAAAACTTGTTGTGGAGTAAAGCCCTTGAACAACAAGTTAGAAACCCAAACTTTTTTTTCCAATGAAATCCATGGAGAGAGGAGAAGAAGGGTGTTTCCCTCATTCTTACAAGGCTCCCCATGGCAGATGATATCTTCTTTATTTGTGTGAAAGGGATTAATATAAGATATAACTGCGATGCTAGGATCCAAGTATAGACGATTCACCATGAAATGGCATTGACACCCTCGAATGCGCTGTCCTGCTGCCTTGGGTGGCCGCCTTGGCTTAGTCTCTTTCTTGATCAAATTGGCATTTAATTTAGTAGAGGCTTTTACGCTGCCTTCATTGATGGTAGGAACACCATGTAACTCCCCATCGTCAAGCTCATTTTCATGCACATTACTCTTGCACTCTACATCTTTTCCACCCGATTGTTCATGCACATGGCATACACGTTTGGAAGCACAACGTGTCCCAAAAGCACACCAATATCTATTGGCAATGATAATTGGGTATAAGTCTAAAGCCTTGCATGCTAATCATTTAAATAAGGTAATGGAAAATAAACACTTACATGGTGCTCTCAAGCCATGAATCCTTGAATGGCCGTATTAGCGAGCCTGGTGTGCGATGATGGTGGGAGTACCTCGTAAACGTTGTAGGGAAGTCAGGATTTTGTGCTTCTCTGTTCACAAACTCGCCAACATGAGCCCATGGAATACGAGCTTCCCTTTGCACTTTGTACTTCGACCTTTCATTGTGTACCAGTCTCCATTGTATTCCGGAAACATCAAAAAGACCATGCGTGGGAACAGGGGTGCCCATCGATTGTTGCTAAATGAGCTAAAATAAACCAGCTGGTGCCGCATCCACCAGTGCCCAAGTCTACCTCAATCGCATTATGGGCGGCTGCCGGAGGCCCAATAAGCAGCGGCCATCGTGAGAATCTGTTGCTTCATGCAGTTCCTGGTATGAGAACCTGCTGTAGTCAAGCAGAGGAAGAATGTCACGCAAAGACGGAAGCAGCTGTAAATAGTGTAGTTGTGAGTAAATTTACTAAAGTCCATTAATTAATACTTTCGATAAAGGGTGGGAAAAAAATCACTTTCTTCGACTCACTAAACATCAATAATTTCATTTTGATTGAGCTTAATTCTTTCGACACGATTAAGCAAGGTTGTACTTTTAGGTAGGCTTAGGCAGGAATCATGTATAATTAAGGTTGATTATACATGATATCGGCGTAAGCGTGCCTAAAATTGCTCAGAAGACATGTATAATTAAGCTTAATTGTACATGGTTTTCTGCCTGGACCTTCCTAAAATTACAACCTTTGCAATAATTTGTATGATTGTAGGGTTAAGAGATTACGTTATTTAATGACCTGGGAGGGGGACGAAGAGGACGTCGGTGGCCGTCAAGACGCTGCTGCTACTGAGGCCGTCAAGACGCTGCTGCTACTGTAGTCGAATGACCTGGGAGGGGGACGAAGAGTGGCCATTGAATCCAGGAGGAGCGCTGGCGGGTGCATCTTCGAGCCGGGCTCGTAGCTTGGAGGACGAGGAGGAAAATAGGGAATCAGTATCGGAGGAGCAGAGGCAACAGAGCCAGTTGATTCTGAATTGACCAGACAACTGGAGCAGTCTGTTTTCAGCCTGAATTGTATCAGCCGGCGTCCGAGTCCGCCAGGCAGGTGGAGGGACGTCGGTGGCCGTCAAGACGCTGCTGCTACTGAGGCCGCATTCAATGCGATTTTGGTAGGTGCTAGCGTGGTAGGTGCCAGCGTGGCCACGCTGGTTTTTGCCACATAAGCTGGCCAAAAACTCCACGCTGGCAACGACCCCGAAATCTAACTATGGCCCACAAGCAACTATCCCCCATACACCATTGCTTGTATCAATGGAAGATACTAGTGGAAAAGCCAAAGAAGCCACAAAGGAGGCAGTGCAAGAGGCTCAGAAGGGGCATACGATAATAAATTTAATTATTAATAATCACACGATAGAGAGATTATGCTGTAATTTGATTTATAGTACGCTGTAAATTTGTTTTGTTATTTTCTATTTACAGAAGGTTGTATTTTCTTTTGGTTTGGTTGCCCTACTATTTCTTTGATTTTCAGTATGTTGTAAAAAAATTTAATTCTCAGTAAGCCGTATTTTTTCTATCCGTACTAGGGTTAATAATTAAATATTTAAATTTACCCTAGATTAAGGTTAGCACTAAATTTTGATTTGTCAAGAGACCCAATCTAAGTTGCCGCGATGGATATGTGGCTTGCTACTTATGCTACTACATATAGTGGATGGCAAACAACAATAGATTGCTATATATGCAGAACCACAGTTTATAAACATAATTATAATTATGTTTCCCAAAAAAAAAGAAATCAGTGAATTGAATTTGACATGTAAGGTGTTGTAGCACACTTACAAAAATTACATTTTTGCTACCCATCTCTCTCTCTCTCCCCCTCTCCCTCTCTCAGTCTGCACAATTCGCTCTCCAATAGAGAGACATTCAAAAGTTCTCTCTTAGGTGCATCTCTCTCTCTCTCTCTCTCTCTCTCTCTCTCTCTCTCTCTCTCTCTCTCTCTCTCTCTCCTTCCCTCCCTCTACCTTTCTCGCTCTAGACCCAAACACACCCACATATAGCCTCTCTCTCTCTCTCTCTCTCTCTCTCTCTCTCTCTCTCTAAAATACAGAGACATTTTACTTCCTCTTAGGCGGCGCATCTCTCTCTCTCTCTCTCTCTCTCTCTCTCTCTCTCTCTCTCTCTCCCTCCCGCCCTCCATCTTTCTCTCTCTCAACCCACACACACCTACATAGGTACATCTACCTCATTCTGCTTTATGAATGGTTTGATGGAGCCAAGAGTCCTGCTTAGGGGCTTGTATTGGTTCTTGATACTTGATATAGTTTAGAGTAGACAAGGGTCTATTGTCCTATACTAGAGTATTGGGCAAGCATAGATCTTTGATTTTTTTGTGAATGTTAGAGAAGGTCTATTGTCCTATACTAGAGTATTGGGCAAGCATAGATCTTTGATTGTCTAAAGTATCCTTAATTGGGTACAAAAGGCATCCTTCATTGGGGGTGCAATGTGCATGATAGTTTCGAAGTAGTTTTGTAGTAAGACCTTGCAAGATAGTTTGAAATAGTTTTGTGTTATGTGATGATCTTTTGTATTTGTCAAGATAGTTTCGAAGTACTTTGTCTGCAGATGTATGTTTTGTTATACGTGAGTGATTTGTTGTTTTTTCATTTGTGTATTCATTGTTATATGCTTGGTTGAATAGGTTATTTGTTGAGATGGAGGACAATGTTGGATCCAGTGATACCTCCAATAGAGTCCAAATTTCAAATAGCAGGAAAAAAAAGGCACCTGGGATAGAGTGGCAATATGCAATTAACGTTGGTGATCGATTCATAGATTGGGAGTGTAAGCTATGCCATGCAGTAAAATCAGGTGGGGCGCCTCGACTAAGAGAACACTTTTTAGGCGGACCGAAGAAAAAGTCATGTACCCACCCCTCTGCACCTATAGTGGCCAAACGCATAAGAGAAGAAATTCAAAAGAAAGATTCAAGAAAACATGACACTCCTACCGTTAATGTATCAAGGCAGCAAGAACACTGTTGTTCTAATCATCAAACTCCCGCTACATCGCCTACTTGTACCCCGAACGGCAATATGCAGCCAGAAAGTAATCTACCCAGTGCATCTTCTTGCAAGCAAAACTTTGACGTAGGAAATATACCCATGCGTCAAACTTCATTGCAAGAAAGCCTACGTCAAGGTCGACTCGATGATGCACAACTCGTCCTTGCTGAAGCGATTTACTTTTCTGGGAGTGCTATGATGATGGTGGACAGTGAGCATTGGAAGAGAGCATGGAAGAAAATTGGTGAGTTTGGACCAGGGTTTTCACCGCCTACGTACCATGCTATGCGAAATGATCTATTAGAGAAATGTTATGCGCAGGTAAAAGAACGTGTACAAAGAATAATTCTTAGCAATATAGAGCTTTCTGGATGTAGTATAGTAAGTGATGGATGGTCTAATGTGCAAAGAAAACCATTAATTAATGTAATGGTTATTTCACCTAGAGGTGAGACTTTCATCCGTGCCGTGGATTCAGCTGGTTCAATCAAAACTGGGGCTTACATTGCTCAAGTCATTAGCTCTGTGATAGAGGAAGTGGGTGCCAAAAATGTAGTCCAAGTCGTCATGGACAATGCAAAAAATTGTAAAAATGCATCCAGAATCCTACAGCGACAATATCCACATATTTTTTCGGTAGGCTGTAATACTCATAGTTTGAATCTTGTATTAAAAGATTGGTATAAATCTGATGATACCAAATGGTTTGCCTCAATCGTCGACACTGCTCGCCAGCTTGTGAAATTCATGCTCAAGAGACAGAGAGTTTTGGATATGTTTCGACCTCGCATGTCAGTTATGTTAAAGCTTCCAGCGGAGACTAGGTTTTGCACTCACTTTTACACTTTTGAGTCTCTTCTTAGAAATAAAGATGCAGTTTGTGAAACATTTACATGCATGGCATTTCATGACTGGGAGAACACTCAACTTGAAAAAGTGAAAGAGAAAATCAAAGTCTTGAAGGCAGCGCTTACGAGAAGAAGTTGGTGGAACAGTGTGATGGATGCATACCATGTAATGATGCCTGTTATGTATGCTGTACGAAGCCTTGGTCAAAGAGCGCCTAATCTCGGAAAAGCATGGATGCAATGGTGGACTGTCCAGCGGAGTTTGGAGTGTCCTGAGAAATTAGAGCATTCAGTGGTGGAAAAGCAATGGCGTGTACCATTCTCTAGTAGACAAAGAAAAGTTCTGTTGAAGTACTTTCATGCTAGATGGATTGGAGCGCATTCACCACTGCACAGTGCTGCTTACATGTTAGATCCTGAATATTGGAATATGGATTTGATGTCCAACGTTGAGGTGGTGCAAGATTTTTATAAAGTGGTAAACACTTTCTATAATAATGATGATGATCGTGTACAGTGCATAAAGGAGATGACCTCATTTCGGTTGAAAGAGGGTTTATTTTCCAACTCCCTTGTTCAACAAATGGCTAAAGAGCAACCTGCATGGAAGTGGTGGATGATGAATGGTGGTGAGCATTATGCTTTATTGCGCAACCTTGCGATGAAGGTTCTAAGTCAGTGCTCTTCAAACTCAGGCTCAGAAAGAAACTGGAGCATGTATAAATATATTCATAGTACTATTCGCAATCGACTTCTTGCAGATCGAGCAGATAAACTTGTTTACATGTACTGCAATGAAAAGATCTTGCGAGACATCGAAAGCGAAGAGTATGAAGAAGATATGCCCAGATGGATGTACAATTGTGAAGATGTAGTAGACGAGAACTTTGATGTTGGACGTACGTTGTGCACCACCCTTGAGATAGAAGACAATTTAGACATTGACTTAGATGAGCTTAATTTAGCAGACGAGAGAGTAAACGGTGAAAGAATTTTGGAGCAAGATACTGACATAGAGGAAGAAGTCACTTCATTAATTTAATAAAAAGTACTTGTACAAATGATCATATTTGGAGAAATTATCAATACAAAAGTAGAATTTGTTTTTCTTAGCTCTCATCTTGAAATAAATTGCGAATTGCACTAGGAGTTGCATCTAAAGGTCCTGGTGGTTTATATTCGCTAGCCATACCGAACACTGTATAAATACCTTGATTTATTGGGACATTGCACAATGCACATGTGGAAGTATTTTGCATTTGTCTCACTAAACATATTAAGTGGTAGTAGTGTCCACATGGTAGTATATACTGGCCGCTCCACCCATCGAATACTTTGTAACATACAGGACATTGGGGGGTGGAGGAACTTGTAGCCTCAGCAGAAACTCCCACAAGATCAGGATGTATCAAAAAATGAGAGATGTGGTTTCCTTGGCGCACAGGAGCAATACATGAAGAGATGCTCTGCACGTCTTGGCTGATCTTTGTTAGCTGCTCTTGAATTCCTCTATTGGCCGGGGGAGGAGTTGACGCTTGAGTTAATCGGTCAGCTTCTTTCTCCTTCTCTGCTAGCTGTGCCCCTAAGCTTTCTTTGACCTGGTTTAACTCCAGTCCGGCGCCCTCCACCATAAGAGCAAGTTCTTCTCTTGTGAATGTAACTGTCTCTTCACGTATGTCGTGGGTGTTGACAGTGGCCTCTCTGGAGGCGAAGTCCACTGGAGTTTCCAGTATAAAGTGAGCATATAGCATTTTAGCAAAATACAGTGGAGCGTCGGCGTTATGGAGAGGACGGCCGTACACCTCCAAGAAAATGCGCTCGGCATTAGTTTTGATATCATTGTGAGTGCAACGAGAAATCTTCCATCTTCCCTTCTTTATCTCGCCATCTGGACATGGCCATATTGCCTTTATCATCTCTGTGGTTACCCGTTTGTTTATGTCTTTCCATTGGGCATAAGTTGGATTTGTCCATTTCGATAATCTGCACGCTGTTCTTGTAGCTTCGCGGGCTGTCAGGCCATGTGCAAGGGCCTTCATTCTCTCGTATGCCTTCTTGGCTAACTCCTGATGCTCGTTCGCTTGCGCCTGCTCCATATCTGCATGAACGTAAACGACTTTAGGATTTTAATGAACTGTAAAGATCAACGTAAGATAAATTGACCATTGCTCTCAAAATCTTGAAGTCAAACACAACGAGAGGAGATATGTATTGCAAAGACTCGATGAGAAATATCCACTTGACTCCAAAAACACTTCAAACAATGCTCGCACATCAAATTTTGAAGAGAAAACATAAACTTAAACACCAGAAGAGGAGAGAGATATTGCAAAGACTCAATGAAGAGAGAAACAAAATTTTGAAACATTGGACACATCAAATTTTGAAGAGAAACAAAATTTTGAAACATTGGACACATCAAATTCTCAAATTCCTGAAACTTCATCTCTTGATACTGTATCATTACAAAGTCGGGGTGAATGCCACCGATAGCTCTACAAGAGGACGTTGTGCCCTCGTAGGGTCAGTATTTAGTGACCTAAAAAATTCAACTACTTGCAAAATTGATTTTCGCTCATCGCGATTAGGCAGAAACATCCAATTTTTGACTCTATGAATAATAGTATCCATGGTAACTTTGTCATGGGAACTATTATCCATCCACAACTCTTGCACTTTCTTCCAAAAGTCATATAAAGTTTGTAATAAATATCCCAAGGCAAAAACATCAGATGCAGGAGTGTATGCATCTGCCAAAAATGGATCATAAAGCTCTGGGGCAATCCACGGCCGTTTATTTCGCTCTCTGTCTGCGTAGGAGACTGCCTGTGCCACCTTCTCCGGGTTCTTGTCTGCTTCAAAAACAAAATTGAGAGACACCCGTTTTTTGGGCGCTCTCAGCAGCAACCCCCAATCGATAAGACCTATGCGTGGCTTTAGCTCTTTTGTATAATCCAACACTACATTAAAAGGATGTAGGTCGGTATGTACAATACCTGCCATATGTGCTGCCGCTACACCTTCCACCAGGGCATGCATAATATGTGGCATATTTATTACTACCTCTTTTATTTTTGAAAGTTCTAGATGACCTAAAGGGATATTATCAGGCGGGGGTTGTCTCCATCCTCGATCCAAACGAAAAATGGCTCTGGTGAACTCACTGAATCTAAAGGGAACCTTCAGAAGAGTATCACCAAGAGCGCCGCCATTATAGTACGGGAAAATTGTGATCCAAGGAGCCTCTTTTGTAAAGGCAATGCATCGGACAATCGATGGATGTAGCACTTGCATACCCTGCTCTGCCTGGAAGCTCTCGAACTTCGCGCTGCCTTCTCCTTTGTAGTGCTTTCCGCAAAAAGTGATGTGCTCCGGTAAAAATGATATACCTTTAATTGCATACTCTTTTACTGTTCCAAACACACCGGAGCCAATTGTTCGTCCTTCGTGAAGAGCTTCGTGCGGGATGCCAATAAGATGTGTGCACATAGAATTGTAGATGGTACGATTAATGACACCTGTACCACTTGCATCTGCCTGACTGGACGTTGCAGCGACGTCCTGGGCAATTCGCACTCTTTTGGGGAGGGACTCTGCATCCAACGCCTTCATGCGCTTGCTCTTGGCCCTTTGCTCGCTCCATACAACGTCCCATAACTGTAGACGTTGCATGTTGGCTTCAGGCGGGGCAGCATCTCTTAGATCACTGCACGCTACTCGCATGCTCCCCAAAATGGTTCGTGTTATGTGCTGATGGTTGAAATCTGCTATCTTCTGTCTATCTAGCAGCTCAGCGTTGCCTCCGCTTCGAAGCCGACGCTGTGCATTTTCCCATATTTGGTCTATGAGATCTCGCATGAGTATCTCAGACTCATTGATCTTCTTGATGACATCATCAGTACATTGTGATACTGTGATGACCGCTTCAACGCGAATTGCTCGCAGAACAATTTTGCGCTCTTCGGGAGAAAGCATGTTGATCGTCTTTGTAAATCTAGCAAATAACACTAAACATAAAAAAACAAAATATCAAACATTACTGAAATAAACATCAAGCAGACGTGAGAGAACAGCAACAAGTATATCAATATCGTCAATGTTCATACAAAAACGGAATACCAAATAATTTTAATGAACTCAATATCATCCAATACATCATCAAACGTGAGAAAACAGCAATAAGTGTATCATTACTTATCAATGATCAAACAAAAACAGAATATATCAAACATTACTGAACTCAACATCATGCAATACATTATCGAACGTGAGACAACCGCAACAAGCGCATTATTACTTACGAAGTGTATACATTATCGAATGAGAGAGAGAGAGAGAGGGGGAGGAAGAGAGAGAGGTGTGACAGATAGAGAGAGGAAACATTAAATGATATTTTTTATAGTTTTGTGAGTTCCTAGAGAGAGAAAAATAATGTTTTGTAATCCTAAAGCACTCCTCATCTACATACCTATCGTGATAGAGAGAGATGTGAAGTGTATCATGAGAGAGAGAGAGAGAAAGAGTTGTGAAGTGTATCATTGCGAGAGAGAGAGAGAGAGAATTGTGAAGTGTATCATGAGAGAGAGAGAGAGAGGAGAGGAAGAGAGAGTTGTGACAGATAGAGAGAAGAAACATTAAATCACATTTTTAATGTTTTTGAGAGTTCCTAAAGAGAAAAATAATGTATTGTTTTAATTTTTAAGTAAATAGAGGGAGAAAAAAGAAATTATTAAGAATTATGTATATTTTAAGAGAAATAAAAAAAATCATTATCTACACATCTATCGTGTTGTGAAGTGAATCATGAGAGAGATAGAGAAAGAGTTGTGAAGTGTATCATGAGAGAGAGGGGGGTAAGAAGAGAGAGATTCATATTTTTCGAGTTACGAATCACGATATTATAAAATAAAACGATTAGACAATATGATGTAAACTTTGATCCATGAAATACTAATGCCGCGTTAGCAACCAAGTATCGCATGGATCAAACACAATAAAAACAATACAAGTCAAATCAAACAAATTTACGACATTTATTCGACCGCGTTAACGATCATATGCCGAAATACGCAAGGAAATTTACGACACTTTTTCGACCGCGTTAACGATCAAATGCCGCAATATGCAAAAAACATTTTATGCACTAGCGGACGACACCAACTTGCCGTGTTAACGACAAAATGCCGCCCGATTCTATGGGAATACCAATAGGATACGAACATACACTGGCCGCGTTACCGACCATATGTCCGCATTTGACAAAGGGAAGGGAAGGGAAGGTGACATCGCCATAACGATACTATGCTTGCCGCGTTACCGACTAGTACCGCTACGGCGTGCCATACTTACCATAGGACACAGACTAGCCGCGTTACCGACTAAGTGCCCCAGGGTAAGCACCATTCCGAAGAATGGCCTTACACACACACACCAGTCGTGTGGCGGGCCACCCAAATCCTGTCGCGCATTGCGACAATGGGCGGCTGCCCGCACGAACTCACCCACACACACATCCCTCGTGTGGCGGACCACCCACATCTTGCCGCGCATTGCGACAGTGGGCGGCTGCCCGCACGAACACACCCACATACACAAACACACACACACACACACAAGTTTTTTATTACCTGTGTATGCTGTCAGCAATGAAATCCCAAAGGGCCCCCCGGGCCCATATATATAGAAAAATGTACCCCGCTGGGATATGTGACGACCCCGCCGGGACCCGCCGGGCAAAGCAAAAGCCCGGCGGGCCCGCCGGGGTATATCAAAAGCCCGGCGGGATTTTTCCCGGTTACCAGGTCGCTTGCCACCGGCTTTTTTGTGAACATGTTAACATGTGAACATGTTAATAACATGTTCACACATGTTATTAACAAAAAAAATTTTGTGATCACGTGAATATAAAATCCCTGATGAGGAAGAAGGGTGCATGGATACCCTTATAGGCTCAAGAGGAGGTTGTAGAGCCTATATATCTTGTTATAGGTCTACCTAATGTGGGGGTAGAGATTGTCCAAGCAAGTAAGCATTGGAGCCTTTTGAACATCCGTGATCACCTATGCATTTTGAGATTTGAGGGAATAAATAATGCTTACTTCAATGTGCGGGTAGGAAGGTGAGGATTGTTTGACATTTAAACCTCTATATTTGCTCACCCCTTTCTCGAGTCACTTACTGTGTTGGGTGTTTGGATAGGTTGGGAAGGAGGATGGAAGCAAACACCAAGGTGCTCGGATTGGGTGCCAGATGATGTCACCTTTGTTCAAAGAATCTAAGCTATGAGTATCCACTGGAACAATTTTGTAATATCCCTCCATTAGAGTTTTGTATTAAAACATATTTTTTGAGATGTTGCACCTAAAATTCTCTCCTTTTTTCTCCTCCTCCACAATGTCCCACTCTTGGCCAAGAAAATTGAAAATCTCTTCATAGCCTACTGCCTTGCACATGTACATTGTTGGCGTTCGTGTGCAAGTAATGGCCCGAAACATGTGGATAAACACATGCACAGAGCATGACCAGCTAAGACCAAACGATCTTGAGGCCTTTGTGTACGTCAACAAAGAATGTATATCATTGGACATCTTTACTTTAAGAGAAAAAATAGTCCAAACATCACGCAACATTGGCCATTCAGCACTAGAGACGAAAGGAGAGGGGACCTCTTCAAGCTTATGAAACTCATTGACCTATGTCGGGACTACATATTTGTGGGTGTAGAAGAAAATATTTCGACTAAAAAGGTCAAAAGGGACACTGTCAGAGAATAAACCATCCCCAATGTGCCCGTGTGTACGGTATAGAATGATCTTGTTAGGCTCCTTATGGGCTTCTCCTCAATGATATTGGAAGGGAAAAGATATGGGAATAAGGAAACTGTCAAATAAAGTTGAAAATAACAGTTCAAATACCATGCACACTAACACACCAAAGTGAAAGCATACAGTTGCAAGGGTAACTAGTACTATGACAATGTGAGCTTAAATAAATTTTTGATACCGAGTACACATGTTGCACTAGGGTCGCCAATCCATCATGCCTTGTTTCCTTGAATCCTAGTAGACGCCCCTTCCAATGGTGCTCAACCACATCTCGACGCCAAACTCGATGCAGTCCAGTGGCACTGGGTTGCAAATACACCTAATATCCCTTTCAAAATTGTTTTCAACCCAAGCACTATGTTCATCCTTGCTATTGTGCATGAGCAGAGCCCCAACCTTGTCCCTTGGCCTTCTCCTCGACGACAAAGATGCACTACCCTCCATAGTGTGTTCTTCTAGAAAGGTTTTAGGAGGGGAAAGAAACAAGGAATGTTGCACAGTACATATTAGAGGTTGTTGGGGAGAGGGAGGTAAATGTGGGTGTGAGGAGAATCGAATGTGTGTACGCATGCATGATAGAGATAGAGAACGTTGCAAATCTGAGGACAGTAGAGAAAAGGAAGGGAGAGAGAAAGAGAGAGAGGGTTGCACAGTAGAGAGATAGGTTGAAGATATTCTTACAGTATAGATAGATAGATAGATAGATAGATAGATAGATAGAGAGAGAGAGAGAGAGAGAGAGAGAGAGAGAGAGAGAAGGTTGCATAGTAGAGAGAGAATGAGCTATGGAGATTTGAGGTTTGGGGTGAAGAAGATGATGTTGGAGAGAAGAATAATGTGTAGGGATTTTTATTTTGAGGTGAAAAAATAAGTTTTTTGATATAATATGGTTTGGGTTGGGTGAAAATACATTTTTGAATATTTTTAGAAAAATCCAAATTTTAGGGTTTTTTGACCCACGAGAATGATGGGACTAAAATTGGTGGAGCCCTCAACTTTTTAGAAGCTAACCCCTTGCTTTATGGCACCCTCCTATGTTTTGCACTCCACCTTCCTAATTTATGAAGGTCACTCCTCCCTACTTTTTGAACCCCACAAATGTAGTAATGAGGAAGACAAGCCTAGTTGCCCCCTACTTTTGGAGGAGACAAAATGTTCACACTCTTCTCTTCCTATTGGTCCATTGCTAATGAAGGTCATTAGCAAAGGGCCCAAAAGATGTCCAAAGGTTTCCTGATGTAAAGGGGGTATTTACAGGTAGAAGAGAAAAAGGGTATGTTTTATTCAACATGAAAATTCCACAAATAAGGGATTTTTAATAAACGCACATGATACATATGGTTTACTTATAGTAAGTGAACCCCCCGAGATGCAATCCCAAATCAGCAAGTAGCTTGCATAAACAAGCCACCTCACATGTTGCCACCGCAGCTCCTTTTTGTGCTCTACCTTTGTACTCGACAAGGCAACTTTGACTCCTTGGTGCTCCATGTCACGACAGCACTCCCCAATGAAAACATAAATCCACTGGTAGATCTCCTATTTGAGATGCTACCTGCCCAATCTACATCTATGTATCCATATAGCTCCAATGGTACACATGTTGTATAAAACAATGCATAATCAATAGTTTTCCTTAAATACCAAAGTGTACATCGCACACTGTCAAAATGTGGTTTGTGTGGAACCTGTATAAACTGGCTCTCTAAGCCAAAAATGTAACTCAAATCTGGCCTCCTGATCGTGACATAGACCAAACTCCCCACAATCGTTTTGTACATAGTGGGGTCCTCCAACACATAACGTGCATCCACACTAAGCTTGCCATTTTGATCTAATGGCACCGAGATTGGCTTACAATCAGTCGTCCCATACTTGGACAACATGTCCAATCCATATTGTCTTTGTGATAGTCAAATACCATCAGGTGTGCGAAAGATCTCGATGCCCAAAAAGTAGTGCAAATATCCCAAATCCTTCATGTCAAACTTCTTTACTATCATTAGTTGATGTGCCTTTCCCTGAGAAGGTAGACGAGGCATCCCGTACTTCACTATCCACAAATACATTTTTTCTTCTTCTATGTGTACACTTGAAGCTTAGACTCCTTGGATCATCTGCCATGTTAGCATGATTGAGGATATGCTACATAAAAGTTAATGTTTTGTATCAAGTTGATGAAAAACATCAACTCTTAGCTGAGAAGTTCTTACTCAACATTAAGTTGACCACAAATGTTATAGTTAAAACATGCTTACCATGTATAGTAACCAGTAGGATTTGAACCTAAGTTCCTGCCTGATATTTTACAAAAAAGTATTTTGGAAAGTATAAACTTTTGTTTCTTAAAGAGAGCTTTTTTTTCTTAAAGTGAGCTTTTGCATGCTTTCTAAACTCATTTAATAACTAAAATTACCATTTAACCCCCTTTTTGTCACATCAAGGATACATCTTCTTTAAAAATGAGTGTAATTATTTTTCAAAATTATACAACTTTTAAATAGCTTATTCATGATATTTAAAAATTTATTTGTACGTAACGAACTCTTTTAAAAAAATTATATATTATAAATTAAGAAATTGTGATACTCAAGAGCATTAAGATAATAACTATATGAAGATAACGCTTTTGTAATATAATCATATAAATAGTTTTTTATGGTGTCGAATAATCATGCAGGCACCTCGTGAGTGTCAGCTCATGTTGAGCTTTGACATCTCAACAAGGTGTTAGGATCAGACAACTGCCGAGCTGGACAACCGGTGAGCTAGAATGACAACGGAACATCAGAGTCGTGGCCTAGTTTGACGCATTTAACACCGTAGTCTTTTGATATTTTGCATCAAGTTGATGTAAAACATCAACTTTATATGTAAAACATCAACTTTCTATGCAAAATATCAACTTTTTTACAATACTTGATGTTTTGTATCAATGTTATGCAAAACGTCAACTTTCCACAAAACTTAATGTTTTGCATTAACTTTGATGGAAAACATCCTACCACAAAAATTGATGTTTTGCATCAAGTTTCAGATGCTTCGAAGAAGAAAGTTAGAGGATCGGAGGTCAATTTTCACAAACAGCCTCGTTTAGTGATTTCGTCCGTGTTGGCATGCCTAGAGGACATTTTCCACAATTTTGTGTACCCACACAATTATGTTTTGATGCGATGTGCAGACGTCACAAAGTGATTTGCTACATTAGCTAATCGCTTTGTGACGTCTGCACATCGCATCAAAACATATAGTTGTGTGGGTACACAAAATTTGTGGAATAGGTCGTCTGAGCAGGCCATTGCAAACCAAATAACTAAAACAAGCCGTTTGTGAAAATCGACCTCCAATCCTCCAACTTTGTATCCATATAGCTCCAATGGTACACTTGCTGCATAAAACAATGCATAATCAACAATTTTCCTTAAATACCAAAGTGTACATCGCACACTGTCAAAATGTGGTTTGTGTGGAACTTGCATAAACTGGCTCTCTAAGCCAACAATGTAACTCAAATCTGGCCTCCAGATCGTGACATAGACCAAACTCCCCACAATCGTCTTGTACATAGTGGGGTCCTCCAACACATAACCTGCATCCACACTAAGCTTGCAATTTTGATCTAATGGCACTGAGATTGGCTTACAATCAGCCATCCCATACTTGGACAACATGTCCAATACATATTGTCTTTGTGATAGCCAAATACCATCAGGTGTGCGAATGATCTCGATGCCCAAAAAGTAGTGCAAATATCCCAAATCCTTCATGTCAAACTTCTTTTTTTGAGAAGACTTTTCACATGCTTAATCTCTCCCAAGTCGTCACCCCACAATAATATCATATACATAGATGGTGATGATCACAATACCCTTATCACTCTTGCACACATACAAAGAGTGATCTGCATCTGCCATATGAAAACCAATAGTGACAAGATACTCAACAAACTTTTTATGCCATGCTCGTGGAGCTTTCTTCAGCCCATACAAGTTCTTATTAGGAAGCTTACATACATACTTCGGGTGAATTGTATCCTCAAAACCAGGTGGCTAATCTATATACACTTCTTCTTGCAAGTTACCATGTAAGAACACATTTTTTACATCCATCTGATGTAAAAACCAACCTTTAGCTACAACCACTGTAATCACAGCTCTCACAGTCGGTAAATGTCTCCTCATAATCAATCCCATGTGTCTACGCATATCCTCTGGCTACCAGTCTAGCCTTGTATCTGCTTATGCTACCATCACTACTATGTTTCAACATAGTTATTACAGACACAATAGGTAATATTTCCTAAAAATGAGAAACATTTGGTATCTTTCAAAGATTCTATAAAAAAAGTTCAATTTTTAACTTCTTTTTAAAAAGTGGTCTACGCATGCGTACAACACTACCAAAAAACGATAATATTTTGGGCACTTTACACCTTTCTTACAAAAAATGCCATGAAAAAAAAGTTCTTTGTTTTGCTTCTTTTTGAGATTATATTTGAAAATCTAACAATAAGCTTTCAAAAAACATGCCAAAATAAAGATAATGTTTATTATTTCCATCTTCAATCCATTAAAAAAATGATACAACTGTAAAAAGAAGCTATTTTTTAAACATATAGCTTATGGCATAGTTATGGTTTCTCATAATCATTGCTACACCATCACTAGTTGATGTGCCTTTCCCTGAGAAGGTAGAGGAGGCATCCTCTACTTCACTATCCACAAATACATTTTTTTCTTCTATGTGTACACTTGAAGCTTAGACTCCTTGGATCATCTGCCATGTTAGCATGATTGAGAATGTGCTACATAAAAGTTAATGTTTGGTATCAAGCTGATGAAAAACATCAACTCTTAGCTGAGAAGTTCTTACTCAACATTGAGTTGACCGTAAATGTTATAGTTAAAACATGCTTACCATGTATAGTAAACCAGTAGGATTTGAACCTAAAACCCTGCTTGATATTTTAAAAAAAAGTATTTTGGAAAGTATAAACTTTTGTTTCTTAAAGCGAGCTTTTGCATGCTTTCTAAACTCATTTAATAACTAAAATTACCATTTAACCCCTTTTTGTCACATCAAGGACACATCTTCTTTAAAAATGAGTGTAAATATTTTTCAAAATTAGACAACTTTTAAATAGCTTATTCATGATATTTTAAAATTCATGATATTTTAAAATTCATTTGTACGTAATGAACTCTTTTTAAAAAAGTATATATTATAAATTAAGAAATTTTGATACTCAAGAGCATTAGGATAATAACTATATGAAGATAACGCTTTTGTAATATAATCATATAAATAGTTTTTTATGGTGTCGAACAATCATGCAGGCACCTCGTTATTATTAGCTCATGTTGAGCTTGACATCTCAACAAGGAGTTAGGATCAAAAAACTGCGGGCTGGACAACCGGCGAGCTAGAATGACAGCGGAACGTCAGAGTTGTGGCCCAGTTTGACGCATTTAACACTGCAGTCTTTTGATATTTTGCATTAAGTTGATGTAAAACATCAACTTTATATGCAAAACATCAATTTTCTATGCAAAATATCAACTTTTTTACAATACTTGATGTTTTGTATCAATGTTATGCAAAACATCAACTGCCCACAAAACTTAATGTTTTGGCGTCAACTTTGATGCAAAACATCAAGTTTTGTGAAAAAGTTGATGTTTTGCATCGAGTTGATGCAAAACATCAACTTTTCCACACAACTCGATGTTTTTCATTAAAGTTGATGCAAAACATCAACTCTATCACAAAACTTAATGTTTTGCATCAAGTTTCAGATGCTCTAAAGAAGAACGTTGGAGGATCGGAGGTCAATTTTCACAAAACAGCCTCGTTTAGTGATTTCGTCCGCGTTGGCATGCTTAGACGACCTATTCCACAAATTTTGTGTACCCACACGACTATGTTTTGATGCGATGTATAGACGTCACAAAGCGATTTGTTGCATCAGCTAATCGCTTTGTGACGTCTGCACATCGCATCGAAACATAGTCATGTGGGTACGTAAAATTTGTGGAATAGGTCGTTTGAGCATGCCGTTGCAAACCAAATCACTAAAACAAGCTGTTTGTGAAAATCGACCTCCGATCCTCCAACTTTCTTCTCTCTGGAGCATCTGAAACTTGATGCAAAACATCAAGTTTTGTGGTACATCAAGTTGTGTGAAAAAGTTGATGTTTTGCATCAACTTTGATACATCAACTTTTAGGGGGCTATTTTTCTTAACTTTGAAATATTTTTACACTTTTTATGAGAATTATTTTTATTTTTATCACCAATAAATCTGTAAAAGCCCATTCCAAATTGTAGATAGTAGCTAATAAAATCTCAAATTTTAAAAAAAATCTTATAGATCATAAAATTAAAGAAAAAATATGCCGAGGATAAGGTGGTATAGGTAGATCATAGGTTTGGAGCTAAGGACCTGAAAAACACATGGTTGCAACCTTTGACAACAAATTTGAGAGGAGGTCATTAGAAAAAATGCTTGTCTATGTAACCATGTAACCATGTAACCTTTGTATCATAAATAATATTGCTACATAGTAGATGCCAAAAACTCATGATAACAGAAGAGCTAGATGAGATAATCCATGATGACATGTAATCTAGTGGTTTTAATCCAGATGTGCAAGGCTCCATTAATTTGGAAACCACGAGTCGTTTGATTCGCTAATCCTGGTTTTTGTTCTATAATTTAATTTTAAAGCTGTATAACTATTAGCAAATACACGTGGTGGGACCATCTATGTCGAGGAGGGGGATGCATGTGAGCTTGGACTCTTCTACGATGTCCTCTAGATCCATGGAGCATGAATCTGATGAGGCATGGACATACTATGAGTAGAGAGTTCCATGTTGGCGTGGAAATTGTTGAGGCACTCATCACCAATAGACATGATGATAACGGTGTATTGGCAAGCTAGAGTTTGGAAGGTGTCATGATGCACCGGTACAAGGAGAGACATGATTAGCCTATGATAAGTGATATTTCTTTTTCTAAGCATTCTACATTGACTTGTTCAAATTATATATGATCTTGATAGGCAAAGTGATATATAACATGCATCTAGGTACATTAATCATGGCCAAATCTAGTTGTACAACTTTCTGATGATGACGATGGATTTTATGGTCTTGATCGATCTATGCTTCCTCGTACATGCCACAATTAAGATATTCTTCAGTTTTAACAGATGGTGGCATAGGCACACCAATTACCTCTAGGGTCTGAGTCTGAGATGTCTGGCGATCATTCCTTACCCAATCGCCTACTACCTGTTATAGAGACATAGAAACCTAAACATTATAGTGACTTGATAGGAACATCACTTCCCGCTCTCATGGAGAGGTTTTGAGTTTATGGGGTGCTCGTTATGTAATTGCATTATCTATGATTGCCAATGGGGGTTGAGGTATTTTTATTACATAGCATTTAGGTGTCTTAGTTCACTGTAAGGTCACTCTTATGAAATTTTTTGGACCTATCTATTCATGGGGTCCATGGCATCAGCTTTCTCACTGCATCAGGAGTATGGCCACATATGGTCTATGTGCTAATGCTGCCTCTCTCACTAGAAGAGGAATTACCCATAATGAATCAGAGAAAATGTATATCGATGGCAGACCTTATACCAAATTTGGAATCTGTGTGTGATTTCACCCTAATATAGGATTTTACAGCACTCAAAACACACACCGGATCAAGCCTCTATGTAAATTTTCAGTAGTTACTTCAAAAGGCCAAATTGGCCTATGAGACTAAACTATTTACAATAATATCCATGTTATATTTGATCATGAAAAATAAAAAAAGCATAGCTGAAAGAAAGATCTAGACTGAGTACAACATTTGATTTCGGTGATGTGTGATCACCTCGGTGTACTCCTTTGTAGGTGACGGACCATGTAGAATGTCAGCCATGGGGCACTCTAAGACCGCTGAGATGAGGCATACTAGATCCACTGGGTCGATTGGTTGAGAGAGAAAGGCCTGGTGCTGCGTTATAGTATGTCTCTGATCTACCTTTGTTGCCTAGAGAGAGGCATCAAAAACGCTGGTGATCATGGCCTGACGAGGGTGGCGTACAGGGGGGCGAGCATCCTTGAGAAGCTCCCTATGTCTATGCTCCTCCCATATCAATCCTCATGGCATGTGACATGTGGAAATCCATGTAGATGGGTCTACGGATGAAGCCATCCTCAGTGAGCTTGAGAAAGTGACCGCCTGTAGATGGCCATCTTAGTGCCAAACTCCTCTGTTAGTGTGATCTAAGTATCCTATATTTGTTTTTAAAGAGGTCTAACTGGGTGGGCTGGTTGATCTCCTCATCTGTGTTCCACAAAAACGGGGAGGGTACGATCATATTCCATAGGTGGAAGCTGGTGCATTTGTAGACCATGTAATGTGAAACATTGAGAGACACTAACAAACCAAGACTTATCTCCCTGTCGTGAGGACTCCATGGCTAATCTAGGGTATCTACGTGGGATTATCTTGTGTATTTGCCTGATATATGTGATGGTCTGAAAGAGAGAATCCACCACCATTGGTGGTGCTGTAAACTCCTCCCTAATGATAGTATGTGATACTAACGGTTTGCCTCGGATCATAAGTGAGAACATCATGACTTGGGGTCTCTAAATCTTCTTCCACATCTCCTTGAAAGCTTTTCACCCCAAAAGGCCATACATCAATGCTGGGGGGAGTAATGTGTCCAAGAGCCAAGAGTATTGATGACCTTTGTGAGAATAGCATTTTCCTACACGATTATCTTGCAACGCTTTGCTAGCCCTCTCTCTCTCTCTCTCTCTCTCTCTCTCTCTCTCTCTCTCTCTTTGGATTATTTTGGACTAAAAAAGGGCCCTCCAAGAAGAGCCATGTCATCACTTTTCTAGAGAAAAGGGGGTGGTGGACCTCCACATGTGGCATACAATTGAAAATCCCTTGAAATGCTGACTCTAAATCTACCACCTCTGATAAATTTTGAGTTTATATGGTCAAGTTATGACTTCCCCATTAAAAGGTAGATTCCAATGATTGTGAAACCCATGTTATGGATGGCAACATCAATAACATAGGTGTCACAATCATTGTAATCTTCCTTTTAGTGGGAAAGGCCAATAACACAACCCTCCCCTTATTAGTGAGACGGGCACAAAATGACAAGTTTTTACAAAAGTGTCATTTATGTGATGACAAATGTCATATAAACAACATTTATTTGAGCATGAAAACACTGCGTCACATGAACCGTCGCTTTTTTTACACGTAACTTTTTATGTTTTTGATACGACGCTTGTAGAGCGATGCCTACAAACTACAATGAGCTGCATAAACCATGCTACTTGATGAATGTCGGTTAAGGGACAGCCTCTAGTATTATAAAAAAAACTCAAAACAGATGGCTCCTACGAAATTTCTAGAGCCATCTACGCTTTAGATCGTGTTTGTCCACGTCGTCGTCCTCATCCCATGCCTCCTTCCTACATGCGAGGTCAGTTCACTTGGTCATATCAATTACACTTACCATTGTAGCATGGGGAAAGAAGAAGACTGCGGATGGTAATGTTTCATTCAAATTCAATGAGTTCAACAACTTTTTTATTGAAATGAGAAAGCTACAAAAGGCAATGATATTGTTCTATGGGTTACCTTCTGGATGTAAGGATCACAAGTAACCTTGCACGCATTAGGTCTGTGCTCATTTATAGGCCCAACAACTGAAGTTGGATGAGTGCCAGATTGTGAAGGGAAAAAGGCTAGAGAGAACGAGTGTCACACTCATGAACCATGCTATGGCAACAACCTTTAAGTCTCCATCTACTACCACTATTTCAGAAGGGCCCGATGATGAGGGCGAGAGAACAATTGATTTTCAAGAGCAAGGGCATGACAATATTTCACACACTAAACCATCGTTAAGTGTTCAATCAGAGAAAGATATATGGTGGTTAGGAGCATTTGAGGTTCCCAAGGAGACACACGAGGTACTATCATGGGTCTTTGCAAGGTTGCCTTCGGTTAGTGATGTGATAAAGTCACAAATAGGGGGTGAGAAGCTAGATGTTGATGTTTTAGGGAGCATTGATGTTGATTGGCATCTTGGCAGGGATATGAAGACAATAAAGTGTATGTTTGGTGGATGCACTAAAGATGCAAATAGAGCTCATGCATGCCCTTGGTGCATGCATGGATTGAAACAAAAAACCAAGAAGAAATGCAAGGGGACGGCCAATGGTGAAGAGGAATGCGAGGAAACATGAAATTGCAAGGGAGAGTGGGATGGTGGTGTCCTTTCATCACATATGTTGGGGCCTCTAAATAGGGACTTAATGGATAATAGTTGGAACCCCATAATTCCTTTCCCTCTTAGGAATGGTCACTTTTGTACTTTTCATGCTTTCATGCATATCTTTGACTGCCTCTTAAAGTGTCACATAGACTATGCGTTCACTATGCCCAGTAAAATTCAACAAGATGAGGCGATTGCTAGATTGGAGAAGATCTTAAATGACATTGGTTGCCATGGGGGCAGCGTAGAGATACAAGTTAATCAAAAGACCTATAAAGTTTCAGATATGGTTTCTCAAAAGGTTTCAATGAGTGTAGGCAAGGCGAGAAGGTTTCTCGAGAAGCCTTGCAACAAGCGGGACAAGGTTCAGAGATATGGAGAGAGGCAACATGTCGAGGAAGGTGAAAATGTTCTGTGAAGAGATGGGAGCTGTGGAAAGACCTTTGTGCTTGTACTACTTCGGACTGCTTGGATGCAAACATTGTTGTTTTGCGTGAGCAAGTGTGGGCGAATTTCAATAAGGTAGTGTGGTTGATGAGTCAAAGCAGTATAATAGACCAAAATTGTAAAAAATTTCAAGGAATGTTGAAAAGCTTCTTTTTGAAGCCATGGTCCGCACATGGGGTGAATTGAATATTGTGCATTACATGGTAATATAATGCTTTTAAAGGTTTTGCAAAACGAATTTCTTCTTCTAATGCACTTTTTCTGAATGGTGGTTTTGTTTGGTATCTGTAGCACATCTTATATGCTCATGGTGCATATTTCATGACAACGCCTATGGCTTGCTTGACATGTGGAGCACCAAGGAATGGAGAAAAGTCATTACCGTGCAAGGAGAGTCTATTTCAAGAACACAAGACATGGAGGTGGCAGGAATTGATCAAACTATCTCAAAGAAATTTTTTGGTTCTTCCATTATACCTTTGGAAGAAACCTTTCAAGGGAGAGGGCTCAAATGTCCAAATTGGCCCAAATTGCCAAAATGAAAAGTAAGCGTGAGAAAACAAGAAGGTGGAGGGTAGGGACAGGAACTGCATATCATGTGGCATGGAGGCTTACACGTAGGAGAGTTGGTAAAGTATGGGTCCCTATAGACTTGAATGAGGCCTAGTGTTGATGTGTAGCTGATCTATGGGGATACTATCTATTGAATGAAATTAGGTGTTATAATTGATAATTTAAATGGTTCTTTTTTACTTAGTATGCAACCATGTTATCTTTCGTGTTAAAAAACCCATTCTTTTGGTGCGTGACATTTTTCTGAAAACTAGGGTTTTATGTACTGATTATGCTAGCCACTATAAATGAGCACCCTCTCTCTTTTTGTCCATTTTGTACAAGCACTTTTAGAGCACACAAGCAGTTAACTCCTCATTGGGCATTGCTTCCGAACTCACACTGTACTTATTCTCTATCGAGGTCCCCATGCGACCTGATGAGGATGCTCTCTCAGCCCAGGAGCTAGAAGTCAAGGATTTGCACAAGCTTGCCGCCCAGATCGACAATTTTGTTTTTGCATGTAGCATCTGTGTAGGGATCAATTTTCTATGCTGAGCGGAAGGCCATGTAATGAACCCTCCATACCACAAGCTCACTGTCACACGAGGGCATTGCGGTTTGCTAGGAATATTGCAGAGCACTGACAGTCCATGGTGTAAATTCTGTTGCGGTTTTTGGAGTCCTCCTTGGTTTCGCGGACCGTGAAGTCATGCTTCAATACCAATTTTGTTAGATTGATATACTTCCCTTGCTAGGTTTTATTGGAAGCGAGGAAGCTTTGTAATATCTTCAAATATAGTTTTTTTAATGACTTGAATTGTATCCCAAAGATTTACATTGCTTTCTAATACTTGAAGAAGTCTCAAGATGTTGATTTTTAAAATATGACATGCTTGGTATTCCAAATATTCGTGTGTTTTGATGCTTTGTGATAATTCTCTAGAAGGGTGCGAAATGTCACTGTGCAATTTGGCTGGAAGAAAGGCTAATTTCACACCCTTCTGGACCAATAAAATATTTCCTCAATTTTACCAAATGTCTCTTATTTGAATGTTGCCCCATGCATTTAGCATGCGTACGATTTGTTTGCACACGTGAGTGACCTTTTAAAATTAGGGCTTTTTTAGTATTATTGCTAGGTTTATTCCTAATCTACCCTTTTCAAAGTAGAAACCCGCAGGATCGCCAATGTATATTCCTGACTCAAATCAGACTTTCACTAAACCTAATTCGGATACATAGAAGTAAGACTGAAATCAGAATACACATGTGGATGACAGAAATGAGTCCGAATGCCATTACAGAACACATACGGAACTCCTTAATTCATCATATCCAAAACACAATAGTGTGGCTGATTAAAAGCCTGCATCAGTTACAAGTGGTTATTATTATAACTGCATTCCTTCATCGGAATGTCCCCAAGACATAATGAAAGTCCGACTAAGGTATTTTGCAAAAAGACTTACAAAAAGGAATTGCTAAACTTGAAAACTAAAACAAAGTAAAGTAATCTATGGTACTGTAAAAAGTAGAGCCCTAACACTGGCACAACCCGGTGGCCTGAGCCTGACTAGGCGGACCCGTTTCCCATAATCCCTTGATCCGACAAAAATTCTCTATTGATTTAGGATAGCAGCTTCCCCTTTGATAGCAAACGGTAGTGCCTGGAACCAAATCCAAGGTACCGAACATACAATCAAGCAGAAAAAACACCATCCCCCTCCTGAAATGCTCCATCCCCTTCATCCTCTGTTGTTGTATTTGTTTCCCAAAATCTCTGCATCATCAGCCAAAGGTCTTGATGTCTTCACCAATTCAAACTGATTTTCCGTCTCCTCAGATGTACTAACCATCAAATTCTAACCCTGCCATATCACCTCCTGCTGCAACCATAGGCGACAATGCCTCTTGTCCTCCTATCTGCATATCCATTGCAAACACACCAGATTCCATTGGAACTGCATCCTTAACCTCCTGCAATGTCTGCTATAACAATTGATTAGACAGCTTCATATTCTCTGCTTCAAGCTCTTTAATCCACATGACATATTCCTCATCCACTTCAGAAGTAAACATAGCCTTCACCTCCTGATAAGGCTTTGAAATCGTCTCAAGTCACTTCTAGATATTTTTTAGGGCATGTGTTTCGTAAATTTTTTATTAATCATAGCACCTAGTCCATACCTAAGAGGTAGCTACCACTAGGGATAACTAATATACTTCTAGAGCATAAGAGCTTGGCATACTCCGTTGGCATATATCTTACACCGTCTTCAAATAGAAATACCTTCTATTAAGTCCTCTAAGAATCTAGAAATCACTCTCACCACATAGTAACAACTAATTTAAAACTTAAACCAGCCAACTGTGTGTGAACATTCAAACAATCTATGCAAAAGTGAAAAGCACATAAAGAACAAAAGATTATGATTTGAATACACCTATTATAGTGCTCGTTGATGCTATGCGTTTGTCTTGATGCATTGCTGATGTGCAGATTACTTCTCTTTGCTCTTTGTAGGCATTGCATGTCTCCCCCCTTCCTAATTTGTGTGCACGGTAGGTGGACTATTGGGGTGTGTTTGTATGCTCTTGTTTAGCTGAGATCTTTGCAAAATGTCTCTGTGGACTAACAAACAAGAAAAGAAAAGAATAAAATTTGTTATTGGTGCCAATCACCGAATATAGCCGAGGGAAAAACCCCAGTGGGAGAAAAGTGCCTTGGCTTGTTGATCTTATTGTGGAGTTGATGAGCTTATCCTTGCACTAGTGGTAGATCCGTGTCCACTTCTGCTAGAAAGATGGTATCAATCACTTCAAGATGCAAGGACAACCCTGTACAAAAGCCGGCCTCTGGAGAAGGTGGTAGAGGAAGGAGTGCTTCCTCGCTAAAATATGGCATTGGTTCTATGGAAAGGTTAAGCAGACAATTCCGATTTTGAAATTGCTCAATATAGGTGCTCATAGTGATCCAAAATTGACATGTTGAGGCTGGGGGAAGAAGGGCTTGCAAGATAGGTGGTTGCAAGTCATTTATGCATGTATCCCTCCATTGTTGTGATTGAACCTCCTCAGGTAATCTACGTTGATTTGGTCCTCGGTCTGGTACTCTCACATCAAGAAGGTTATGGCGTTGGGGTGTAATTCCCACAATTTGTTTCATTAAGCTCGTGCCATATCGTCGAAAGTAAGAGTGGCATAGCCAACAAATGTGTGAAGCTTCCCCTAATACGAGTCGTGCACACTCTTGACAATGTGGAAATGGATGATGCTGTTGATAGAATAAAGTGATAAAGTGATGTCCACAGCAAATTTCACCTAAGGGAGCATAAAAGTATCTAGAATGAGTTCGAAAAGGAGGAGCACTATAACCCCCGCGATGTTCAGGTTAAGTACTATCAGGGTCAATGCATGGTGGACATGTATCTCGCCAAGTATCCATCAGGAGGTATCTGGGTGTAGAACAGTGAAATTTAGAAACTTCAAACTTTATACACTCATATCCATCATTACAATCCCTATCAAAAACAATGTAGATAAGATCATCTCAAAAAGAACACAATCCTATAAAGGCATAAGAAACCACATTAGTAAAAGTGAGACTATTCAAACACTGATCTACCAAAGAGCTTCAATTGTAGTGTTAATGCCTTACCTTTGGTTTTGGGTATGTCCTTCTTAAGAGGTGGGAAGGATAGCAGTTATCAAGGAATTTGAGCAAGATAAGAGGATTTAGGCAGTGAAGTGCTAGAATCTATGCTCAAAGGAGACTCATGTAAAGTTGGATTTGTCTTAGGTACACAAGTTAATAGTGGAAGTGTGTAACAAGAAGAAGTTGGGACAACTGGTGATTCAATACATGTTTGGGGAAGGTCAACACAAGGAGATTTGTAGGTGCTATCACAACCAGCTATCCTATCTTGAAGAGGTTGTGTTGATTTCCTTTGCACCCACCACTGATATAAAAAACCAAGAGTGGCTTTTGGAATCTTATTGATACACTCTTCTGGCTCTAGCAAACCATGGCATTTGGGAAGCCAAAGTGCTGTTGCACCCTCATAATAGCCTTGTGCTTTAAGAACATGCTTTGGGACCCAATGAGTAACAATCTGAGGCTTAGGCTTGGAAAAGATATGCTTTTTAGGAGGTTTAGCAACTAGGCTAGATGGTACAAGTTTGTACGCATCTTTGGGTAGCCAAATTGACAATTCCTTCTTACCTGGCCTTCTTTGAGCAGTGACTAGAGTAGTTGGAACATGCCAGCCACATGGCCCTCATTTGAGGACTCATCAATTATCCACATCATTTGTCTTGGAGCTTGAAGAGCAGATGTTGAAATTGGGTTGTGTAAGGTAGAACTACCACCCTTTTGACATGATAAAACTCGTGGAGCAGCAGATCCCAAGATGCAATCAGAATCAATTTACAATTTGTATTGTCTATTCTTTCAATCTAATGAACAATTGGTAGCACTTAACCATGATCGACCAAGAACAACCTCTACCACACTGCCTTGGACTTACTAGCCACATAAAAGGGAACTGACATCTGGTGATCCTGAATGGACATCATAATGACACATTTTTCCTCTATAGGGTTATCTTCACCTGAGAAGCTTTGTAATAACTCAATAGAAATGTGCACAAGTGTTGGTTGTCCCAAGGCTACCCATGTGTCAAATGAGAGAACATTATAATCTGCACTAGAGTCAATTAAGGCAGAGACAAAGTAGGTAGTCTCATGAAGATGAAGACACGCGTGAATATTGAAAGGATCGACATATTGTTCATCAGTAGCCAACTGTAAGGTCAACACAGCAGCCTTGCGACGCTCCTTGGCTTTTGCAACTCTAGCTTTAGCTTCTTCTTGAGCCTGACGTTTAAGTAGGTCATGTGCTTCTTTCCGCGTGTGGGCAGCATGCATTTGTTGAAGCATGGCTTCAGTTAATGGTTCATTGTATTTCTTGAGATGACTTCCATTAATGAAGTTAGGCATTTGCTCACCTCCTAGTGTCTCTAAATGCACTGCACCACTAGGAGTAAGCTCATTAATCACAAACGGTCCTAGGCCATGTTTCTTGAGCTTTCGCTTATGCTTCTTAAGTGTGTACAAGAGCACAAGGTCCCCTTTTTTGAATCGGCCAGTTGTTACATTCTGATCATACCATTGCTTTTGTCTCCTCTTCTCGGCATACATCCCCATTACCGCCAATAAGCGGGTCTCATCAAGCTTTTCCAATTCATCAATGCATTGAGAAAGCTCATGACCAGTCCAGTCCAATTGTTTAGCAACTTGTAGAGTAGGTACAAGAAATTCAATGGGAATAATTGCATCTAGCCCAAAAGCAAGCTCAAATGGTGTTGCGCCCACAGATGTTTTATAGGCTGTTCTATATGCCCAAAGAACTGAGTGCAACTTTTGCTCCCAATCAGTCCTATGTCCCTCAACAATCTTTTTGAGTGCTGTGCAGAGAATCTTGTTAGTACTCTCAGCTTAACCATTGGTCTGGGGATGATATGGTGCAGAACGCTTGTGAATTACCAGAAATTCTTGAAGTAAAAACTCTATGACCTCATTCACAAAATGCACACCTTGATCACTAACAATTTCAATAGGTAAGCCATAGCGTGTAAACACGTACTCATAAAAGAACTTGGTTGTGGTTCTGGCATCATTTTTGACTGTAGCCTTTGCCTCTACCCATTTGGTCAAATAGTCAGTGTTGTGACTATAATATATTCGGCATGCGTGTGACGAGCTGGAGGTTTAATGGGACCGACAAAATCAATACCCCATTTGGCAAAAGCACGTGTGCTTAACATAGGCCGTAATGGCATATTGTCCTTTTGTGATGGGAGGTTTGGCCCTTTGACAATCGTCACAACGTTTTACATATTCTTCGGTATCCATTTGTAAGGTTGGCCACCAAAGCCCAGACCACCTAATCAACTTAGCTATGGTATTGCCTGAAAAGTGTCCACCCCCAACACCTGCATGTGCATGAGTCAAGATTTTCAAGTAGTCAGCTTCATATACACACATGCGCAAGTTGCCATCCTTGCCCCTCTTGTAGAGTTTATCAGTATATAGTTGGCCGCTTCAACTTCAATAGCACGCTTTCAATATTTAGAAATTGTTCGATCAGTATGACCATGCTGAAGATAGTCCACAATATACTTACTCCAACTTGGTGTAGTTGAAATTTGGAATAATGTGACATTATGAATTGGTTGTTGAATATGACATGAAGCACAGTTACGAATAAATTTTTCAGCATCCGCATACATGGTAGGCCACCATTGCCCATCCTGAGTTATACGTCGCACACAAGTAGTAGCTGATGCATGGATTCCACCAATACTCTCATGTGCCCATTCCAAGATCTCCTCATATTGGTCAGGGTTAGGTATAAGCCGCAACACTCCATCATTACCCTGACAATATAATCTCCCTGAGATTAACTTGAATGGTCGCCATAGGTCCACATTAGGACCCCCTAGTTGTATCTGCCCACTTGTCAAAATTTCTAAGATGGGTTCAGACCATTTAGGAGCTGTCTCTATAAGGAAAAGTGTTGAATCTAACATATCATCATCCACACCCACAGGAGCTTCTCCAGAGGTGATTCGAGATAAATGATCTGCCCTAAGATGAGTTGTTCCTTTTCGGACTGCCACTTCAAAATCAAACTCAAGAAGGATGACAAACCACCTCACAATCCTTCCAGCTGCACAAGGCTTATTCACCAAATATAGCAGTGCTTGATGGTCCACAAAAAATATAAATTTGTTTGCCAAAGGGTAATGGCGAAACTTTTTCACTGCATATATCATGGACAAACCTTCTCTTTTTGTTGTGGTATAATTCTTCTCAGCATTGTTCAACTGTCGACTAGCATATGAGATTGGGAAATCCTTATTATGTTCTCCTGATTGAGCCAAAATACATCCAATTGCAAAGTTTGAAGCATCAATATGGACATGAAAGATTTGGTTCCAATCTGGTGCCCGTAAGATGGGTGCAGACACTAATGCTTGCTTCAACTTTTCAAAGGATTCCTCACACTCGTCAGTCCAATTAAACTTTACAAGAAGAGCATATAATGGTCTGGCTAGGACAGCGTACATGTAGATGAATCGACGATAATAGCCACAATGTTCCATGAATATTTGTACCCCTTTAGGGTTGATAGGCCGAGGTAATGAGACAATGACATCAATTTTATCCATATCTGTTGAAATACCATTGTGAGAAACAATATGGACCAAAATCTTCCCTTGTCTTACCATGAATTTGCACTTGTCAGGATTCAAGCATATACGATAAACTTGACACTTTTGAAACACAAGTCTGAGGTGTTCTATATGATCATAACACTCTTGTGAGTGAACACATAAATCATCCATGAAGATCTCAAGAAATAGGCTAAGGTACTCCTTGAATACATGACTCATTAACCGCTGAAAGGTTGCAGGTGCATTTGTTAGACCAAATGGCATAACACGATAGGCAAAGATGCCATCTTCAGTAGCAAAGGCTGTCTTGTGTTGATCCTTTGGATCAATTGACACTTGATTGTAACCGGAGAATCCATCCAAGAAACTATATGCCTTTTTCCCTGCAACACGTTCCAAAACATGATCCGTGATTGGAAGTGGGTAATGATCACGTAGTACAGTAGCTGCATTTACCTTCTTGAGGTTTACACATACTCAAAGTTTTCCATTTTTCTTGGGCACCACTACAATAGAGGAGACCCATTCAGTGTGTTCAATCTCATAGATAAATTTTACCTCTAAGAGCTTGTCTATTTCTTCTTTTATCTTTCGTGTAAAATTCTCATTGTAAGTATAAGGACGTTGCGTGGAAGGCTTTGCATCCTCTCGCAATGGAATTGTATGCTGACATATGCTTGGATCAACTCCTTTCAGGTCTTTATAACTCCAAGCAAAAACATCGCGATACTCCTTTATTGTTTGAATTAATAACTTCTCCTCATCTAAGGACAAGTCTGTGGCAATCCACACATAGCGAGGCTCTTTTCCTGGCTCAGCGATATCAATTTTTTTTTGCATCTTCTGGACCATCATATGAAACCCCTGGCATGCTTGGCTTTTGCCGCATGGGCTGTTGAAGAACAATCTTCTGATCTTGAAGAGTGTACTGTGTGAAGTTAGGGGGAACATCGAGACCTTGTTCTTGTCCACTTGAGTCATCACTAATTGAAGACCATGTGGTTTTGAGCTCTCTTTTGCAATCTTGCATCAGAGTTTTTCGTTCAACCTTTATCTTTGCACTTCCGACACTCTCTTTTGAATCTGTTTGAGACTTGAGTTTTTGTTTTGGTCTCTTTGTTTTTTTGCGATTTTTGCTAACAGTTTTTAGCTTTTCTCCTGGTTGGAATCCATCTGATCGTTTTACTTGGTGGCCTGAAGAAAGGCTAATTTCGCACCCTTCCGGACCAGTAGAATATTTCCTTGATTTTATCAAATGTCTCCAGTGAACGCTTATTCGAATGATTCCCCATGCATTTAGTATGCGTACGATTTGTTTGCACACGTGAGTGACCTCTTAAAATTAGGGTTTTTTTAGGATTATTGCAATGATGGCATTTTCTTGTATAAATAAAGGTTGACCTCTATTTTTGCCCATTCTTACCCTCATCCTTATCCTCAGCTCTCCTCACCATGGCATGGACAAAGCAAACAGTGAAGAAGATGAGCGAAGAATGACATGCCCGATTGAGGGACAATGCAAACAAGAATTTGGAGCATTACAACCGTAAACTCAATAAAAAATTGAGAGAGCAAGCCAGCTTATCTTGGCCAAGAAAACAGGTAAAGTTGGTGGATTACGGCACGGAAGATAGCAGCAGCGCAACAGAAACTGACACTGACACCCGACACCAAGACCAACTGCTAGGAAGCCTACATGGGCACACATGGAGATTCTCAACCACCCAGCTGTAGGGGGAAAGACCTTGCCATGCATTAACACGCAACATCAAGAGCAGCAAGGGGAGCCAGAGTAGCAGCAGGAGTAAGAGCAAGGGGGCAACAACAAGAACTCATGATATTTTAAAATTCATTTGTACGTAACGAACTCTTTTTAAAATAGTATATATTATAAATTAAGAAATTGTGATACTCAAGAGCATTAAGATAATAACTATATGAAGATAACGCTTTTGTAATATAATCATATAAATAGTTTTTTATAGTGTCGAACAGTCATGTAGACACCTCCTAAGTGTCAGCTCATGTTGAGCTTGACATCTCAACAAGGTGTAAGGAACTGCCGGGTTGGAATCCCGGTGAGCTAGAATGACAGCGGAATGTCAGAGTCGTGGCCCAGTTTGACGCATTTAACACCACAGTCTTTTGATATTTTGCATCAAGTTGATGTAAAACATCAACTTTATATGCAAAACATCAACTTTCTATGCAAAATATTAACTTTTTTACAATACTTAATGTTTTGTATCAATGTTATGCAAAACATCAACTTCCCACAAAACTTAATGTTTTGCATCAACTTTGATGCAAAACATCGAGTTGTGTGGAAGAGTTGATGTTTTGCATCGAGTTGATGTTGAAAAAGTTGATGTTTTGCATCGAGTTGATGCAAAACATCAACTCTTCCACACAACTCGATGTTTTGCATCAAAGTTGATGCAAAACATCAACTCTACCATAAAACTTAATGTTTTGCATCAAGTTTCAGATGCTCCGAAAGAAGAAAGTTGGAGGATCGGAGGTCAATTTTCACGAATAGCCTCCTTTAGTGATTCTGTCCGTGTTGGCATGCTTAGACGACCTATTCCACACATTTTGCATACCCACACGACTATGTTTTGATGCGATGTGCAAACTTCACAAAGCGATTTGTTGCATCAGCTAATCGCTTTGTGACATCTGCACATCTGCACATCAGCTAATCGCTTTGATGTATGTGCAGACCTCACAAAGCAATTTGCTGCATTAGCTAATTGCTTTGTGACATCTGCACATCGCATCGAAACATAGTCTTGTGGGTACGCAAAATTTATGGAATAGGTTGTCTGAGCATGCCATTGCAAACCAAATCACTAAAATAAGCCGTTTGTGAAAATCGACCTCCAATCCTTCAACTTTCTTCTCCGGAGCATCTGAAACTTGATGCAAAACATCAAGTTTTGTGGTACATCAAGTTGTGTGAAAAAGTTGATGTTTTGCATCAACTTTGATGTAAAACATTAACTTTTAGGGAGCTATTTTTCTTAACTTTGAAATATTTTTACATTTTTTATGAGAATTTTTTTTAATCACCAATAAATTTGTAAAAGCCCATTCCAAATAGTAGATAGTAGCCAATAAAATCTCAATTTCTTTAAAAAAAATCTTATAGATCATAGAGTTAAAGAAAAAATATGCCTAGGATAAGGTGATATAGGTAGAACATAAGTTTAGAGCTAAGGACCTGAAAAACACATATGGTTGCAACCTTTGACTACAAATTTGAGAGAAGGTCATTAAAAAAATTGCTTGTCTATGTAACCATGTAACCTTTGTATCATAAATAATATCGCTACATAGTAGAAGCCAAAAATTCATATAACAAAAGAGCTAGATGAGATAATCCATGATGACCAGTAATTCAGTGGTTTTAATCTAGATGTGCAAGGCTCCATTGATTTGGAAAACCACAAGTCGATTGATTTGCTAATCCTGGTTTTTGTTCTACAATTTAATTTTAAAGCTGTAGAACTATTAGCAAATACACGTGGTGGGACCATCTATGTCGAGGAGGGGGGTGCATGTGAGCTTGGACTCTTCTACGATGTCCTCTAGAAAAAAGGATTTTTATGCATAAAACGATGCATAAAAGAATTTTTTTTATTGTAAAAGTGTTACTTTCACTAATATTGATTTTTATGCATAAAATGATGCATAAAAGAATTTTTTTTATTACAAAAGTGTTGCTTTCACCAATATTGAATTTTATGCATAAAAGAATTTTTTTATCAAAATAAGAGTTCACTTTAATCCTATGTTTAAATCCCATGCATATTTGAAAAATGAATAAGTAAATACTCAGTGTTGAAGGACAATTATACCATTTTATATTCTCTAGGATGGTAATGAGAAAATTCAAAAAAACTATCGAAGTCGAAATTTAGATAAATGACTAATTTATTCCTCATAGGAATTTGTGTTTAGTTTTGAATTTAGTAAAGTACTAATTGAAATATTACCTTCGACGAGAAAGATAGTTCAGGAAGAACCTTTCTAGACTTAAACCCTGAATCAGACTATGACCAAGACGTAACTCCTTTGTCAGTTTCAAGAAATGACGATGTGACCAATTCAGTAATCTACACTCAAATCACCCATCGAACTGAAACTAAGTTGAGACCTTTGATTTTGATCTGAGGATCAAGATTACTGAATTCGAGGAATTCTGTTTGGGAATCCAGACCTGTGAGATCTAGAAGTCTTGGGATACGGAATTAAGATGTACTCATTGTATTCAAAAGAAAATCAAAATTGAAAACTTGCATAGAAACCCTGTTTTCTTAAAGGACTGTCTTACGCCAGAATGCTGGAGGGAGCATTTGGTATATGTGTGTTCTAAGGGAAGTTCGATTGCAACAGTTGGCGGGGAGTGTTCAAAGGACGGCTCATGCGGCAAAGCCTGACTAGCCTCGATATGGTTAAAATGGTGCGCTTCTCGTACGATGGACGAGGGTCGATGAAGCGGTCCCTGAGTGAAGTGCCAGGACACCTAAGGAGGATCCTGGAGGGTTCTGACCAGGCAATGCACAGGCTCATGGTGCCGAGGACACCCATGCGTATGTCGTGGAAGATATATATGTATGATGACGAGAAACTTATTTTAATCTGTTACTGGATCTTGTTGTTGACCTGCTGGTGTCAACGGAGAGTTCAGAGTGATATTGTTTTGTGAGAAACAAGGATTGAATGGAAATTTTGAGTTGTGACATCTGCACCCAGTAATTGATTGTCAATGGATTGTTTTATAAATTAAAGTTTAAAGAGGAGTGTGTGAGTATCTGTATTCTAAAGCAAAAGTTAAGAAAGGCTTTCAATTATGGGTGGGTGAGTACTTGTCTGGTTCTACTATTCTAGTCGTTGGACGGTGGGCTAATCCATGGGCCGGGGTTAGGCTAGAATCAGTAGAGTTTTAATAAGATTATGCTTAGAACTCAAATAGTTAAATAATAACCTGAAGACTTCAATTATGCTTACTCGCATGCCATTTTGAGAGTCTTTACTTTCCTGATCCTCTTAAGCGACGTTGGTATATGTGGTTCTGTGGAGGACGATGTATTAATGTCAGTACCAGTCAGTGTTAGAGGCTCAGGCAGAATATTTCCTTAGCCATGATTCTGATAAGGCTAGGGCTTGTTCAGCATGTGCAACTCTTTGATCATTCACCCAGGAACTTCCAAACTTCATGCCGAGTTTTTAGGCTTCTTAGCCGCTTTATCTCTAGAGATAGAATTATAGCACCTCTTTCTATAATGAATCGTGTGTACCATGGTATGTCTCCTTCGCAGTTTCGCTTCTTTATGTGAATACGATTGAGGCAGTGATTTTTGGGAGCCATGATGCTCTATGTATATATCAAAAACTTTTGATAATAAATGATGTTTTGTAAAAAATCCAAATTGTTTTCATGATTGTGAATATGGTTAGTAAAATTATCAGAGTAAATCTTGTTTCATGATGTATGACGAAATAATTATCTGTTTAAAGAATAAATCACAAAAATTAAATAATCATAAATCTGTTGTCAAAGTTAAGTTGAAAAAAATCTAATTTTGTCAGAATCATGAGGTGCGCGGCCCGTGCAAGGCAACCGGGCCATGCAAGGCAACCGGATCCTCCAACCAATGACGAAGAGTTAGATCCGGATGTTCGAAAAGCCCTGCACAGATCCCAACCTGGTCCCTTCAAGGGTGAAGGGGAACAGTTAGGTGAAGTAGTGGAAAAGTGGATTGAAGCAATGGAGGAATACTTTGATGTAACTGGCTACAATGAGAGAAGCAAGATGGCTCTTGCCAGGTTAAAGATTATGGAAATGGCCAAGGTCGCTTGGAGGAATCACTGCGAGACTAACCATCTCGACTGGAATACCCAGACCTGGACTGATCTTAAAGCTTACCTCAGAAAGTGGTTTTGCCCTCCGAGCTTCCTTGAAACTAAAATGAACGAATTCTTGGAATTAAAGCAGGATAGTCGGACAATTGAAGAGTACCATCAAGCTTTTTCCCTTCTCCTCAAATATTCCCCTCAATTGGATGAAGAGCAGTTGATGGTGGCCAGGTTCATTCGAGGAATGAACGAGCCATTGGACACCTTAGTAAAGAATGCCAAACCTGTCTCAATGGCCGAAGCAGTAAGAATGGCAAAGGACTTTGCCAAAGCCTTTGTTGTTAAGGTCCCATCAAAGCCTGCACCCCTCTAACTTTAAAAGATTCCAAACCCTAGGATATACTTCAAACTTTCCTCCCCCAAAGAGGCAGCAAGGCCCAATTCAAAATCAGGATGTGGGAAGATTCAGAAGTGAAGAAAGACCCTTCCCCTCTAGAACACTTTCTCAGGAGCCCCACCTATTTCAAGGATTCAGAGGGATGAGCTCACAAGTGAGAACCAGTGTTTTGGATGCCAGGGTTTTGGTCACCAACTGAAAGACATTAGTCAAATCAAGGTCCATCTCACCCAAATCAGGGAAATCCCAGAAGAACTCCAGCTCAGCCGTCTACCTCTGTCCAGAGTAGCCTTAGAACTCCTTCCCAGAACTGGGGCAACAAAGAGAAAGAGTCACAATTGCAGAAGTAGTGGAAGAGGAAAGAGGACAGATTTATGCTGCAATTGAGAACCAAGGGCCAAACCGTCAATTCTCCGTCATTTCTACTCCAGCTGAGTATCAGGGTAAGCCTTTTAAGCTTTTGATTGATTCAGGCAGTACTCATTCTTTCATTTCCCCTGGATGCTTGTGTAAGCTAGTCTTAGATCAAAAATTAGGGAAACCTATGCAAGTTGAATTGGCAAGTGGGAAGATTCTTTTCACTCACCTTGAGACAGATCGTATTCAGTTCAATCTAGATGGGAATTTAACTGACTGTCAATTCAGTTAGTAAAAGCTTCTAAGTTACTAAAAGGACCTAGAAAGAAGCAATGCATTTATCTTGTCAAAATGAATCCGGTAGACTCAAAGTTACAAGCTAAAGAACCTAAATGGTTAAGTGAATATGATGATTTATTCCCAGCAGAATTAACAGAGATGTCCCCAATTCGGGAAGTAGATCATGTCATAGAATCGATCCCCGGAGCTCAGCCACCCAGTAGCCTTGCGCACGTACAAAATGCCAGTTCGTGAAGCCATTGAACTCAAGGAACATCTTAGACAACTGTTGGAACAAGGGTTTGTAAGACCCAATGTTTCACCTTGGGGTGCGCTAGTTCTCTTTCAGAAAAAGAAAGATGGAACGCTAAGACTCTGTGTGGAGGACTACAAAGGTCTCAATCAGCTGAAAGTTAAGAATAAGTATCCTATCCCCACAATTGATGAGCTTCTGGACAGGCTATGTGGAGCCCAGATCTTCACAAAGATAGATCTCAAATCAGGGTATGGATTAATGAGCAAGATATCCCGAAAACAGCCATCAATACTTGGTATGGGCATTATGAATTCACTGTCATGCTGTTTGGATTGATAAATGCCCCAGCTACATTCAATCTCTTAATGCAGGACATGCTCAGAGAATACTTGGATGATTTTGTTCTTGTTTTCTTTGATGATATTCAAATCTACTCAAAGAATGCAGCTGATGATATTCTGATCCACTCAAAGAATGCAGCTGACCATGAAGCTCATGTCAGAAAAGTTCATGAGATTCTAAAGCACCAACTCTTTGCAAAAAAGAGTAAATGCACTTTCTCTGCCGGACCATGTTGAATACTTAGGCTTTCTGGTATCCAAAGATGGAATTTCTCCAGACTCGGCAAAAGTCCAAGTAGTCATAGATTGGCCTGAACCAAAGACAGTGAAAGAAGTCAGAGGATTCTTGGGATTGACTAGTTGGTATAGAATTTTTATACCAAAGTATGCTCTCATAGCTTCCCCCTTGACTAATCTTCTCAAGAAGAATATCCCGTTTCAATGGTCTGCCAGGTGCCAGAGTGCTTTTGATAACCACCTTGGTAACCAATCCCATTTTGAAGCTGCCAGATTTCTCTCTACCCTTTGAGGTAGTAAAACTGATGCCAGTGGTTTTGCCCTGGGAGGTGCACTCATGCAGGAAGGTCATGCAGTGGCCTATGAATCCCAAAAACTCAGAATGCATGAGAGAAATTATGCTGTCCACCCACGACCTAGAACTACTTTCAGTAGTATATGCCCTAAAGTTGTGGAGACATTACCTACTGGGTCAAAGATTCACTTTGATGACAGATCATCAGAGCTTAAAGTGGATGCGCCAGAGAAGGTGGATGCAGATCCTGCAGGAATTTGATTTTGAAATCAATTACCGCCCAGGCAAAGAAAATGTGGTAGCAAATGTCCTCAGTAAAAAAGCCTCCTTGCTTGTAATTACTGTAGTGTCAAATCCTTTGATTATTGAAGCAAGAGAGAAGATCGTGCAGGATAGATTCTTTGCCAAATCTTGCATGATCTAAAAAAGGACGTGCTTAATCATGTACGTCAATGTCTGACCTGTCAAAAAGTCAAGGTCGAGAGAGTAAAAATGCCTGGGAAATTACACCAATAGACATCCCCCAAATGAAGTGGGAATGCATCAGTATGGATTTTATTACTGGATTACCTTCAGTGCAATTAGGTTACAACTCCATCTTCGTGGTAGTTGATAGACTAACCAAAGTTGCCCATCTAATTCTAATAAAATAAACCTACACTGCAGCAGCGAATGTGGCCATAGTGTTCCTCAAGGAAATCTTCCGATTGCATGGCCTACCCAGAAGAATAGTAAGTGATCAAGATCCCAAATTCACGTCAAGATTCTGGACTTCATTTTTTGAAGCAGTAGGAACTTTCTTGGATCTCAGCATAGCTTACCACCCTAACACCGATGGACAAACAGAAAGGGTAAACCAAGTAATTGAAGAAATACTTCGGTCATGCTATGGGTGGTAGGGAACCCAAGAAATTGCTAAGCTATCTGTACCTAGTCGAGTTCGCCTACAATGCTTCTTATCACAGAAGTGTTGGGATGAGCCCTTTCAAAGCTTTGTATGGACAAGATTGCTTAACTCCATTAACTTGGTCCGACCCATTGATTAGGGTCGAGATGTCCAGATAGATGCTTGATGACATGGAGCAGCAGATGTAGTCAATTCGCAAAGATATAAAAGCTGCCTAGGATAGACAGAAGTAGTATGCAGATAAGAAGAGAACAGACAGAGAAGAGTGACCTCTTAAAATTAGGGTTTTTTTAAGGATTATTACAATGATAGCATTTTCTTGTATAAATAAAGGTTGACCTCTATTTTTGCCCATTCTTACCCTCAGCTCTCTTCACCATGGCAAGAACAAAGCAAACAGTGAAGAAGATGACATGCCTGATTGAGGGACAATGCAAACAAGAATTTGGAGTGTTACAAAAGTAAACTCAATAAAAAATTGAGAGAGCAAGCTAGCTTATCTTGGCCAAGCAAACAGGTAAAGTTGGTGGATTACGGACGGAAGATAGCAGCGCAACAGAAACTGACACTGACACTGACACCGACACCGAGACCAACTGCCAGGGAGCCTACATGGGCACACATGGAGATTCCCAACCACCCAGCCGTAGGGGGAAAGACCTTGCCATGCATTAACACGCAACATCAAGAGCAGCAAGGGGAGCCAGAGTAGTAGTAGGAGTAAGAGCAAGAGCAATAACAAGAGTAGCAAGGGGAGCAAGAGGAACAAGCACCGGTCCCAAAAAGAAACAGAAGGAAGTGGACACATTACAGGCCTCATCCCCTAAAACCACGTCCCCCATTGCAAGAAACGCTTAGGGTATAGGGCTTTCTAGGAGATACGGTACTACCAGAAGTCCGTGAAGCTTCCCATCCGAAGGGCACCTTCTCACGAACGTGCAAAGAAATTTTATGGGAATACAAGATGGAATGTTGGATAATTTTTGAAGAGGAGGGGCATTACAAAGGTATAAGAACTCTCTCCCTCTCTTTCTCTCTCAACAATAGATTGACCCACCAATGAATTGTGTAGCTTTGTGTCATGTACCATCATACAGCACACCATTTGTTGGAGATAGCACACCATTTGTTGGAGATAGGTCTTGTTTTGAAAATCATGCAAATGCTCAATACATTTAAACTTCACCCATCAATAGCTTTGTGTGATGTACCATCATTGCTACTGGAGATTTGGACCTAGCTGGACTTGATCTGCTGCTGCGGCACAAAGAGACCATGGAAGCCATACGGCACCCTGCGCGGGATCTTCACGGAGGCCACCACGTCGAGGGAAGGCGACCGGGGGTTGAGAATCAACAGCCTGGAGGTACAGCTTGTTTCGTCGTGCACTAGGCACACCAGACAGCCGTCGTCCTCAGCTTCTTCTTCTGCATGGCTCTTGCTGCTGCCAGTTGAGCAGGAGTCGCATTTGGGCACAAAGAAGGGCTCGCTTGCAAAACAGCCTTCACCGAAGCTTCTGCTAGCCACCACCTTTTGCTGGGACAGGTCGACCTTAACCACTCCCGAGAGGTTGGGGAGTTGCCCTGCCACGCCCATGTAGAGGAACCTGTTCCTCACGCCAAGCAGGTTGCGGTTTAAGCTGCCCATTTCCAGGTTCATGCCCACGCATATGGGTGTCTGCGTGGAGGTGCCCGAGGCCAGGTTCAGGCGCACCTCCGTCAGGGTGACCTCAAAGTTCTGTAGATCCCCGCCGAGTACATGGTCTACCCTCGCGACAACCGGGACGATGAGCACCAGCTGGTCATTATCCTCGTCCCAGCAGTTGAGGAAGTGGAAGCAGTTGCAGCCGGGGACCTCGAACCAGCGCATGGCGGATTCGTCTCGGGCGTAGCGCGGCAGCACGCCAAAGCGAGGCGTCTTGCTGCGGTCGCACACAATGGGTGACTTCCCTCGAAGGAGGCGGAGCGGCCTGAACACCACCTGAACGTCAGGGAAGATCGCGTAACGGCTCGTGAGCCCGAAGTCGTGCATCATGGATGGCTCCCGCAGGGTGATGGCAACGTCCTTGGATTTGACGCCATCCTTCGAAACTCGGAAGTAGGTGAGGTGTGGGGCGAAGACTGGATTGTAGCCGAAAGCGAACATCTCGCCAGTGGCGGGATCGATCTTTGGGTGGCTCGTCATGGCCCAAGGCAGTTCTGCTGCTGCTGCATTGCAAGGCTGTACTGAGCCTTCAGAGCGGTCAAACCCGTACCTGCCACGGCTCTGCAGGTCTCCGTTGGGCTTGATGTCGACGGCATGCGGCAGGTCGTCCTCCGACAACGCAAGCAGCGTGCCGTGGTGGAATACCAGACCGGTGTTAGCCAGCCCGATGCCCTGGGATAGGTCAGTCACTCCCAACGCGTGTCGGAGGAGCGCCAGCCCTATTCGCGCTTTGCCAACCAGGCCGCTGCCCGAGGTCGCAAACACCTTGGGGAAGAGCGCCCGCCCGGCGGCATCTTCTTGGGTGAAGCGGCTGGTGCGGGTGAAGCGGCAGCTGTAGGTGGCCTTGCCGTTCCGGATGCTCACAGCGTGAAGCATGCCGTCGCCGTCAAAGAAGTGGTGCACCGCCTCGACGCCTCCATCATGACCGTAGCGCTGGTTGGGCCCATTGCGGAGGTACAAGCCCTCCAGGAACTCCGGCAGCGAGCCCTCGGCCACCTCCTCGACGACGCAAGCCACCGGGGGGCACTCCGAGGCGACCGGCACGAAGTTGCCGCGGCGGAGAGGGTCGTCCTGTGTCTGCTGGTAGCTGCCGAGCCGGGAGCGTGATTCGAAAAGGTTGATCATCGACTCCACAGCATTGCACATCCCAGAAGCCACATCGCGAGGAAACCACGTACTCTCTACGGCAGAGGCGGCCCTAATCTTGAGTGTGTTACGGTGGCTATTGTGAACTATGATCCCTGAAGAATGCATGCTTGTTTGAACGCTGCCAAAGAGCAAAGGGGTGTGAATAGAGGAGATCAGCAGGAGGCTGCGGGCCATGGCAATGGACAGAATTAAGCTGCCTAATTAGTGTTTAGGAGGGTGGAAGTTCTTCTGGGGGCTAGGCAGAAGGCTTGATGGATTGAATGGGAGTTCTGATCCTCAGACAGACCCTTTTTATGCAGAAAGGGTTGGCTGGATATGCATCAACATGACCAACGTGCATGAGTTTGTCTCCCAACTGTGAGGGTGGTGGCGACTATGCGAAAAAGGTCATTGTACGAACGAGCCCGTGACTTGGGTGGTCGGCGTGACAGATTTTTGTTTCCGAAGGAAGCAGGCCACTCGGCAATGACATAACCAGAGAGAATCGCAATGGCATAACCGGAGAGATCTGGCGAACTACAGCCCACGTAAGTGGTCGGCACGAATGGATTAAAGGCTAGAAATAGAGTCACATGGTAGCTACATAAACGTGCGATATATTAATACGGCAGATGGATTGAATGGGACACACCCTTTTTATGCAGAAAGGGTTGGCTGCATAACATGACCAACGTGCATGAGTCTGTCTCCCAACTGTGAGGGTGGTGGCGACTATGCGAAAAAGGTCATTGTACGAACGAGCCCATGACTTGGGTGGTCGGCGTGACAGACTTTTGTTTCCGAAGGAAGCAGGCCACTCGGCAATGACATAACCAGAGAGAATCGCAATGGCATAACCAGAGAGATCTGGTAGAATACCGAGGAGCTTGGCGAATTACAGCCCGCATAAGTGGTCGGCATGAATGGATTAAAGGCTAGAAATAGAGTCACACCCTTCAAGATGGCTACATAAACGTGCGATAAAAAGGGGGCCACATTAGAAATTATCTATAAAGTAGTAAAACCTGATATCAGACGTTTTTCTTTCACAGGTTGAAAACCTTCATCTCGCAAAAGAATTTGTAGGAAATTTCAATTGAAAGCTTTTCTGTCAAAACCTTCCAAACAAAAAGAAGCAATTTCAAAACTTTCAAGTTTAACATTATTACAAAATATTTGTAGATCGGGGTTTTTTTCGTTCACGATTGTAAACATATTCGGTCTTTTCTTTTTCTTTGAAATTTATAAAGTTCTACGAAAAGAGACCTTTGACGTGTTGTTGATGTACATGAGGATGTACATGAGGCCTTCGTTGGGGACCGATAAAATTTGGACAATGCGATCTCAAATAATTCAAACATTGAAGACTCAAAGACATGTGCAAAATGTATGGCATCATGAGTAGTTGTCATAGTAAGTGTTGAAAATTTGCACGATTTTCAAAACATGATCTATCTCCAAGAAATGATGTGCTTTAAATTTTATGATGGTGCATTATAAAGCACATGACCTATCTTCGATTTGAAGGTCCTATTACACTATAGTTTTTTTTTCACTTCACTATTGTAAATCGTCTTTTTCTTTTTAAAATTTTTAAAGTTTCGCTTCAATTCTACTAAAAGAGACGCTTGACATTAGGAAGTTTTTGGACCCAAAGAGGGCCTCTTGTATTAACTTTTGATTAGGAATTGACCAATAGGAAGAGGGCTGGGTGCACATTTTTTATTTCTTTGACCCTAGGGGGCCTAGGCTTTGGTTTGCTAATGGGACCTAATTACTACTCTTATCCCCCTATCTCCTGGGCCCAAACTTAGAGGTCTCCCCACCTACAATAACACAGATTAAAAACCCTAAAAATTAAAAAAAATTAATTTTTTTCCCAAAAGTGTATTTTTCCTCTCAAAATTCTCCCCAACATACTCTAGGTTTGGAAAGCTCATTTTGAACCTCTTTCTTCTTCTTCTAAGCTCTCCATTGTTGTAGAAACTCCATACCTCTCAAGCTCTCCCTCCTTCTCAAGCTCCCTCTCCCCCTTTCTTCCTTTTCTAAGCTCTCCATTACTGCAGAAACTCCATCTCTCTCAAGCTCTCCCTCCTTCTCAAGCTCTCTCTCTCTCTCTCTCTCTCTCTCTCTCTCTCAATATCCCTCCCTCTCCATTGCTACAGAAACTCTAGGTGGACCTCCACATGTGGCATACAATTGCAAATCCCTTGAAACGCTGACTCTAAATCTACCACCTCCGATAAATTTTGAGTTTATATGGTCAAGTTATGACTTCCCCATTAAAAGGTAGATTCCAATGATTGTGAAACCCATGTTATGGATAGCAACATCCCTCGGTCGCCTTCCCTCGACGTGGTGGCCTCCGTCTCCAGTAGCAACGATGGTACATCACACAAAGCTATTGATGGGTGAAGTTTAAATGTATTGAGCATTTGCATGATTTTCAAAACAAGACCTATCTCCAACAAATGGTATGCTTTATGATGGTACATGACACAAAGCTACACAATTCATTGGTGGGTCAATCTATTGTTGAGAGAGAAAGATCTGGAGACAGTTCTTATACCTTTGTAATATCCCTCCTCCTCTTCAAAAATTAAACCAATCATATTAATTTAGCACAAAGAAGCTACATTTTCCTTTTATGTGCCTTTGAAGCCTGAGAGTATAAAGGAATACTTGAGGTATTGGCAGAGTATTGATGAGTGAGAATATAATTTTCCTACACGATTATCTTGCAAAGCTTTGCTAACCCTCCCTCCCTCCCTCTCTCTCTCTCTCTCTCTCTCTCTCTCTCTCTCTCTCTCAGGATTATTTTGGACTAAAAAAGGGCCCTCCGAGAAGAGCAATGTCATCACTTTTCTAGAAAAAGGGGGTGGTGGACCTTATATACCTTATGCCAAAACCTCCACATGCCTGTTATTAAAAAAAATGAGTTATTGGTTGATACAAAGAACATATTTTACACACCTACATGAACGTATAAGAAAGATTATAAATATTCTAATATGAACATACAAAAGTGGCAATAAAGTCATTTTTGCCCATCCTGCCAAGATGTGATGTATGCACATCCTATAGCCTAGCTTGTGCAGCATGATATAAACATATGCTAGGAGACACCCTTTGTAAGAAAGGTATCACGCACAACCTTTTCCTGCCATCAGAGAGGGTTCGTCTAGCAAAGGGAGTGAGCAATGAAGATGTAAAATGTAGGATTGGGGATTACTACCACATCAATGATACACTTATCATTGCATCATGGGGAAAGAAGAAGACTGCAGATGGTAATGTTTCATTCAAATTCAATGAGTTCAACAACATTTTTGTTGAAATGCGAAAGCTACAAAAGGTAATGATATTGCTCTATGGGTCGCTTATGGATGCAAGTATCACAAACGTAACCTTGTACGCATTAGGTCTGTGCTCGTTTACATCACACAAAGCTACACAATTCATTGGTGGCTCAATCTATTGCTGAGAGAGAAAGAGAGGGAGAGAGTTCTTATACCTTTGTAATTAAACCAGTCATATTAATTTAGCACAAAGAAGCTAAATTTTCCTACTGCAGTAGAAAAACACTGATGTGATGAATACAGAGAGGGATGCTATCCCAAGATGTGTTGGAGTTGAAAAACATAGATACAGTGAAGATCCAGGCTGCTCTGCAGAGGTAGGCCGGCATCAGTAGAGAAGAAGATCTTGAGTATGATGACAATTGTAGCATGCAAGAGATTGATCATCATAACGCACAACAAAGCCTTCTTTAAACTCGTGAATCTGTGTAATTCCACTTAGAGAGAGTAGAAGAGAGAGAGAGAGAAAGCAAATGAGAGTCGACATAGCATTGGGTCCCAATTTACCCACTAAGGACCCCCTTGCAAGCAAGAGTATTTGCTTATATTGATCCTTGGAGAACTTACAATGAGTATGAAGGATGGCTAAGGACTCATAGATGCAAGGACAATGTAGACCCAATGTAGGCTGATCCTGATGCTATCCAAGCTCCTTTGAATGACACTTCAATGACCACTATGCAACCCCAAAACTAAGGGATGCACATATGCTCTCTTTATGCTGACGATTCCCTTTGTGGAGTTCTAGGAATGCTTGGAAGTGATCCTTTCCTTGACTAAATTTGCTAAATACATGAATTATTTGGTGAGGAGAATGCGCATGCTTTTATATTCACAAAAGCTGCACATCGGCTAGTTCATGCCCTATCAGCTAACTGCTTGTGGATAAATAATAATATTTTGATGTTTTTATTGTTGGCCAACCATAGCTTCTCACGACTTAATCTCACCCTCAATCCATGCTGGTTGATTGCTAAATAAAGGCAATGATGCTAGCTTACTGTGATGAGGTTGTTTTATGCTGACCGAAAGCCCTGGGGAGACTGTAATTTGGACCGACAACCAATGGGCATATGTAGGGCAGCCCATTGACTTCCCAAGACCTCCTATGGACTAGAAGCTACCCTTTATGGGCTGGCCCAAGGCTTACCTAAATGCTTCTAATGCAAACCTAATACTAAGGCTAACACTACATGCACTATCTGATAAATTCTCCAAGTGGGTTAAGAGGACTGACCTCTAAGACTCAGACTGACTGGCCTACATAGCTCGTGCTTGATTTTCCCTAGACTGAGGGCTCACAATGGGGTCACGACATATGACAAAATATTCCTAAAAGGGTAATTCCTACTAATGAGTGGTGCACTGATGTAGAGCTAAAAGCATGGTTACTACTTGTAGCTTTCCTTGTTGCTTAATGTCTTGGCATGTCCTAGTGGGAACCACATGTCCAAACTCTTCAAAACTTGATGGCTCACCTTTATACACATTTTGTATACTCATGCAAATATCAAAACCCATGTCCATGTCATCTGTAATATCAAAACCAAAGCTACTATAAACTGCAACCCCCATGCCTAACGTTTTAGGATGGGTCTAGACACCTTGGTTTTGCCTAGGGTTTGACCTGGTGATATTCCAATATATGTGCTAGACCCTTCTGATTTTGTCTTTCCAATAACACTCTTCTTGTTGTGCGGACCTAGTGAAAATGACAACTTTGCGTGTTGTATACTACTTGTAGCTTACCCTGTTGCTCACGTTTTTTTACCTATCCCAGTTGGACCTACATGTCCAAACTCTTCAAAACTTGAAGGTTGACCTATATACACATTGGGTGTACTCATACCAATATCAAAAATCATGTGGCTGTCACCTGTAACATAAAAAACGGGGCTGCTATATAAACTGCATCCCTCATGCCTCTACCGCCACCTAGACCATTGTTGTAGATGCATCCAGACACCTTGGTTTTGCCAAGGGTGTGACCTTTTCATAGTCCAATATATCTAATAGGCCCTCATGATGTCATCTTGCCAATAGCCCTCCTATTCTGGTTGTGTGAACCTGGTGAAAATGACAACTTTGCATCTTGTACACTACTTGTAGCTTACCCTATTGCTCATTGTTTTGACCTATCCCAATGGGCTCACCTTTATACACATTGGGTACTCATCCCATTATAAAAAACCATGTGGATGTCATCTGTAACATCAACGACATCAAAAATAGGGTTGTTGTAAACTACAACTCCCATGCCCCTACTGCCACCAAACCATGGATATAGATGGGTCTACACACCTTGGTTTTACCTGGGGTCTGACGTGGTGATGGTCCAATATAACCTCTAGACTCTCGTGATGTCATCTTTCCAATAACACTCCTATTATGGTTGTTCGGAGTTGGTGAAAATTACAACTTTTGTGTTGTACACAACTTGTAGCTTATCCTGTTGCTTACTTTTTTTACCTATCTGAATGGGACCCACATGTCCAAACTTTTCAAGACTTGATGGCTCACATGTATACATATTGTTGTACTCATCCAAGTATCAAAACCCATGTCAATGTCATCTGTAACATCAAAAACATCGAAACCAGAACTGCTATAAACTTCAACCCCCATGCCTCTGTTGCCACCTTGACCATGGCTATAGATGGTTCTAGACAACTTGGTTTTGCCTAGGGTATGACCTAGTGATAGTATAATATATTTACTAGATTCTTGTGATGTCAACTTGCCAATTGCACTCCCATTCTGGTTGTGTGAACCTTGTGAAAATGACAACTTTGCATGTTGTACACTACTTGTAGCTTACCCTGTTGCTCACTTTTTTGACCTATCTGAGTGGTACCCACATGTCCAAACTCTTCACGTGATGATGGATCACCTGTATACACATTGGGTTTACTCATCCCATTATAAAAAACCATGTAGAGTTATCTCTAACATCAACAACATAAAAAATAGGGTTGTTCTAAACTGCCTCTACTGCCACTAAACTATGGTTGTGTATACGGGTCCAGACACCTTGTTTTTGCCTAGGGTTTGGCCTGGTGATAGTACAGTATATCTACTAGACCCTCATGATGTCAGATTTCCAATAACACTTCTATTATGGTTGTGTGGACCTGATGAAAATTACAACTTTGCATGTTGTACACTACTTGTAGCTTACCCTATTGCTCAAAAGTTTTACCTATCCCAATGGGACCCACATGTCCAAACTCTTCATAACTTGATGGCTACCTGTATACATATTGGGTGTACTCATTCGATTATCAAAACCCATGTTGATGTCATCTATAACATCAAGAACATCAACATGAGAGCTGCTAAAAATTGCATCCCCCATGCCTCTGCTTCCACACCTAGACCATGGCTATAGACGGGCCTAGACACATTGGTTTTTCCTAGAGTTTGGCTTGGTGATATTCCAATATATCTACTAGTAGATGCTCATGATGTCATCTGCCAATCGCACTCCTATTTTGGTTTTACAAACTTGGTGAAAATGAGTGACTTTGTGTGTTGTACACTACTTGTAGCTTACCCTGTTGCTCACTGTTTTGACATATCCCAGTGGGAGACCCACATGTCCAAAATCTTCATTGATGATGGATCACTTGTATACACATTGGTTGTACTAATACCATTATTAAAAACCACATGGATGTCATCTGTAACATCAACAACATAAAAAACAAGGTTGCTGTAAATTGCAACCCCCATGCCTCTTCTGCCACCAAACCATGGCTATAGACGGGTCTAGACACCTTGGTTTTGCCTATGATGTGATGTGGTGATAGTCCAATATATATACTAGAACCTCGTGATGTTATCTTTCCAATTTGCTGATATTTTTTTTTGGATTGCTGATATTTTTTCTTCCAATTTGCTAGAGGAGCAACCATTATGAAGACTTACCGGAATATTTCAAGCACTCCATACAGACATTGGTGAGGAACTATTTTCTTGTAAAACCAGTGCAGACCTTCTTAAGGAAAATATATTCTTTTATCGGCACTCCTATGTGGTGCCAATGCATGATGGTGGGTTTGGTAAGCTAGAGCTCATCACATCTCCTCTCCTCTCTTCTGTTGAATGGCCAACCCCTGATGCATGGACAATTATGGTCATGAAATCAAAGATTCTTTGTGACATACAAGGATATTTGAAGTTTGCAAAGCCATATCAATTTGTGGGTCTCAGCTGGGTATGTCCAATTCATCTTTTTGCTAAGATGTTCAATCAATTTACTTTCTCACAAACACTTACCATGTTTGTGTGCAAGAAAGTACTAGGTGATGACATGGTTGCCTTGCTTGGAGAGTAGTGGAACAGTGTAGAGGGGAAGCATAAGGATGATACATTCAAGTGTAATATAGTAGAGTCCAGTGTTACATTTCCGTATCTTAAAGCTCGTGCTACCTTATACATCCACTTTATTACGAACGGTGGATGAAGAGAAACAGTAGTTGGGTCCCATTGCAAGCGGATGAACGTAAGTGCAAGCAGCAATTGGAGCCTCCTAAATATTAGGGATCACTTTAATATCATGGGAAGTTAGGATATAAGTAGGGCATGGTTCAAGGTGAAGAATAAAAAGATTCGAATGTGAATGGAGTCAAAGACCTTGGTAGATGCTGATTGGGAATCTGATGGTATAATCATGACTTAATAAGAAATCTTTAGAGTTTTGTTATGAAGTTTAGAATTAGAATATTTGCCTTTGACTCTTGGGCTCCACTCAAACCAATAAAGTATATTTACTTATGCAATTCATCAATGAAAAGTTTTGTCTTGTGATTGCTGTGCCTTTGGAATTTTTTAATGAAGTTCTTTTATAATTACAATATTTGATGTTTTTTTTATAAATTCCTTTTAGAGTTTCAATATTTTTGTTTTAGAGATGTACTTGAGTCACGAGATAACATTTGAAGGCAATTGTGGCACACTATATCTCAAAACCATAGCCAACCCATTAACAAACTCAACATGTTCCTACCTTGAAAAATTTAAGTACAAATGTGTTCAGAAAGAGTACAAAACATGATGAAATGAGAAGAGAATTTCTCAATCTTTACAAAAATGATTATAAAATTAGAAGAAAATTTATAATGATAAATAGGGAGGAATGAAGCTTTGTATTTTTTCTCCTCTAGTTTTGTTTCCATGTCCTCTGGTTTTGTCTTATCCTTTGTGTCCGTGTCCCTTTCCTTTTTGTCTTCATGCCCTTATTTTCCTTTGAATGCTTCTGGTTATTCTTACTAGAAAACTTGAGTTCCTTCTTAGCTTTCTTGCCAACACCCTTCTTGGCACTCACTTGAGGACCAGTTTTATTTGAGGTACTTCCTGGTTTAGTACCCTTGGTTTCTTTATGAGTGCCTTGTTAAGGAGAACCCTTGGTTTCTTTATGTAGTTCCTTGCTTAAACATAAAAATTTGCTTTAGTGGTGAATATACATGCATTTTCTTCTTCTTCTTACAATGGAGAGGCTTGACTTGGGAGTGGAGAGTCTGGATCATTAGGAGTATTGAATTATTCAAAATAATATTGATTTCTCTTGCACAAACACTCCACATCCAAAACTCGTGAGATCCAAGAGTGTCAAATTAAGAAAATTTCTCAGATTTAAGAACCTGTAACTATAGAAAATAAGTTAAAAAATTGGGTAAAGAGTTATAGCAAAAATAGTTCACTACAAGGGATTGGGCTCATACCCGCGCTCTTAGCCGCTAAAAATGACTTGTGAAAAAAAGTAGCGGGCCCGTGTATCAGCGCGTGTATTCTCGCGGCCACAGACATGCGTGTAAAAACGCGTGTAAAGTACCTCTCAGACGCGCGTATACACGGGTGTGTAGCCGCGTTTTTTTTTTCAGACGCATTAATACACGCCAGTATACACGCGTCTTCTTCTATTAGACGCGGTTATACACGGGTGTATAGCCGCATCCTGTTCAGTTCCAATGTCCCAGCCGCGTTTTTACTTGCGTCTGTACACGCGTTTATTTTATTTAGATGCGCTTATACACGCGTTACTGCCAGTTTATACGCGTGTATACACGCGTTATTTCCAGTGTATCCGCGCAGATACACGCAATTTTTAGCAGTTTTGACGCGTTTATACACGCGAACAGAGAGCAAAAAAAAAAATCCAGAGAGTGCTATTTGGTGCCTGAATACTGTTCCAGCATTCCAGCACCCAATAGCACTCTCTGGTTTAGGGTTTTTGGTGCATTAGACCATCCACGAAGAACATATGCACGAGGGAGATTAAGACAAGAACGACATGAATGCATACATTGTCATTACACGATTCAAGAGAGCCATGAATGTAATACTATCGATCAATCAATTCAATATTACTATCAAAATTTCATACATGTATACAAGGGAGTCCATATCTCGAAGTAGCCCATGGCTTGAGTTTACAAAAAAATATATACAATCACATCCTAAATATGGAATGTGATACTACAAATCTGAGTACTACTCAGACCCAGATGATGACTCGGTGCTCCCCTCATGCTCAGATGAGCTCGCATCGGTCGGAATGTCCGAGGAGTAGTGCTCACGTCCACCCTCTGCAGCGGCGGCCGGTGGATCATCAGCAGCTTGTGCCTGTTCAAGTAATATATAGTATATAAGTATATATATATATATATATATATGCAATTCAATAAACCAAAACCATTCGTTACGAATTTTCAAGTACCTGTCGACCGTATGGTCTCATGGCCAACTCAAACTGCGCGTCCGTAATACGTCCCTCGGCTCTGAAGATGGCCCACGTGTCACGTCTGCTATGCCGGCGAGCATACGCAGTATCGTGGGTTGTGGGCTTCCTCCCCGTAACCCGTCGCTGTATCATAATCAACACAATTTGTAAGATTAAAACAATTCATAGAATCAATGAATTAAGTAAACAATCAAATAAAGTGACAGGATACTTACGAACTCTGCCTCCCATGACTCGACGCCGCCAGATCCGAAATGCGAAGATCCAACGGTCTCCATCTGGATCCGTCGTGCCTCCACATGCTGCCTGCTCTTCACGCCACCCTCTGCTCGTTTCTTTGCCTCCTTCCACTCGCGTTTGTGCGCAGTGGCAGGTTTCTCGGCAGGATAGCCACCCGCAGCTACATTTAGCCGGTCATCGTACGCGAGTTTTTTAAGGTGAGATCTTTTATTACTTAAGATCTCCCTTATTCGCGTCCTTCCCCATACATCCGAGAATGTAGCATGTGGGGGATTGGGGTACCGACTGTGTACAGCCTCTATCACCTCCCCAACTAATCGGCTATTTTGATCTTTAAATTTAATAAAACAATTTCTATATGAGTTTGATACTACCCCACGCATGTATTCCATTACCTCCCTCCCCCTCGCATCCATCACTATCCCGCCCCTATCCGTCACATCATAGCAAACCACTCTCTCCATCTCTCTCATCTCCTCCTCTTCCGAACTGTCTCCTCTAACTCTTCTCCCTCTATCTCCTCTCTCACCCCGTGCCCTACTACCTCCCCCACCTCCCCCACCTCCCCCACCAAAGCACCCGCCGCATCCTCCCCCACTCCCACTCTTCCTACTGCTGCGGGTGGAGTCACGACTGGGGGATTGTCTACGTGACGGTGGCTGTGAGCCCTGACGTGACGGTGGCTCTGAGGGAGCACGTGATGGTGGCTGTGAGGGTGTACGTGAGTGTGTCTGGGACGAGGTATGTCTCCTCGGTGGACGTGGAAGAGGAGAAGCTGCAGGCCGTCTCGTCGGACTCGGAGGAATAGACGGCACTGGAGTGCCCTGGATACTCGCGACAGGGGTATAGACACCAGGCAGGGAAGGAGGGGGATGGACATACATATACTCTGTAAGCTCAACCGGACCAGGTTGGCGCCCAAAGTGATTCATCATCTCCATCAACCAATTGCTGTACGCAAATGGATCGGATGAAGAACCTGGAATATCCATAAAGAACCTGCAACAAACATCATCATGTACATCATGGGCTGTCTCTTGACTCACACATTGTCATTACACAAGTCAAATGCCTGCAAACCCTGAAATCTGAAACGCGGCAGTTTTCTGTCTGCAGAAACGCGTGTATACACCCGGCAAAAAACGCGTGTATATACCCGGCAAAAAACGCGTGTATATGCGCGTGGAAAAACTCTGCAGACAGGTTATACGCGCTCCTACACGCGTTCTTACACGCGACCTGCGAAAAAAATTTCTCGAAAAGACCGACCCCCCAACAAAAACAGAATGTCCTTACAAAAGGACCAGCCATTGTCGCCCCTGTCAGGATGCAGCAACCCAATCGTGTGCAAAAAGACAAACCCAAAGAGCAAAGAGCAAAGTAAACAAATCTGACAAAAGAGACAAGGCACAGGACAAAGTGACTCACCTCTGAAAAAGTGAGTCCTCTCTGCTCCTTCTCTGCTCCCTCCTTCTCCCGTGTGTGTGCTCCTTTCTCTGCTCCCTCTTTGCTGTTGGAAGAGGCGAAAACAGGCGCACTGTTGATTTCTAAGTTCAAAATCTATATTTGGGGAAGGCGGGCTATGTTTAGTTTAAATATGCCGCCGCGTTTATGTGTGCGTTTATATTCGCGTATATAAACGCAGGTATATTCGCGTGTACATGATTGTAGCTGCGTTTATACACGCGTTTTGCAGATATTAGCCGCGTGAATACACGCGTTTTTTAGGAAGTAGCCGCGTTTATACACGCAAATTGTAGGAGATAGCCGCGTGAATACACGCGTTTTTGTGCTTTCATTAAAAATATATAATGAGTTTGTGTTTTCTGATTTGTACACAGGATGTCATCAACCTCTTCAAGCAGTTCTGAGGAAGATGAGACAATGCGTCATCGTAATCGCGATGTGTGGTTGGGACAACGGATCAAATGTATGTGTAATCGATGTCAAGGATGCATTGTACGAGCACGTCGAATTACCTTGAATCATATCTCCATGTATGGAGAATGGAATCAAACAGGTTTGGAGGTGAGTAGATGTAAATTGATGGTATTCAAATGACTCATGGTATCCAAATTAAATTAATAGAGTTGTAACATATAATTTGATAAATTGAAGCAGGATGCAGTACCACACCCTAACATGGTACCCTACGCGCGACGAGAGCACGTAAAGCGTCGACGAGATGATGCTGGAGCTTCGGGATCTAATGTCAGAGATGAGTGGGAAAGGGACGACAATAGCCCTGCACCTCACGAAGTTGTGGAAGAGGAGGTGCTTGATGATATGGTGCGAAATCTTTTTAAGGATGATCCCAAAGGTATGGACGACGATGATATGGAACAAGAGCATCTTTATAAAGCTTCATCGACACCGGTGTTTGAAGGGTGCACATTCTCAGTTTTACGTGCTTCCCTTGAACTACTTAATATACAAACAGTTTATGGATGGAGCAATGCAAGTCTTGACGCATTGTTGAAGTAAGCATTCTAACTTATAAATTTGAATTAGTGGTTTAAGGTTTAGGATTTAAGACTAATTATAATTGATGATATTGGATGCAGGCTATTGTCAAATATGCTTCCAAAGGAAAATAGACTGCCCACCTCAAGAGACATAGCGAGGCGCTATGTGACATCTCTTGGAGGACTGGATTATGATAAAATACATGCATGCGTCAATGATTGCATTCTCTTTCGTGGGACGCATAAGGAGGCTCTGACATGTCCCACTTGTGGTGAAGCAAGGTACAGAACAGATATGAAGAGTTTTGATGTACCTCGTAAAGTCTTGCGACACTTTCCTATAATTCCTCGCATCAAACACATGTTCAAGTGCAAATCTATAGCAGAGCTCATGTCATGGCATTCCTCACATCGATCGGATGATGGCATGTGGAGAATTCCCGCAGACACTCCTGCTTGGAAGCATATTGAAGATGAGTGGCCCAGCTTTAAAACAGAGCCCAGAAACTTGAGACTTGGCCTGGGTATGGATGGAGTGAATCCATTTGGTTTCAAAAGCACCGCGTACAGCGTGTGGCCAGTTGTGCTGGTGAATTATAACCTTCCACCATCAATGGCGATCAAGAAGGGACATCTTATGTTATCCCTTCTAATTCCAGGGAAACATAAAGTCAAGCATATGGATGTTTATCTTGAACCACTGATTGATGAGTTGGAGGAACTATGGAGAGGTGTTGCGGTGGTGGACATTAGTAGGCCTCCCTCCTCTCGACACTTCGACTTAAAAGCAGTGTTGATGTGGACAATGCATGACTTTCCAGGATACAGCGATTGTTCTGGTAAGACGTCTAATTACCTCCCTACTCTATTACTATTGGCTATATATATTAATTAGACGGTTTGACTTTATTATTCTAACTTTTGTTTATATTTTAACAGGTTTGAAAACATCGGGTAAACATGCATGTCCTGTTTGTGGCCCTTCGTTAGTACATGAGTATGCTGATGGTTTGTGTAAGACTATATTCGATAATCATCATCGATTTCTCCCCTCAGATCATCCTAAATATGTTGCTAGTAAGAGTAACATTCCTCCACAAACACTTCGTGCAAAAGATTGGAAGCGTATTTGGGAGTCTACAACTATTCTTCCTCCAGATGGCATGAACAGGTATAGTGATGTTTTTTCAATCTTGTTTTGTGTAGTCTCTAATTGGATTAAAGGTCACATAGAGCAATCCCTTGTGCAGGTACTCCATTTTTTTCCGGCTGCCATATTGGACCCATCTTAAGATCAACCATCTTCTTGATCCCATGCACATCTTCAAGAATGTGGGATCTGGTATTTGGGAACATATTACTGGTAAACGAGACAATGTTAGCGTACGTGAGGACTTGCGGGTCGCAGGACGTATGCGTCAAGCTTGGCCACGAGAGGTGGGTGGGCACGTTCGTCTTCCGCCTGCACCATGGATTATATCAAAGAAAGAGGAGAAGCAGGTAAAGCAGGCCATCACCACTTTGCGTACTCCCACTGGATGCATGAGATCATTGAAGGGAGCCTTTACAACCACTAAGAAAAGAGGCGTTGAGCAACTATATGGGTTGAAGTCCCACGATTGGCACAAGATGCTTCAAGTAAGCGTTTTCCAAGTTTTGTACGTACGTTGAAATTAAATTTTGTAATGCCATAAACCATAAATGTGCTCTTATGTGCGCAGTTCATACTACCTACTAGCATCGACCATTGTGCGAATAAGAGTTTGAAAAAATGTATTTATAAGATGGGCGAGCTTGTGAGGTATGTAAAACCCATGCTCAGATCACCCTTCATTATACCTTGCAAAATGAACGTGCATGAGGTATAACGTACTATTTATTTATTTTTCAGATATGTTAGTTCCAAAGCAATTGATCCAGCCACGTTGGATGATGCGCGTGTTATGGCAGTGGAGGTGGTTTGTTTGGTAGAGGAGACTTTTCCGCGAACCATTCTCACAAGTCAACTACATCTCATTGTGCATTTAGTGGACGAAATTGCTTTATGTGGTACTGTGCATGCACGTTGGATGTTCTTCCTAGAGCGCTTCATGAAGACCTTAAAAGACTTTGTGAGGCAAAGTGCAAGGCCTGAAGGAAGCATGGCCGAGGGTTGGTTGATACAAGAGTCGCTTGTATATATTTCAGAATTTCTTGGTCAGGTGGACAGCTCTTTGCCACGACTATGGAGCAATGAAGAGGACTTGAGGATGACCTCTATTGTGCCTCAAGGAAAAGGACAGAGTAAAGTAATTGACAAAACGTTGATTGATGATCTCAATTTCACTTGTATCCTTAATAGTGATGTGATGAGCAGATGGGTTACAAGATATGAGGATGCAAAGACAAAAAGGCAAGCAGAAAGAGCTCTCTTTCGGAGGCAACATGGCTCTCGGAAGGCGTACCCTAAGCATCTAGCAACACTTCCGAATGATATCCATGTTGATTGGTTGCATGAGGAAATGGAGAGAGCAGAGAGTGACGAGGGGCTGCATATCACGGCGGAAGAATGGGAGTATGCACGAGGATGCATGTCAAAGGTACATAGAACTAATGTTTTGCATTAGTTGTAAGTGATTTTCTTTTAATATTTATTCACATTGCTTACACAAATATTGTTTCTATTTTGGTCCAGTGCACTATGTTCAATGCTATATGGTGTGAAGGCAAGCATTTTCGAACACAAAGAATTGATGAAAAGAGAAATACACAAGATTGCGGTGTCATTAGTAGCTTTGAGGGAGCTAATGGAAAAATGGATGATTATTGTGGCATAATCCAAGACATATTTAGGCTTGACTTTCGTCGCTTCTTTGTGTATGTTTTGGATGTCAAATGGCAAATGAACGTGGTGGAAAAAGGGCCTGATGCAACGATAAAACGCCATGCAAGTGGATATGTAACTATTGACTCTACAAAGTTCTGGCAAACAAAGAAAGATAGGCTCGTATTGCCACAACAATGTGAGCAGGTATGCATTTTTTTACTAATGTGTTTCATGTACATATATATCTAAGCTCGCGTACCCCTTGACTTTTGATATGCTAATTAATTACTGTACTGTGTGTATTTGAGTAGGTTATCTATCTACCAATGGTGCATGACATCAAATGGTGGTACGTCATCCCTATTGCACCACGTTCCAAAGTGATGTATAATACATTCACTGATATGGAGCATATGGAGGATGTAACAAGCCGCAATGAAGATGACGTCGAACATGCATATGCCATTGAAGATGTTGTGATCGATGATCAAGAAATAAGAGATGATCGTGATAATGAGGATGAGCATGCCATTTCTCATGATCATGAGAATGACCCTACCATTGAGGATGATGGTGATGTTGATGAGGATGATCAGGACATCGATACCATTATCAATGGAGTACAGAATATCGATAGTGGAATAAATTTAATCGTAGCCTTACCAATTGATCAAATGGATATTGATGTTGATCGTTTGGCAAGGATGGATCTTATTGAAGATGAGATCGAACCCTAACCAATCCGTCACTGTATGTTCTAAATTGATGACATTTCCATCATCTCATATGCAATATGATTTATTCTTGAATATATTTCATTGTTGTAAATGCATGTAGTGGGATTGTGTAATGATCTATACTGTAATGTACTATGAGATGGTTTAAGGAAAATAGTTTTTAATTTTGTAAAGGAATTCAGTTTTTTTTCAGTTTTTCTCTGCCATTCGTGTATTAATCCGTGTATAGTAGCGTGTATTTATCCGTGTATAATAGCGAGTATTACCCCGTAAATATTATCGTGTATAGGTGCGTGTATTACTGCGTGTATATAGACGCTTTTATACACGCGTTTATTAATGCAAATATACACGCGAATTTAAATGCAAAAATACACGCGCCCGATTCTATTCAAATACAGGCGCGACCATACACGCGTTCGTAATTTATCGCGTGTATGAAACGCGTGTATGGCAGCATTGTCTTGTAGTGGTTGGTTTTTAACATAACCTACATTGCTATCAATCTCGATATACTTAGATAAAAGAAATTTCCACACCTTGGTAATAACACACCATCCACATGAGGTATAATCTTTTTGTAAAGCAACTCGTTGATTTAGAAACTTGTACTCTGCCTCCTTTTTTAAATTTGGATATTTGTCGTCAATAGCTACAATAGCTCTCTTACATGCCCTATTGAAAATTAAATTATATCTGATTATATACAAAAAAGAAAGGAAAATTAATGTATGAAGCTTAGTACTTAATAAGATCAATATTCAAGTTATTAAGAGAACTACTTACAATTTAATCTACCCATTGAGGGAGGATTCTAGAGGGGTGGCCTCTAACACTCTCCTAGATCCCCAGCTCACAAAACACAAGGAGGAGGGAGGCAAGGTGATGGAAAAGGCTCCAAAGGAAAACTCTCTCGAACCTCACACCAAAACACTCAAGGCCTTGGACTGCACTCTTAGGGGGATCTCCTCCTCAACCCTCTTAGTGACATGCCAAGCCTAGTGGAGAAGCAAGTAGGGGCAAGCCCACACCTTTCCTTGCTCCTCCTTACTTCACATGCATGGGGCACATTAAGACTCTACCCAAAGAGAAACTTTAAGCATGGAATACAAATATATTCTATTGAAATGAGAGAGAGGGGGAGAGAGAGAGGGAGAGAGAGGGAGAGAGAGAGAGAGAGGGAGGATATGCACTTGATGATAGGAAAATCCCACAATACAATCTTATTGATATGAAAAGTAGGGATACAAGCATAAGGATTACAAGGCTAGATTACAAGGCTTGAGGATGGAGAGGATGAGTAGAGTGATGGCCTAAGGATGATGGATAGGGATGAAGGGCAATGGCTCCTATGGATGGATTTCTGCTCTTTCCTGTGATGGTGCCAAGACTATGACCCTTTTTATATGCCTCCAAGAGTACAAAGATATTTCATATCAATCATGAGATATTACAAGGTTTGGTGTCCTCTTAGCCTGCCATGTGGTGGGATATTTGGATAGATGAGGATATTTTGATAGATGGAGGTACTTTGGATACCCAGGTGAGTTCGAGAGTTACATGAGCTAAGATCTCTCCAAGTAATTCTCCAAAATGAGCCTCTCCGAGGATATGTAGATAGTGTGTAGAGGCTTAGTGAATCCTCATGGATGTTTCTAGAAGTGCTCGGTTTCTCCACAAAAGAAAATCTTCAGATAATACCAAGTTTTGATATTTTGTTTCTTTATTACAAAAAAGGGAAGGTATACTTTGCATGCCTTATTCCATAAATGGAAGGTTGGAAATTGTTGATGAATTGGAGATCACCTTTCAATATCTCTTTTGGAACCTTGTATCCTTGTAGCAAAGTCTGCATCCTCATTTGTTTTTTTTAGTTGGAGAAACCTTTCCTTGCATGCGTTTATTGGCTTACATATTTTTTCCAAATGGTAGACCTAATGTGGTCCTAAGACTAGTGAGGCTACTTTTAGGAATATATATATATATATATATATACAATCCAAACATGGTTTTGACTTTTATAGGTTGATGATAAATTCTCCAAAAAAGGAAATGAATTAAAAATTACATGGAGGGTGGCAAGTGTGGGGTTGTTCATGTGGGAGAGAAGGTTTGGGCGAGCATGTGTGTGCGGGATGGCTGGGGGTGTGGCCCACGTGGGCCCGGGTGGAGAGGCTATGCATGAGGGTGTGGCCCACGTGGGCCCGGGTGGAGAGACTATGCATGAGGGTGTGAGGAGGGATCTTACAGCATGCATGTGGGACAAGTGGGACCAATGTAAACACATGGGCATGGGTGGGCCCATGTGGGCCCCACAAGGTGGTGTCAATAAAAAAAGAGGGTGGGAGAGTGGAGATTGATAACGAGGGATTAAAAATGATATTATATAGAATATATATGGTGTAGCATGGCTTTTGTATCTATTAGGTGCGAACTCTAATAAATACAATATGGTGGTGTAAATAATATATATAGTAGTATCATAGCATAGCTAGGATAGGGCATAGTAGGTTGAGTGCAAAAGGAGACTTTTAGGAAAATGATATCTTAGGCATAAATATATATGAGGAAATAGACTTAGGATTTATTTACTTGTGCAAGTATATATATATAAAGATGAGAGAGAAAATATGGCAAATAGTATGTGGTAGAAATATGCATACTTATGGTGTAGTTATAGATATAGTACCTAAGGGATTTTGAAAAGGTAGAAGGGAGATCGGGGGAAAGATTTTGTGCATTTTTCCTAGCCCTACAAGAAAAAATTAATGCATGGGTAATTTCAATTTACCATGTCTCACCATGTATGCCAGTCATGCTATTCATAAAAATAACACTTCTTCTTAGAATCTTGGATTAGTGCAGTCAAATGTCGTACATTTACACAAATCCTTCCACAAGTCCCGAGACTTTGAGTTCTTTACTTTCTCTGGCCTCTCTAGAAAATGTCTTGCCTTATATCCACTCATAGACACCTGCTGGGCCACTTCATGATTCATGCCAGATGTCTTCTTGCTACAGTAATTTGCACATTGCTGCCATGCCACCCAATTGAGTTGAGTATCTCCTCTCTACTTTTTAAAGAGCTTCATGTTATCTTTCCTTGGCTTGCATGGTAAACACATAATCAATGTGACACTTGAGGGCAGACGATCAAACACACACATGAATGCATGAAAAGTACAAAAGTGGACATTCTTGAGTTTGAAGGGAATAATAGGATTCCATTTGGGGTCTCTCAAATGCATGTTTGGATCAGCTAGCATGTTAGCAGATTAAGAAACCACCAACCCAATTGCTAGCATCATCATCCATTGTGTCGTTTTCATCATCTTGATTATGTAGCTTCCTCTTCCTTTTCCTGCCTTCTTTTGTTTCTAATTTCATTAGATTGATATACTTCCCTTGCTAGGTTTTATTGGAAGCGAGGAAGCTTTGTAATATCTTCAAATATAGTTTTTGTGATGACTTGAATTGTATCCCAAAGATTTACATTGCTTTGTAATACTTGAAGAAGTCTCAAGATGTTGATTATTAAAATATGACAGCTTGGTATTCCACATATTCGTGTGTTTTGATGCTTTGTGATAATTCTCCAGAAGGGTGCGAAAATTCACTGTGCAATTTGGCCGGAAGAAAGGCTAATTTTGCACCGTTCCAGACCAATAAAATATTTCCTTGATTTTATCAAATGTCTCCAGTGAACGCTTATTCGAATGATGCCCCATGCATTTAGCATGCGTACGATTTGTTTGCACATGTGAGTGACCTCTTAAAATTAGGGTTTTTTTAGGATTGTTGCACTCATGGCATTTTCTTGTATAAATAAAGGTTGACCTCTATTTTTTCCCATTCTTACCCTCATCCTTACCCTCAGCTCTTCTCACCATGGCGCCCGCGGACAAAGCAAACAATGAAGAAGATGAGTGAAGAACGACAAGGGACAATGCAAACAAGAATTTGGAGTGTTACAACCGTAAACTCAATAAAAATTTGAGAAAGCAAGCCAACTTATCTTGGCCAAGCAAATAGATCAGACATCGAGAGTCAACCTCTATCTCAGGAAGAGGGGTAGAGTCATATTTATCTTCAATGGTGGTGTCCCTTCCACTAGCCTCCTCAAAGCGGCACAAATTTTCTACGAGTGCCAACACACCTCCTGGGAATTGTTTTGCGCGACGATGAGGTTTTCATTATGTTCGTTGCACTTTGAGGCTCTTCCTTGCGTGGATGAATCTGCCAAGGCACAGTTGTAGCATTTTGACCTCCTCTTCCTCCTCTGCTTCTAAAAGGAAGAAAACAAAGTAGGCCAGCCCATGATATGAAGCGATGGCCAATGGCACCTCTGTTTAGCTTGCATACTTGCTTCTTGTCAAGCTCTAGGAAGTGTCCATATTTCATAGCCATTGCTTCAAATCTTCTGAGTCGCTTTTGGAAGGGCCTTTGTCCATAAATAATTCTTCATGGAGACGGAATGTGGAGATCCAATCGATCTCACGAGTGAACATTGCGTGCAAGTGTGTGGCCTCTAGAAACTCACTCTCACGGTGGAGAAAGTCCATGAAGCATTCATAGGGAGCCATGTGCTCCAAAGCTCAAGAGTGGAGGTGGCTTGTGCTATTGAGAATGTGTGAAAAATGACACATAAGGCCTTCAAAATATTATTTGTACAAGATAGTGGCCATTTCACACATTGGACAAAAATAATAATTTGTTGATTTTTTAAAGACGAAGCCACCTCTTCAAGAAACCAGACAACATATTTTAAATACCAATTTATACAAAACTCTGATGGAGGGATATTACAAAATTGTTCCAGTGGATACTCGTAGCTTAGATTCTTTGAAGAACTAAGGTGACATCATCTGGCCCCCAATCCGAGGACACCTTAGTGTTTGCTTCCATCCTCCTTCCAACCTATCCAAACACCCAACACAGTAAGTGACTCCAGAAAAGGGTGAGCAAATACAAAGGTTTAAATGTCAAACAATCCTTACCTTCCTACCCTCCTGCACATTGATTCCCTCAAATCCCAAAATGCATAGGTGATCATGGATGTTCAAAAGGCTCCAATGCTTCCTTGCTTCAACGATCTCTACCCCCACACTAGGTAGGCCTATAACGAGATATATAGGCTATACAACCTCCTCTTGAGCTTGTAAGGGTATCCATGCACCCTTCTTACTCATCCACCGCTCATAATAGAAACGAGTACACAAAGTGGTACAAGCTCGCAAAGAATTGAAAGGAGACACTGGAATGCACTACATTGCACCTGAAATTCTCTCTTTGTGTGCTCCCCCTCCATAATGTCCCACCCTTGGCCAAGCAAATTGACAATCTCTTCATAGCTTACCACCTTGCACATGTATATTGTTGGTGTTCATGTGCAAGTAATGGCCGGAAACATGTGGACAAACACGTGCATAGGGCATGCCCACCAGCTAAGACCAACCGATCTTGAGGCCATTGTGTACTTCAAAAGTGGCCTGAGAGTATAAAGGAATACTTGGGGTATTGGCAGAGTATTGATGACCTTTGTGAGAATAACATTTTCCTACACGTATATCTTGCATGAGTATTTACTTATTCATTTTTCCAATATTCATGGGATTTAAACAAAGGATTAAAGTGAACTCTTATTTTGATAAAAAAATTCTTTTATGCATAAAAATCAATATTGGTGAAAGCAACACTTTTGTAATAAAAAATTTTCTTTTATGCATCATTTTATGCATAAAAATCAATATTAGTGAAAGTAACATTTTTACAATAAAAAAATTTCTTTTATGCATCATTTTATGCATAAAAATCCATTTTAATGAAAGTAACACTTTTATAATAAAAATATTCTTTTATGCATCTATCTATGCATAAAAATCCATTTTGATGAAAGTAACACTTTTATAATTAAAAAAATATTCTCTTATGCATCTATTTATGCATAAAATCCATTTTGATGAAATTAACACTTTTGTAATAAAAAAATCCATTTTGATGAAATTAACACTATATATGCATCTATTTATGCATAAAATCCATTTTGATGAAATTAACACTTTTGTAATAAAAAAATAATAATCAATATGCATCTTTCTATACATATAATTTAATTCTATTGAAAATAACTCTTTTATATAAAATAATAATCAATATGCATCTTTCTATGCATAGAATTTAATTCTATTAAAAATCACTCTTTTATAATAAAAAATAATCAATATGCATAGAATTTTTTTCTATTAAAAATCACTCTTTTATAATTAAAAAATAATCAATATGCATCTTTCTATGCATAGAATTTAATTCTATTAAAAATCACTCTTTTATAATAAAAAATAATCAATATGCATCTTTCTATGCATAGAATTTAATTCTATTAAAAATCACTCTTTTATAATAAAAAATAATCAATATGCATATTTCAATGCATAGAATTTAATTCTATTAAAATTCACTCTTTTATAATTAAAAAATAATCAATATGCATCTTTCTATGCATAGAATTTAAAATCACTCTTTTATAATAATAAAAATAATCAATATGCATCTTTCTATATGCATAGAATTTAATTCTATTAAAAATCACTCTTTTATAATAAAAATAATAATCAATATGCATCTTTCTAGGCATAGAACTTAATTCTATTAAAAATCACTCTTTTATAATAATAAAATAATAATCAATATGCATCTTTCTATGCATAGAATTTAATTCTATTAAAAATCACTCTTTTATAATAAAAAAATAATCAATATGCATCTTTCTATGCATAGAACTTAATTCTATTGAAAATCACTCTTTTATAATAAAAATAATCAATATGCATCTTTGTATGCATGAATGAAAATGACACTTTTAGAATACACAAACGATGGGGATTACTCTTTTTGATTAATATAAGATGAAATTTATTTCACAAATTTTTAGAAAATTTTGCCATAACCTCCTTTGTATGGCTGACCATTTTTTAATTTTTCTAACCTTAATCTACTTAGGAATTATCCCCAATTGGTTTAAAGCATTCTAAACTAATCAATTTTCACTTTTAAGAGAGAAACAATATGAAAAGTTTAATTCCAATAATTCGATCACTTAACTAGGATAAAGAAGGGCTGATTTTAAGAATGAAAGAGGGGGAAAGCCTTTCCAAGAAGGCATAGCATCTGCTTATCATTTTAAGATAACAAACAATTTAGAAAACCATTAAAAGAATAAGAAAAAGTAAGATTTCTTATTTACATGAAATTTTGGGAGCTTTCCTTTGGCTTGATGGTTTGAGGGATCTACTCTTGTTTGCAACAAGAGTGGCCACCAATTCTTTAGAAGAGGGAATGGTAAAAAACTAGTGAATTATTAAGAAATTCACAGTTCTTGGCTCTTGGGAGGAGTAGAGTAACAGTGCATAAAACACTATTAAGCTTCAACAAAGGGGGAGGCTTCTATTTAAAGAAAAAAGTGAGCTTCTAACCAAGCAAATCGATTCTAGAATTTTCCAGATCAGTTTGGTCAATTTTTGACCATTTTTAGGTCAGTTTAGCTTACTTTTTGGAACTAGACTTGAATTAGGAGAGAGGAGAGATGAATTATCTCAATTTTTAACTCCACCACACATGTGAAGTAGGTGCCTCCTTCATGAGGGGGAATTCCCATTGTGAGGTGTCAAAAATCCATTTTGTTAGTAATTCCTTTGGTCCTTAGTCCACTCTTCATCTTATGTGAGTATTTACTCATTTTTGGGAGATTTTCTTTATTTCTTCTATTTATCTTCTCCACACATTTGGATGAATCTGATTGGCCCCTCAAAACCTTATTTTAAAATTTTTCGAAAATCTAGACCCCTAGGGTAAGGCCTCTCGAATAGATTATACTTGATTTCTAATGCACCTTCTGAAAATCTTTTTGAACTTCTATTTCGGGGGAGCTTATTTTAATAAGAAGATATATTTTTCCATCCAAAAATATTCAAAATCTGAATAACCTCTCTCTAGGCCAAAACAGGCAGAAACAAGATCTTTTATATTTCTGAACTATTCTTCTGGGTAGGCCATGCAATCGAAAGATTTCCTTGAGGAACACTCTAGCCACATCCACTGCAGTGTAGGTTTCTTTTACTGGAATTAGATGGGCAACTTTGGTTAGTCTATCAACTACCACGAAGATAAGTTGTAACCTGATTGCACTGAAGGTAATCTAGTAATAAAATCCATACTGATGCATTCCCACTTCATCTGGGGGATGTCTAATGGATGTAATTTCCGAGGCATTTTTACTCTCTCGGCCTTGACTTTTTGACAGGTCAGACGTTGACGTACATGATTAAGCACATCCTTTTTTAGACCAAGCCAAAAGAAGCTTTTCTTCACAAACATGTAGGTTTTGATGAAACCTGGATGTCTTGCAATAAGGCTATCATGGGCTTCATTCAGAATTTGATCCTTAGTTCCCTCATCATTGGGAATGCAAAGCCTGCGATTATAATACATAATTCCATCATCCAGGCTGTACCCTTGAACTCGTTTAAACTCCTGTGGAGTTTTGCTTTCCTACATAAGTAGGGTAGCAATAGGGCCAAAGAATCTATCCTGCATGATCTTCTCTCTTGCTTCAATAATCAAAGGATTTGACACTATAGTAATTGCAAGCAAGGAGGCTTTTCTGCTGAGAGGGCATTTGCTACCACATTTTCTTTGCCTGGGCAGTAATTGATTTCAAAATCAAATTCAGGGTCTGCATCCACCTTCTCTGGCACATGTTGCGATCCTTCTGAGTGAAGATCCACTTTAAGCTCTGATGATCTGTCATCAAAGTGAAGATCCACTTTAAGCTCTCATCAAAGTGAAGATCCACGTTAAGCTCTGATGATCTGTCATCAAAGTGAATCTTTAACCCAGTAGGTAATGTCTCCACAACCTTAGGGCATATACTACTGAAAGTAGTTCCAGGTCGTGGGTGGACAGCATAATTCCTCTCATGCATTCTGAGTTTTCGAGATTCATAGGAGGCCACTGCATGACCTTCCTGCCTCCCAGGGCAAAACCACTGGCATCAGTTTTACTACCTCAAAGGGTAGAGAGAAATCTAGCAGCTTCAGAACGGGATTGGTTACCAAGGCAAGCACTCTGGCACCTAGCAGACCATTGAAACGGGATATTCTTCTTGAGAAGATTAGTCAGGGGGGAAGCTATGAGAGCATACTTTGGTATAAAAATTCTATACTGGTCAACCAGTAAATCCCAAGAATCCTCTGACTTCTTTCACTGTCTTTGGTTCAGGCCAATCTATGACTGCTTGGACTTTCGCGGAGTCTGGAGAAATTCTATCTTTGGATACCAGAAAGCCCAAGTATTCAACATGGTCTGGCAGACAAAGTGCATTTGCTCTTTTTTGTAAAGAGTTGGTGCTTCCTTAGAATATCAAGAACTTTTTTGACATGAGCTTGATGGTCAGCTGCATTCTTTGAGTAGATCAGAATATCATCAAAGACAACAAGAACGAAATCATCCAAGTATTCTCTGAGAATGTCCTGCATTAAGAGATTGAATGTAGCTGGAGCATTTGTCAATCCAAACGGCATGACAGTGAATTCATAATGCCTTCAACCAGTTTAAAACAATCCTTTAATAAAACCATAGTATCACTGATCACCATCTTCCAATTTATCCAGTTGATTCTTAATTTTTCCATCATTCCTTCATCAGAGTATCTATGGCATCATTGGCAACTAGGACGCTCACCACCTGTTCACTCAGGGGCCGTTTCCTAATCCCTAGCCCATAATACTCGGCAATATAATCACTTATCAAGATGGACTCTCGTTGAAGATCAGCAAGATCAACCAACAGATCCATATAAAGAGCCATGGACTCATCCATTGAAGACCAGCAAGGTCAATCAACCAGATCCATGCCCGATTTCAGAAAACAACTCCTACTCTTGTTCCAATATCTTCCTCGACGCACGTGTGGGTATCCTAGGCGACCCAGAGCCCGAGCGCCGTATGGTCAGCACCCTCTAGGATCCTTCGCAGGTGACCTAGCGCTTCACTCATAGGCCGCTTCCTTGGCCCCTCATCCACCGTACCGGAAGCTCACCATTTTAATCGCACCGAGGCTGGTCAAGACCTCGGCCGACCTTGCTACGCGAGACGTCCTTCATTGACTCTCCGTCAGCAGTTGCAACTTTTTCAGTTAGGTCTCCACGACCTTAATCACAAGATAGTCACAATGCTTTCCCAGCAATCTTGACATAAAACAGTCATTTACAAACAGCATTTACAAACAGTCACAAAATACAGTTTCTATATTAACTCTCATTTTTCCACATTATCCCTCATCAATCCACATTGCTTATTCCACATTCCAGTTATATGTGTACTCATCACATCACATCATTTTCCATCTCATCACTTCAGATTCCTTCACATCACATATCGTATATTCACATCCATTCATATATCCACATCCACATCTACATTCACATCCATACATCCACATCTACATCCATACATCTATTTTCACATCCACATCTACATGCACATTCATGCATCCACATCCATACATCCACATCTACATGCACATTCACATCCATACATCCACATCTATATGCGTACATTCACATCTACATGCACATTCACATCCATACATCCACATCTATATGCGTACATTCACATCTACATGCATACATCCACATCTCTATGCATACATACACATCCACATTCTCCTCCATACATCTACATCTACATGCATACATCCACCTCCACATTCACATCCACATCTATACATCTACATCTACATGCATACATCCACATCTCTATTTACATCCTCATCTATACATCTACTTCTACATGCATACATCCACATCACCATTCACATCTACATCTATACATCTACATCTACATGCATACATCCACATGCATACATCCACATCCACATCTATACCTCTACATCTACATGCATACATCTATATCTCCATTCACATCCACATCTATACAACTACTTCTACATGCATACATCCACATCTCCATGCATACATCCACCTCCACAATCACACTCACATCCATACATCTACATCTACATGCATACATCCACCTCCACATTCACATCCACATCTATACATCTACATCTACATGCATACATCCACATCTCTATGCATAATAAAATTCTTTTAATTAATCTAGGATGATAGTTCCTAGAATATGGTAGGAAGTCCTCTTTTTATGCTTTGAATGAAATTATTTTATGCGTAATTTCTATAAAAATTTTTCCATAGCTCCGCTACTATGACTAATAAATCTCAAATTTTTTTCTAAGGGATAAAGCTTATCATTAAGGAAATAATTAGAATGGTCTCTAATTGGATCATCAATCCATAATGGATTGAATCATCAATATGCATAAACTAAAAGCATAGAAAAAAAACCATTAATTTGGCCTCAAGCATAGCTTAATCTTGGATTAAGAAAAAGCTTTATGAAAAGCTTCATTTGGATTGAGAATGGGTCATGAGTATGACCCTTTCTTGAGTGAGAGAGAGAAATTACATAAAAACCATTAGAATTTAAACATAAATGGAAATTAACTTCAATAGCATTTATTAAATTATGTAACTCTTCACTACTATTCACCAATTAACTTCAATAGCATTTTAAAAAAACCATACCAGTTAAGCTTCTCAAGCTTGAGAGGGGTTGAGAAGAGAGAATCATTGAGAAATTATAGAAAAGATCAAAATTCAATATACTTACCTTATAATTTGCTTGATTCTTTATTCACGGTAGAGGCCCCCAACCAATCAATTGGTTTAGTATGTTGATGGAGCCACCAATGGGGATTGAAGAAAGAGAGAAGTGTCAAAAACTAGTGAATTATTAAAGAATTCACAGTTCTTGGCTTAGGTGGAATAGAGTAACAAGGCATCAGACACTATATATTTTCCAACAAGGGGGAGGCTTCTATTTATAGGAAAAATTGAGCTCCTAACCAAACAAACTGATTCTAGAATTTTCTATATCAGTTTGGTCAATATTTGACCATTTTTAGGTCAGTTAAGCTAACTTTTTGGAACTAGACTTCAATGAGGAGAGAGGAGAGATGAAATATCTCCATTTTTATGAGTTTAAAACTCATTCAAGCATGTGAAATATGCACCTCCTTTAAAGAACTCCCCTTCCTTACATATGTGTCATAATGGAATCATTTTAATATTGCTCATAGTTTTTTTACTAATAAACCTTGTACATTTTCAACTCTTCATCTTATGTGAAATATGCACCTCCTTTAAAGAACTCCCCTTCCTTACATATGTGTCATAATGGAATCATTTTAATATTGCTCATAGTTTTTTTTTACTAATAAACCTTGTACATTTTCAACTCTTCATCTTATGTGAAATATGCACCTCCTTTAAAGAACTCCCCTTCCTTACATATGTGTCATAATGGAATCATTTTAATATTGCTCATAGTTTTTTACTAATAAATCTTGTACATTTTCAACTCTTCATCTTATGTGAACATTTGCTCATTTTTGGATATCCAAAATATCTCATATTTTTAATATTTCTCATAGTTTTTTACTAACAAACCTTGTACATTTTCAACTCTTCATCTTATGTGAGCATTTGCTCATTTTTGGATACCCAAAATATCTCATATTTTTAATATTGCTCATAGTTTTTTTTTTACTAATAAACCTTGTACATTTTCAACTCTTCATCTTATGTGAGCATTTACTCATTTTTGGGTATCTTCTTTTACAAATTGGATTTATCTCCTCCCTACACATGGATTGATGCTATTGGCCCATAGGAACCTTAATTGGACCATAATCTAAAAATTTCTGAAAATCTAGACCCTTAGACTAAGGTTCTTTATACCTATTTCCAATTAATTCCAATTGCACATTGGAAAATTCTTTCTGAATTTCTGTTTCAGGGGATTCATTTTAATAAGGTGAGATATTTTTCTATCCAAAAATATCTGAATATTCTCTCTCTAGAATATTTTCTCTCTCTAGGTTAAAATAGCCACAAACAAGATCTCTTATATTTCAGAAAAGGGATTGATTACAGGGGAATATGCTAGACATCAAAAAGGGGTTGGGGGAGGAATCTTACATTCTACCCCATTTAAAAAATGCGAGATGTCCTTATCTCGCAAACTGGGATAATTTCGCAAGATGCACGAATATGAGACTTAGAGAAAAATTTTAATCAAGGTTAACCACCAAGAAAAGTCTTAAAGAAAGCAAGATAAGAACAAGATTTAAACTTTATTCATCCTCGGAACTTATACAGTAAAGATAGAAGAACTCTTTACACTTCCATAAGCCCGTCCATCATATGGTCACAAAAGCAGCACTCACAAGCTGCACAAGTATAGGGTAACTCATCTATGGGAATGATTCTGCTGGTTATTGCCGCACCTATCTCACTGGTATGAGGTGATCTAACAAAAGGACCTCTGAGAGGCAAGCCAAAAACGGGATAAAGGCATATCTTCTCATGAGGAAGAAAACACGCCAGTAAGAAGACCCGCTCAGAAAACCCAAGATGTCTTGATCTCATGACGCAGTAGTATCGGGGACCCAAACCTAAGGCTTCAATAACCATGGCCAAGCGGACATTGTTACGAAAGTGCTGCTGACCCCAGGGTGTTACCCTAGTTATGTCTTGATAGGTCTACCATTTGGTCTGAGCTACAGAAGTTCCTAGGTGAGGAAAAAGTGAGCGCTCATATTGTTCTATAAAATCTTTCTTCACAGACTCACTTGCATCTTGAAGGTGAGAAATCATCATGGATAAAACTAATTCCTGTTGCCAAGCCATGAAGGAGATTAAGAAGAAGGGAGATCGATGGAAGTAAGATTACTGTGAGCGACAGGTAAAAGTTACGTCTTATATAAAGGAAGGAGCTAGCGTAACTTAGAAGCCAACGGTATCTTGTCACTGAAGTTTCTTATACTCCCCAAGAGATAAAGAACTTCTTTTGGGCCGTACTCGAATGAAAACCAAAACCTTGGTATCCAAAACACCGATTTTTACTTCTGAACTCATTGTTCTAAATCCTTAAAACAGGTGGGACTCCTAAGAAGTATTCTAGGAAAAGGGTCTTCCTTTTTTTAAATAGAAACTTTCTTTTATTTTAGAGAGGGAATAATTATAAGATCAGAAAGGGAGATTCTTACTCCTGTATACCTCGAAGGCTGGGGAGGAATCTTACATTCTACCCCACTTAAAAAAGTGCGAGATGTCCTCATCTCGCAAGGTAGAGGACAGCTCTTTTTCTTAAGATCCAATTTTATTCTGGGGTTGCTTATATTCTGGTCAACCCAACAGAACACTGGGATAAATATCCCTTATATAGAACTCATCATTAAATAACAATTCATTCAGACCATATCATTCATATCTTTAACATGATAATGGTCCATTAGACCAAAAAGTTTCCTTCGGAACATTCCTCCACGGAAATTTCAGTCAAGCAAGTTCTCAATTTGACATCCCTTAACTTGATCTACCGGTCAAGTATTAACAGTAGCAATCTGACAGCACAACCCACTAATCTCATAGTGATTTGCTGAATTCATCATCATCATTCTAGTTATGAGTATCATCACAGAGACTCGTCCCATTCCCCCTCATTGTGGTTTCATTATATTTCAACTAATTTTTAAAAATCGTCATTTTTCAATCAAAATCCAAATCAATTCATCCATTCTCAAACAGAATTAAAAATCATATCAATCACATTCGAAATCATCATCTGGATAGCATTAACGCTTATAATTTCAAGTCTTAGATTTACTCGTATATACTGTCAGTAAAGAGCTGCAGTATACTCTCGGTATATACGGTTAGTCACGGCCCTTGGAATTATAAGGTAAATACTATCATGTCTAGGCCTCAAGCAAGTCAGGGATTCTATATAATTGCGGTTTTTCTAATTGAAGTCCTGATTACTAATTTACGAATTTCAGTTTGAATAACAATTTGTATGAATTATATCACACAATTACAACCTTTTGTGCGTCTTGATAAATTTTAGACATAATTGGCTCCTCAGTTGATCTTATTGGAGATTTATGACATATGTCTGATAAACAGATTTTTTTTTTCTTTTTTCGATCGTCCGTAAACAATCACTTAAATAACAGGAAGACATTTGTATATTTATATACAAGTTGCAATAAGTACATAGAGTGGCTCGGCTCCAAAATTCAAAATCTCCTCGGGAGACGCATAAGACGACGGTACTGGGCCATAGTCATGTCCTGTTACATAATTCTCTAATTGTGAAGGAAGCTCTTATTTTCTCCTTAGGGATAAATCGACTAAAGAGTCTATAAACTCGACAAGCAAGTCTGAAATTTTGAGGCGTTGAATGATATAGAATGATACCACGCACCATTTTCAGCTTTATCAAGATCATGGCCAATGAGAGTTTCTGCCTCAGCATTGCATGCTGGTTGCAAGGGGCGTGGATATATAGCCCTGCAAACCACTTATGCTGTTGTCTCTCCACTAGATTAGGAAAATATAATTCCTCGAAATGGCGTGCGAGTCTCGCTCGGCTTGTTCGAGTTGAAGCGGAAGAGATGAGATGCTCGAAGGCAAATGCAATCATATCTTGAGACTGGGTGAGGTCGGGAATACCAGATAAATGGGAAACTTCCATCTATAAAAAATAATTTCTTTGATTAAAATTTCTTCATTAAAGAAGCTTACGGATTGAAAATACATTATGAAAATGCTGTTTCTGAATTCTTATTACCAATTTCAGATAAGAATTTAATTATCCTTTTTAGCCTTCAATTTGGCTCTGATACCAACTGTAAGATCCCTGTTCCCACCGAGCAACAGATTCGGGATACTAGCAGCGGAAGTAGCACTTCTCGCGTGGGAGACAGGGGTCCCACATTCGGGGCCTCACCCACGGATATCCGGATAAGAGACTAATCCGTCGGTTGTTCCAAAACTGAACCCAGAAAAACTTCCTTTACCGGAAAGCACGGGTGATTCCACCAGGATAACTTTTTACTCTAACGTAGTCAAGATCATTTTTGATCGAGCTGATCCAATTACATCTATAAGATACTTGGTCAGATCGAGGAAGAAACTTGCACTTGGATCATTGGGATCAACGCTTTTTTCCCCATTCAAGAGGCAGAGCCGTTGATTCCTATCCATAGAACAGTTACTGTCCGGGATTTATTTTATCTATCGTAAAAACAAAAGTTTGAGTCTCGATTTACGGATCCATCAGTCCAGCCTAACCCCATCCAGTCCCATGGGTTAGCCAACCGCCCAACCACTGTAGTGATGGGATCCAATTAAGAATTTGGTTAGGTTTTGTCCCGGGTACCAAGGAAAAGAGTTCCAAGGCCCCCTAGCCGGAAGTTCATGCAAAAATAAAACTAGTCACACCACTCACACACCCAATATGAAATTGCCTTTTCACAGATTCAACCAGTTTAAAACAATCCTTTAATAAAACCATAGTATCACTGATCACCATCTTCCAATTTATCCAGTTGATTCTTAATTTTCCCATCATTCCTTCATCAGAGTATCTATGGCATCATTGGCAACTAGGACGCTCACCACCTGTCCACTCAGGGGCCGTTTCCTAATCCCTAGCCCATAATACTCGGCAATATAATCACTTATCAAGATGGACTCTCGTTGAAGATCAGCAAGATCAACCAACAGATCCATATAAAGAGCCATGGACTCATCCATTGAAGACCAGCAAGGTCAATCAACCAGATCCATGCCCGATTTCAGAAAACAACTCCTACTCTTGTTCTGATATCTTCCTCGACGCACGCGTGGGTATCCTAGGCGACCCAGAGCCCGAGCACCGTATGGTCAGCACCCTCTAGGATCCTTCGCAGGTGACCTAGCGCTTCACTCATAGGCCGCTTCCTTGGCCCCTCATCCACCGTACCGGAAGCTCACCATTTTAATCGCACCGAGGCTGGTCAAGACCTCGGCTGACCTTGCTACGCGAGACGTCCTTCATTGACTCTCCGTCAGCAGTTGCAACTTTTTCAGTTAGGTCTCCACGACCTTAATCACAAGATAGTCACAATGCTTTCCCAGCAATCTTGACATAAAACAGTCATTTACAAACAGCATTTACAAACAGTCACAAAATATAGTTTCTATATTAACTCTCATTTTTCCACATTATCCCTCATCAATCCACATTGCTTATTCCACATTCCAGTTATATGTGTACTCATCCCATCACATCATTTTTCATCTCATCACTTCAGATTCCTTCACATCACATATCGTATATTCACATCCATTCATATATCCACATCTACATTCACATCCATACATCCACATCTACATCCATACATCTATTTTCACATCCACATCTACATGCACATTCACATCCATACATCCACATCTATATGCGTACATTCACATCTACATGCACATTCACATCCATACATCCACATCTATATGCGTACATTCACATCTACATGCATACATCCACATCTCTATGCATACATCCACATCCACATTCTCCTCCATACATCTACATCTACATGCATACATCCACCTCCACATTCACATCCACATCTATACATCTACATCTACATGCATACATCCACATCTCTATTTACATCCTCATCTATACATCTACTTCTACATGCATACATCCACATCACCATTCACATCTACATCTATACATCTACATCTACATGCATACATCCACATGCATACATCCACATGCATACATCCACATCCACATCTATACCTCTACATCTACATGCATACATCTATATCTCCATTCACATCCACATCTATACAACTACTTCTACATGCATACATCCACATCTCCATGCATACATCCACCTCCACAATCACACTCACATCCATACATCTACATCTACATGCATACATCCACCTCCACATTCACATCCACATCTATACATCTACATCTACATGCATACATCCACATCTCTATGCATAATAAAATTCTTTTAATTAATCTAGGATGATAGTTCCTAGAATATGGTAGGAAGTCCTCTTTTTATGCTTTGAATGAAATTATTTTATGCGTAATTTCTATAAAAATTTTTCCATAGCTCCGCTACTATGACTAATAAATCTCAAATTTTTTTCTAAGGGATAAAGCTTATCATTAAGGAAATAATTAGAATGGTCTCTAATTGGATCATCAATCCATAATGGATTGAATCATCAATATGCATAAACTAAAAGCATAGAAAAAAAACCATTAATTTGGCCTCAAGCATAGCTTAATCTTGGATTAAGAAAAAGCTTTATGAAAAGCTTCATTTGGATTGAGAATGGGTCATGAGTATGACCCTTTCTTGAGTGAGAGAGAGAAATTACATAAAAACCATTAGAATTTAAACATAAATGGAAATTAACTTCAATAGCATTTATTAAATTATGTAACTCTTCACTACTATTCACCAATTAACTTCAATAGCATTTAAAAAAAACCATACCAGTTAAGCTTCTCAAGCTTGAGAGGGGTTGAGAAGAGAGAATCATTGAGAAATTATAGAAAAGATCAAAATTCAATATACTTACCTTATAATTTGCTTGATTCTTTATTCACGGTAGAGGCCCCCAACCAATCAATTGGTTTAGTATGTTGATGGAGCCACCAATGGGGATTGAAGAAAGAGAGAAGTGTCAAAAACTAGTGAATTATTAAAGAATTCACAGTTCTTGGCTTAGGTGGAATAGAGTAACAAGGCATCAGACACTATATATTTTCCAACAAGGGGGAGGCTTCTATTTATAGGAAAAATTGAGCTCCTAACCAAACAAACTGATTCTAGAATTTTCTATATCAGTTTGGTCAATATTTGACCATTTTTAGGTCAGTTAAGCTAACTTTTTGGAACTAGACTTCAATGAGGAGAGAGGAGAGATGAAATATCTCCATTTTTATGAGTTTAAAACTCATTCAAGCATGTGAAATATGCACCTCCTTTAAAGAACTCCCCTTCCTTACATATGTGTCATAATGGAATCATTTTAATATTGCTCATAGTTTTTTTACTAATAAACCTTGTACATTTTCAACTCTTCATCTTATGTGAAATATGCACCTCCTTTAAAGAACTCCCCTTCCTTACATATGTGTCATAATGGAATCATTTTAATATTGCTCATAGTTTTTTTTTACTAATAAACCTTGTACATTTTCAACTCTTCATCTTATGTGAAATATGCACCTCCTTTAAAGAACTCCCCTTCCTTACATATGTGTCATAATGGAATCATTTTAATATTGCTCATAGTTTTTTACTAATAAATCTTGTACATTTTCAACTCTTCATCTTATGTGAAATATGCACCTCCTTTAAAGAACTCCCCTTCCTTACATATGTGTCATAATGGAATCATTTTAATATTGCTCATAGTTTTTTTACTAATAAACCTTGTACATTTTCAACTCTTCATCTTATGTGAACATTTGCTCATTTTTGGATACCCAAAATATCTCATATTTTTAATATTGCTCATAGTTTTTTACTAATAAACCTTGTACATTTTCAACTCTTCATCTTATGTGAGCATTTGCTCATTTTTGGATACCCAAAATATCTCATATTTTTAATATTGCTCATAGTTTTTTTTTTACTAATAAACCTTGTACATTTTCAACTCTTCATCTTATGTGAGCATTTACTCATTTTTGGGTATCTTCTTTTACAAATTGGATTTATCTCCTCCCTACACATGGATTGATGCTATTGGCCCATAGGAACCTTAATTGGACCATAATCTAAAAATTTCTGAAAATCTAGACCCTTAGACTAAGGTTCTTTATACCTATTTCCAATTAATTCCAATTGCACATTGGAAAATTCTTTCTGAATTTCTGTTTCAGGGGATTCATTTTAATAAGGTGAGATATTTTTCTATCCAAAAATATCTGAATATTCTCTCTCTAGAATATTTTCTCTCTCTAGGTTAAAATAGCCACAAACAAGATCTCTTATATTTCAGAAAAGGGATTGATTACAGGGGAATATGCTAGACATCAAAAAGGGGTTGGGGGAGGAATCTTACAGATATAGAGGACCACAGACATAGGGAGCTTCTCCTCAAAGATGCTCGCCCCCCTATATGCCACCCTTGTCAGGCCATGATCACTTGATGCCTCCCTCTAGGCAACAAAGGTAGATCAGAGACATACTATAACGCGGCACAAGGCCTTGATCACCAGTGTTTTTGATGCCTCCCTCTAGGCAACAAAGATAGATCAGAGACATACTATAACGTGGCACCAGGCCTTTCTCTCTCAACCAATGGACCCGGTGGAACTAGTATGCCTCATCTAAGCGGCCTTAGAGTACCCCATGGCTGACATTCTACATGGTCCATCACCTACAAGGAGTACACCGAGGTGATCACACATCACCGAAATCAAATGTTGTACCTACTGAGTCTAGATATTTCTTTTAGCTATGCTATTTATATTTTCCATGATCAGATATAACATGGATATCATTGTAAACAGTTTAGTCTCATAGGCCAATTTGGCCTTTTGAAGTAACTAAAAATTTACATAGAGGCTTGATCCGGTGTGTGTTTTGAGTGCTATAAAATCCTATATTAGGGTGAAATTACATGTAGATTCCAAATTTGGTCTCAAAATTTTAAGATTCAAAGTGGAAATAGCTCAATTATTAAAATTGATGATTTTTACATCATAAAAAGAATATAATTTTCTTTTTTAATTTCATTCCTTCCTCTCCTACTAATGATTAGCCCCGATATATTTCCTTGAGTATAAGGTCTGTCATCGATATACATTCTCTCTGATTCATTATGGGTAATTCCTCTTCTAGTGAGAGAGGCAGCATTAGCACATAGACCATACATGGCCATACTCCTGGTGCAATGAGAAAGCTGATGCCATGGACCCCATGAATAGATAGGTCCAAAAAATGTCATAGAAAGCACCCCAGAAACTCAAAACCTCTCCATCAACAGCAGCTGGAAGTGATGTTCCTATCAAATCACTATAATGTTTGGGATTCTATGTCTCTATGACAAGTAGTAGGGCGATTGGGTAAGGATTGATTGCCAGACATCTCAGACTCAGACCCAAGAGGTAATTAGTGTGCACACGCCACCATCTGTTAACTGAAGAATATCTTGATTGTGGCATGTACGAGGAAGCATAGATCGATCAAGACCATAAAATCCATCGCCATCATCAGAAAGATGTACAACTAGATTTGGCCATGATCAATGTACCTAGATGCATGTTATATATATCACTTTGTTTATCAAGATCATATATAATTTGAACAAGTCAATGTAGAATGCTTAGAAAAAGAAATATCACTTACCATAGGCTGATCATGTCTCTCCTTGTACCGATGCATCATGACACCTTCCAAACTCTATCTTACAAATACAGCATTATGGTCATGTTTGTTGGTGAGTGCCTCAGCAATGGAACTCTCTGCTCATAGTATGTCCATGCCTCATCAGATTCATGCTCCATGGATCTAGAGGACATCATAGAAGAGTCCAAGCTCACATGCACCCCCCTCCTCGACATAGATGGTCCCACCACGTCGTGTATTTGGTAATAGTTTTGCAGCTTTAAAATTAAATTGTAGAATAAAAACCAAGATTAGCAAATCAATCGACTCGTGGTTTTCCAAATCAATAGAGCCTTGCACATCTGGATTAAAACCACTGAATTACTGGTCATCATGGATTATCTCATCTAGCTCTTTTGTTACATGAATTTTTGGCATCTACTATGTAGCGATATTATTTATGATACAAACGTTACATGGTTACATAGACAAGTAATTTTTTTTAATGACCTTCTCTCAAATTTGTAGTCAAAGGTTGCAACCATATGTGTTTTTCAGGTCCTTAGCTCTAAACCTATGTTCTACCTATATCACCTTATCCTAGGCATATTTTTTCTTTAATTCTATGATCTATAAGATTTTTTCTTTAAAGAAATTGAGATTTTATTGGCTACTATCTACTGTTTGGAATGGGCTTTTACAAATTTATTGGTGATAAAAATAAAAATATTTCTCATAAAAAATGTAAAGATATTTCAAAGTTAAGAAAAATAGCCTTCTAAAAGTTGATGTTTTGCATCAAAGTTGATGCAAAACATCAACTTTTTCACACAACTTGATGTACCACAAAACTTGATGTTTTGCATCAAGTTTCAGATGCTCTCCGGAGAAGAAAGTTGAAGGATTGGAGGTCGATTTTCACAAACGGCTTGTTTTAGTGATTTGGTTTGTAATGGCATGCTCAGATGACCTATTCCACAAATTTTGCGTACCCACATGACTATGTTTCGATGCGATGTGCAGACATCACAAAGCGATTAGCTGATGCAGCAAATCGCTTTGTGAGGTCTGCACATCGCATCAAAACATAGTCGTATGGGTATGCAAAATTTGTGGAATAGATCGTCTAAGCATGCCAACACGGACGGAATCACTAAAGGAGGCTGTTCGTGAAAATTGACCTCTGATCCTCCAACTTTCTTCTTTGGAGCATCTGAAACTTGATCAAGTTTTGTGGTAGAGTTGATGTTTTGCATCAACTTTGATGAAAAACATCGAGTTGTGTGGAAAAGTTGATGTTTTGCATCAACTCGATGCAAAACATCAACTTTTTCACAAAACTTGATGTTTTGCATCAAAGTTGATGCAAAACATTAAGTTTTGTGGGAAGTTGATGTTTTGCATAACATTGATACAAAACATCAAGTATTGTAAAAAAGTTGATATTTTGCATAGAAAGTTGATGTTTTGCATATAAAGTTGATGTTTTACATCAACTTGATGCAAAATATCAAAAGACTGCAGTGTTAAATGCGTCAAACTGGGCCACGACTCTGACGTTCCGCTGTCATTCTAGCTCGCCGGTTGTCCAGCCCGGCAGTTCCTTACACCTTGTTGAGATGTCAAGATCAACATGAGCTGACACTCAGGAGGTGATTGCATGACTGTTCGACACCATAAAAAACTATTTATATGATTATATTACAAAAGCGTTATCTTCATATAGTTATTATCTTAATGCTCTTGAGTATCACAATTTCTTAATTTATAATATTTACTATTTTAAAAAGAGTTCGTTACGTACAAATGAATTTTAAAATATCATGAGTTCTTGTTGTTGCCCTTGCTCTTACTCCTGCTGCTACTGTGGCTCCCCTTGCTGCTCTTGATGTTGCGTGTTAATGCATGGCAAGGTCTTTCCCCCTATGGCTGGGTGGTTGGGAATCTCCATGTGTGCCCTTGCTCTTACTCCTGCTGCTACTGTGGCTCCCCTTGCTGCTCTTGATGTTGCGTGTTAATGCATGGCAAGGTCTTTCCCCCTATGGCTGGGTGGTTGGGAATCTCCATGTGTGCCCATGTAGGCTCCCTAGCAATTGGTCTCGGTGTCGGTGATTTCTGTTGCGCTGCTGCTATCTTCCGTGCCGTAATCCACCAACTTTACCTGTTTGCTTGGCCAAGATAAGCTGGCTTGCTCTCTCAATTTTTTATTGAGTTTACGGTTGTAATGCTCCAAATTCTTGTTTGCATTGTCCCTCAATCGGGCATGTCGTTCTTCGCTCATCTTCTTCACTGTGTTTGCTTTGTCCGCACCATGGTGAGGAGAGATGAGGGTAAGGATGAGGGTAAGAATGGGCAAAAATAGAGGTCAACCTTTATTTATACAAGAAAATGCCATCATTGCAATAATCTTAAAAAAACCCTAATTTTAAGAGGTCACTCACGTGTGCAAACAAATCGTACGCATACTAAATGCATCGGAAATCATTCGAATAAGCGTTCACTGGAGACATTTGATAAAATCGAGGAAATATTTTATTGGTCCAGAAGGGTGTGAAATTAGCCTTTCTTCCGGCCAAATTGCACAGTGAATTTTTGCACCCTTCTGGAGAATTATCACAAAGCATCAAAACACACGAATATGTGGAATACCAAGCATGTCATATTTTAAAAATCAACATCTTGGTACTTCTTCAAGTATTACAAAGCAATGTAAATGTTTGGGATACAATTCAAGTCATCAAAAAAACTATATTTGAAGGTATTATAAAGCTTCCTCGCTTCCAATAAAGCCTAGCAAGGGAAGTATATCAATCTAACGAAATTGGTATTGAAGCATGACCACGATCCTCGAAACCAAGGAGGACTCCAAAAACCGCAATAGAATTTACACCATAGACTGCTGGTGCTCTGCAATGTTCCTAGCAAACCGTAATGCCCTCGTGCGGTGAGCTTGTGGTATGCAGGGGTAATTACATGGCCTCCCGCTCAGCATAGAAAACCAATCCCTACAGATGATACATGCAAAGACAAAATTGTCGATCTAGGTTGTGGCAAGGTTGTGCAAATCCCTGACTTCTAGCTCCTGGGGGGCTGAGAGAGCATCCTCATCAGGTCGCATGGGGACCTCGATAGAGAATAGGTACCATGTGAGTTCGGAAAGCAATGATTGTGCCCCATGAGGAGTTGAGTGCTTGTGTGCTCTCAAAAGTGCTTGTACAAAATGGACAAAAAGAGAGATGGTGCCCATTTATAATGGCCCAACATAATCATTACACGAAACCCTAGTTTTCAGAAAAATGTCACGCACCAAAAAAATGGGTTTTTAAACACAAAAGATAACATGGTTGCATACTAGGCAAAAAAGAACCATTTAAATTCTCAATTATAACACCTGATTACATTCAATAGATAATATCCCCATAGATCAGCTACACATCAAGCCTAGGCCTCATTCAAGTCTATAGGGACCCATACTTTACCAACTCTCCTACGTGTAAGTCTCCATGCCGCATGACATGCAGGTCCTGTCCCTACCCTTCACCTTGCTGTTTTCTCACCCTTACTTTTCATTTTGGCAATTTGGGCCAATTTGGACATTTGAGCCCTCTCCCTTTTGAAAGGTTTCTTCCAAAGGTATAATGGAAGAACCAAAAAAATTTCTTTGAGATAGTTTGATCGAGTCCTACCACCTCCATGTCTTGTGTTTTTGAAATAGACTCTCTTTGCATGGTAATGACTTTTCTCCATTCCTTGGTGCTCCACATGTCAAGCGAGCTGTAGGTGTTCATGAAATATGCACCATGAGCGTACAAGATGTGCTGCAGATACCAAACAAAACCACCATTCAGAAAAAGTGCATTAGAAGAAGAAATTTGTTTTGCAAACCTTCAAAAGCATTATATTACCATGTAATGCACAATATTCAATTCACCCCATGTGCGGACCACGACTTCAATGAAGCTTTTCAACTTTCCTTGAAATTTTTTACGATTTTCGTCTGTTGTACTGCTTTAACTCATCAACCACACTACCTTATTGAAATTTTCCCACACTTGCTCACGCAAAACAACAATGTTTGCATCCAAGCAGTCCGAAGTAGTACAAGCACAAAGGTCTTTCCACAGCTCCCATCTCTTCACAGAACATTTTCACCTTCCTCGACATGTTGCCTCTCTCCATATCTCTGAACCTTGTCCCGCTTGTTGCAAGGCTTCTCGAGAAACCTTCTCGCCTTGCCTACACTCATTGAAACCTTTTGAGCAACCATATGTGAAACTCTAGATGTGTTTTGATTAACTGTATCTCCACGTTGCCCCCATGGCACCAATGTCATTTAAGATCTTCTCCAATCTAGCAATCGCCTCATCCTGTTGAATTTTACTAGGCATAGTGAATGCGTAGTCTATGTGACACTTTAAGAGGCGGTCAAAGATATGCATGAAAGCATGAAAAGTACAAAAGTGACCATTCCTAAGAGGGAAAGGAATTATGGGGTTCCAACTATTATCCCTTAAGTCCCTATTTAGAGGCACCAACATAGGTGATGAAAGAACACCATCGTCCCACTCTCGCTCACAATTTCATGTTTCCTCGCATTCCTCTTCACCATTGGCCGTCCCCTTACATTTCTTCTTAGTTTTTTGTTTCAATCCATGCATGCACCAAGGGCATGCATGAGCCCTATACCATTTTGTATTCTCTAGGATGGTAATGAGAAAATTCAGAAAAACTATCGAAGTCGAAATTTAGATAAATGACTAATTTATTCCTCATAGGAATTCATGTTTAGTTTTGAATTCAGTAAAGTAGTAATTGAAATATTACCTTCGAGAAATATAGTTCAGGGAGAACCTTTCCAGACTCAAACCCTGAATCAGACTATGACCAAGATGTAACTCCTTCGTCAGTTTCAAGAAATGACGATGTGACCAGTTCAGTAATCTACACTCAAATCACCCACCAAATCTAGAACTAAGTTGAGACCTTTGATTTTGATCTAAGGATCAAGATTACTGAATTCGAGGAATTCTATTTGGAAATCCAGACATGTGATCTAGAAGCCTTGGGATACGGAATTAAGATATACTCATTGTATTCAAAAGAAAATCAAAATTGAAAACTTGCATAGAAACCCTGTTTTCTTAAAGGATTGTCTTACGCTCGCCAGAATGCTGGAGGGAGCATTTGATATATGTGTGTTCTAAGGGAAGTTTGGTTGCAACAGCTAGCGGGGAGTGTTCAAAGGACGGCTCACGCGGTAAAGCCTGACCAGCCTCGGTATGGTTAAAATGGTACGCTTCTGGTATGACAGACGAGGGCCGACGAAGCGGTCCTTGAGTGAAGTGCCAAGACACCTTAGGAGGATCCTGGAGGGTTCTGACCAGGCGATGCACGGGATCGCGGTGCCGAGGACACCCATGCGTGTGTCATGGAAGATATATATGTATGATGACGAGAAACTTATTGTGATCTGTTTACTGGATCTTGTTGTTGACCTGCTGGTCTCAACAACGGAGAGTTCAGAGTGATACTATTTTGTGAGAAACAAGGATTGAATGGAAATTTTGAGTGTTGTGACATCTGTACCCAGTAATTGATTGTCAATGGATTGTTTTATATATTAAAGTTTAAAGAGGAGTGTGTGAGTATCTGTATTCTAAAGCAAAAGTTAAGAAAGGCTTTCAATTATGGGTGGGTGAGTACTTGTTTGGTTCTACTATTCCAGTGGGTTGGGCGCGGTGGCTAACCCATGGGCCGGGGCTAGGCTGGAATCAGTAGAGTTTTAATAATAAAATTGATTAATAAGATTACGCTTAGAACTCGAATAGTTAAATAATAACCTGAAGACTTCTCAAATGAATAGATCAACGGATGTGCCTAATTTAATTAGGAAAAAAGCATTCATTCCTTCAAGATAAGTCTGTTATAGTTTCCCTTCTATCTATTTTATTCAGATGAAGGTTAGTTCAGTCTTGACCTCATTACAAAAATTTTGTTAAGAAATTCAAAATGGTGGAATCGTCCCCGCTTTTCGAAAATGGAAAATTTTTCGGTTTCGGTTTTCGGAATGACCACCAGCTTAGTCTCGTGCCCGGACATTCGAGAGAGAGGCCTCGAGTGGGAAACCCTACCCCGCGCAAGAGGGAGCTTCTTTCGGTGCCAGTAATTTGGGAATCCGCCGATGTGCAGAGGGGGCAGTGGGATCTCACAAAATGTCTCCAGTGAACCCCTATTCGAATGATGCCCCATGCATTTAGCATGCGTACGATTTGTTTGCACATGTGAGTGACGTCTTAAAATTAGGAATTTTTTTAGGATTATTGCAATGATGGCATTTTCTTGTATAAATAAAGGTTGACCTCTATTTTTGCCCATTCTTGCCCTCATCCTTACCCTCAACTGTCCTCACGATGGCGCGGACAAAGCAAACAGTGAAGAAGATGAGTGAAGAACGACATGCCCGATTGAGGGACAATGAAAACAAGAATTTGGAGTGTTACAACCGTAAACTCAATATAAATTTGAGAGAGCAAGCCAGCTTATCTTGGCCAAGCAAACAGGTAAAGTTGGTGGATTACGGCACGGAAGATAGCAGCGCAACAGAAACTAACACTTACACCGACACCAAGACCAACTGCCAGGGAGCCTACATGGGCACACATGGAGATTCCCAACTACCCAGCCGTAGGGGGAAAGACCTTGCCATGCATTAACATGCAACAGTCCCAAAAAGAAACAGAAGGAAGTGGACGCATTACAGGCCTCATCCCCTAAAACCACGTCCTGCATCGTCTTCCTAGTGGCCACGCTCGTCGTCGCAAGAAACGCTCAGGGTACAGGGCTTTCCAAGAGATACGATACTACCAAAAGTCCATGGAGCTTCCCATCCGGAGGGCACCTTTCTCACGAACGTGCAAAGAAATTTTATGGGAATACAAGATGGAATGTTGGATGCAGTCGGTTGCCCTGGAGGCATTGGAGAAAGACACGGAAGCATATCTTGTTAATTTATTTGAGGACACAAATTTGTGCGCCATCCATGCAAAGCGGGTCACCATAATGGTAAAGGATATGTAGTTGGCCCGTCGTATTCGCGGGAGAAAAGGGGAACAAAAAATGATGTATCTCAACTTTTCATATTAATGAGTTTTTGATGTGTTTACATCTTCCTTTTTCATATTTGATTGTCTAATTGATTTAATCGTGTAATATATCTTCCATCACGTTTTGATAAAGGGCCAAGAGGGTGCGAAAAAAGGTCCCTCTGGGCCGCGTGCAATGGCCATTTTCGCACCCTTCTGGCCCACATGGGTTTTAATTGTAACATGGTTTTTAATTCTAAGATGTATCATCGCACGAAGAGCATGGAGTGGGAAAATGTTGTGTAGGGGGCCTCATACGGGCCATTTTTGTGATGGCCAGAGGGGTGCAAAAGAGCTATGTGTACAGGGGCCTCGTTCATGCCATTTTCGCACCCCTCTAGCCTTCTAAATTTTTTAATAAATTTTTTCCTAAAATTTGAAGGTTTTATGAATATTACAACTCAAATCCCTTAAAATCGGCCGTAGATCAAAATTTCCATTAGGATGGAAATATCATGGAATTAAGATGCTCTATAGGCAACCCAATACATCCTGAAGTTGGTCTCCTTAAATGGTCTTTTCCCAAAGTGAAGAATGCAAGGGAAGGAAGATGATGTTAATACAAGACATAATTGATTTTAAACCTTCAAAATCAGAATGCATCTAATTTTTGATTTCCTTTGTTAAATTAAGGTAAATTAGAGATCAAAAGAGATGGCCTCGTACATCTTCATGTGGTTCTCAATATCTTTTTGCATGCTCAGTGATTACCAACCAAAGTTATTTTTTAAATTTTCACCATTTTTTGTGGTTAATTAGGGACTAAATAAGTTATTCTCATTCTAGTGGAGGGTGTAAAGCTATCAAAATTGTAACAGCTAGAGGGGTCATAAAATGCTGTGTTACGGGGGCCTCGTACAAGCCATTTTTGCACCCCTCTGGCCCTTCTAAAACATTTTATAGTTTTTTACGTAAATTTAAGGACACACCATTTTATATGATTAAATAGTGGAGGGCATAAATGTATCTAAATTGTGATGGCCAGAGGGGTGCAAAAATGTTGTGTAACGGGGGCCTCGTACAAGGCGCTTTCACACCCCTCTCTATCCCTCTAAAATATTTTGTAGTTTTTTTCCTAAATTTTGAAGACACGCCATTTTATATGATTAATTAGAGGCTAATTAAGAAGTTATTCTCATTCTAGTGGAGGGCATAAAGCCTTCAAAATCGTGATGGCCAAAGGGGTGCGAAGAAGCTGTGTACGGGGACCTCGTGCAAGGCATTTTTGCACCCCTCTAGCCCTTCTAAAACCTTTTGTAGTTTTTTCCCTAAGTTTTGAACGTTTATTTTGGTTTGTCATCAAGGGAAAACACGTTTATTTCACTTGAAAACCAACTAAACTTAAATGGCAAATATTTTCACATTACAAATCAAACACATGTACTTAAAAAGCATCATTCTGCATTGTATTGATATAAAAAGTTGCATATGGGATTTGGGAATACTTTTTTACAAGTGAGGTTTGGTGCTTCTTAGCTATGGGGAGCTCGCCGGTTTGAATGGCAGTGTCAATTTCTTGAGGCGAGTCATGGCTAAGCAACTTGGCGATTCCTGATTGGGCAAGCACCTTGCCTCTATATCCGCTCCCAAAAGTGGTCATGACTAATAACTTTCTAACTAGGATTACAAAACCGACCGACCGACCAATAATGGCCATGCATAGTTGCTTTGAGAAGGTCTTCAATGCAAAAAGGGGGAAGCTGGCATCCGGTGTGAATTCTTTGTGAATAATCACAAAGTCATTGGGTGGGAGGTGTCCGATGTAGTGCGCAAGAGCCGGATATGGACCTGCAGTAGATCGCGTTCCCTGCCCCACACTGCAAAACTGTCCATCTCCAGCACCCTCTCTTGTTTATCATCTTCATCTGCATGAGCCTTTCTTTCCAAGTCAATGTTGGACTTGGATTCGTCGATATTATGTGTTGGAGTTGGTGTCCAAGGCACAATTGCACAGGATACACTTTGTTGCACTGATTTTGGAACAACTCCTCGATGACGTTTTCCTGCTCTGCATTCTTGGTTGCCGCTAGAGCAATCACCACTGTCTCCTCTCCAAAGAGTCTTTGAGGGGGAGGAGGTTCTCCTCCATGTTTCCTGTGTTGGAGTCATCGAATGGGAACTCCGCCTTCACCTTGAACATGCTCAAGCACTCATCTATGCGGAGGACACATGACTTTTCAATGTCATGCACAAAAATGAAACGCTCCCCCTCTACCGCAATCAGACATAGAGAGTCAACCTCTATCTCAGGAAGGGGGGTAGAGTCATATTTATCTTCAATGGTGGTGTCCCTTCCACTAGCCTCAAAGCGGCACAAATTTTCTACGAGTGCCAACGCACCTCCTGGGAATTGTTTTGCGTGACGATGAGGCTTTCATTGACACTTGTGTGCATTGCACTTTGAGGCTCTTCCTTGCGTGGATGAATCTGCCAAGGTGCACTTATAGCATTTTGAGAAAACAAAGTAGGCCAGCCATGATATGAAGCGATGGCCAATGGCACCTCTGTTTAGCTTGCATACTTGCTTCTTGTCAAGCTCTAGGAAGTGTCCAAATTTCATATCCATTGCTTCAAATCTTTTGAATCGCTTTTGGAAGGGCCTTTTGTTGTGGTTGATGTACTCTAGGAGGTTAGAGGGCACCCACAATCTGTCACATCGGTGGCCAAAGAGATAGAGTGTGGCTTGATGTGGGTGTCCATGTAAGATAATGTGTCCATAAATAATTCTTCATGGAGGCAGAATGTGGAGATCTAATCGATCTCATGAGTGAACATTGCGTGCAAGTGTGTGGCCTCTAGAAACTCACTCTCACAGAGGAAGTCCATGAAGCGTTCATAGGGAGCCATGTGCTCCAAAGCTCAAGAGTGGAGGTGGCTTGTGCTATTGAGAATGTGTGAAAAATGACACATAAGGCCTTCAAAATACTATTTATACAAGATAGTGGCCATTTCACACTGGACAAAAAAAAAATTTGTTGATTTTTTAAAAGACAAAACCACCTCTTCAAGAAACCAGACAACATATTTTAAATACCGAAGTATCTCAGAAAATATTTTTTTATACAAAACTCTGATGGAGGGATATTACAAAACTGTTCCGGTGGATACTCATAGCTTAGATTCTTTGAACTAAGGTGACATCATCTGGCCCCCAACAAAGTCAGTGAATCCAGAAAAGGGTGAGCAAATACAGAGGTTTAAATGTCAAACAATCCTTACCTTCCTACCGTGCACATTGAAGCAAGCATTATTGATTCCCTCAAATCCCAAAATGCGTAGGTGATCACGGATGTTCAAAAGGTTTCAATGCTTCCTTGCTTCAACGATCTCTACCCCTACACTAGGTAGGCCTATAACAAGATATATAGGCTCTACAACCTCCTCTTGAGCTTGGAGGGGAATCCATGCACCCTTCTTCCTCATCCACCACTCATAACAGAAACAAGTACACAAAGTGGTACGAGCTCGCAAAGAATCAAAAGGAGACACTGGAATGCACAACATTGCACCTGAAATTCTCTCTTTTGTGCTCCCCCTCCACAATGTCCCACCCTTGGCCAAGCAAATTGACAATCTCTTCATAGCCTACCACCTTGCACATGTACATTGTTGGCGTTCGTGTGCAAGTAATGGCCTGAAAACATGTGGACAAACACGTGCATAGGGCATGCCCAGCTAAGACCAACCGATCTTGAGGCCATTGTGTACTTCAAAGAAGAATGTATATCATTGGCCATCTTTACTTTAAGAGAAACAATAGTCCAAACATCAGGAATTGGCCATTCAGCACTAGAGAGGGAAGGAGAGGGGACCTCTTCAAGCTTACCAAGCCCGTTGACCTGTGTCAGAACTACAAATTTGTGGGTGATGGAGAGGGAAGAGAGAGATCTCTCTCTCTCTCTAATCTACGCGCAGGCGAGGGGCGGGGGGAGGAGGGGGGGAGGGGGGGAGGGGGGGCGGCGCAGCAGCCGCCCCGTCTCGGCGGGGCGGCAGAAAAGAACGTCCCCCCCTAAAAAATCAAAACCATAATCCTAATTAGCTTATTAAATTTGTTTTTTTTTATATTTTTTAAAAAATGAGTCTTCTTTATTTTAAAGAAAAAAGTTTTTGAATTTTTTCAAAAAAAACTTGAAAAAACAAAAGCCTAGAAAAATAGAGATAATTTTGACATTTGGGAAAAAAAAATCTCAGGAAATTTTTGAAATTTTTTCTCCTTAAATTTTTTTTGACTTTTCATCTTCCGGAAAACCTTTGGCTTTTCGCTTTCCTGAAACCTTTTGCCTTTCCGAATTCCAGAAAAACTTTTGACCTTTCGTATTTCGGAAACTTTTGACCTTTCACATTCTCATTTTTTTTTGTCTTTTCATGTTCCCGAAACTTTTGGCTTTCCATATTCTGGGAAAACCATTGGAATTCTGAAATTTTTTTACCGTTCGTATTCTTAATCCATTCAGGGTAGATTTAAAATTTTAAAAAATTCCTTAAAATTAGTGGAAAATTAGACAGGTTATTTTAAATTTCTGGAAAATGTGGGGTTAGTGTTTGGCATGTGGTGTGTCCATTCGAGTGCCCGTTGATCATTCAAATTTCTTTAAAAATATATTTTTTGACCCAAAATTTTGAAAAATCCATTAAAATTATAAATTTTCGTTGGATTTGAGAATTGTCGGGCGGAATTGGAAATTTCGTGAACGGTGGGATTCTCAAGAAAAATTAGAAATATTCTAGAAATTATTTTTAGAAATCCTAGAAATTGGTATTTTTAAAATATCAATGGTATTTTGGCAAATCTAATTGCTAAAATTTTTTTGGAAAAAATATAGGTTTGGAATGCCATAAGATAGGTTTGGTGGAATTCAAAATTATTATATTTTGAGACCCTATAAAATTAGGGAAAATTAGAGAAAAAATCATGATAATTTTTTTTCTCGAGAATTCAATATTTTCAAGGATTATTTATGTTGAAGTACGTTTTCTCATGCTGACATTAGATAGATGTGGGTTATTTGCATATTAATACGATTATACCTCATATTAGTATATGTTTTTGTTTGGATTAATTTTGAACGACGTTTTCATGATTTTTTACCATTGTTTAGCCATTCTTTTTGGACATGTTCCTTAATTTCTTTTGATGGCTATAATTTACGTTCAAAGTGTGTTTCACCTTTGACACTTTTCCATGATAATTTATTTTGCACTTGTTTAAGTGTGGTTTGTGCTTAATTTCTTAAGCCTAAGATAAATTCTATCATGGGTCAGTTGATCGGTTTATTCTGGTGGATTTTATTGGATGTTTTCCAAGTTTTATTTAGACTCATGAGATTCTGCCTAGATCACTTGTGTCTAGGGGTTTTTTATTGAGTGTTACACACATGTGTTTCACTTGCTTACTTTGGAGTTTTGCTTGATGAGTTGGCCACCAATTTTAATGCTTCTTTTGGCATGATTAATGACCATTAGATGGTATGCATTGTTTTTTATGATCAACTATGGTTTTCATGGATTCGAGGAGCTTCTATGCTTTTATCCATGGTTTTATAAGGATCTTTTAATCTTTTGAATAATATCATGTGCTTTGAAGGTAGCATTTGCCTTCGTTTTTTGTACATAATTTTGGAGTATATTGCTTGTACTCTTGTACATATTCCAACTTAGATACCTAGTTGCTTATATATCTAGGTGAATTATTTTTCTACCCTAGCTTTATTGTGTTTTGGGTAGTTATCATCATTAGAAAGGCACCAATAATTCAAAATTCTTTTCTAATGATGTACTCGATAAGGGTTATTCCTTGATGTAGTCTCAGAAATATAGAGACAGGTTTTCGTATGTGAAATTCTGGGATAAGGCCATTTTATTCCTTTTATACATGATTTTATTCATATTTTACTAATAAACCTTGTACATATTCAACTCTTCATCTTATGTGAGCATTTACTCATTTTTGGATACTCAATTTATCTCATTTTTTTGATATTACTCATAGTTTTTTACTAATAAACCTTGTACATATTCAACTCTTCATCTTATGTAAGCATTTACTCATTTTTGGGTTTCTTCTTTTACAAATAGGATTTATCTCCTCCCTACACATGGATTGATGCTATTGGCCCATAAGAACCTTAATTGGACCATAATCCAAAAAATTTTGAAAATCTAGACCCTTAGGCTAAGGTCCTTCATATCCATTTTCAATTAATTCTAATTGCACATTGGAAAGTTCTTTTTGAATTTCTGTTTCAAGGGAACTAGAGAGTTTTCAAATTGTTTTAGTATGTATGGGTGGTATCATGGTGGTATGGGATAATAACATATATTATCTTATGGAATAATTTGGGCTCAAGATTGTTGCTTTGCTTACATCACTTAGCATGTTGACCTCAACATTCAAAGACAATCTCATTTTTCAAATTCACTAGAAGTTATAGTGTGGGCATTCGCTAGATAAACTTCTTTTATCTATAACCTGCATGTTTTGATGAGGGTAATCTCGTCGGCATATTCACTTGTTGGAATCTCTTTCTTTAGAGTTCAATAAGTTTATCTTGTTGTGTTCGGATTAAGAAAATTTGGATTTTTCCTTTGTTGGCATTTCTTTCTCTAGTTCTGTACTTTAGGTGATTTATACAGTCAACCTGATGGTTTACGAATGGACATATGTGACTCATCGAGACACTGATGACTCTCTATGTTGATATGGGTAACTCGGGACGTCGATTATTCCATGTGCAAATGTGGGTATGTCGAGGCGCCGATAAATCCCTGGTTCTTGCTGTTATAATGCCATGTTTTCTTACTTTTCAAATGGTTTACAACAAGGAAATTACTTTAACTATGAATTCCTTTGATCATCCATAGTCTAATGGAAAAACAGAGCATATGAATCAGATTGTAGAGGATATGCTTCGTGCATATGTCTCTGGAATGGGAAAATATCTTCCAATGATGGAATTTGCCTATAAGAGTTTTAAACATACGGCTATTGGTTTTAGTCCATTCATGCTTATGTATGGGTATCAACCCAGGGCACCGATTGATGTCAGTCTTAAGGATATCGAGCTTGATGCATCGATTTCTTACATGATATGAAAGAAATGCTGACCAAAGATCGGGATTCTATCAGGAGTGCTCAAGATAGGGTATGGTTTTATGCTGATAGGGGACGCTCATCTTGGTCTTTTGAACTAGGAGCGTTGGTTTATTTGAAAGTTCCTAAAGATTTTCATACTTTGTCAAAAGGAAAATGCTCGAATTTATCTCGTAGATATTGTGGTCAATTTCGAGTTATACATCGGATTGGCACGGTTGCATGTATGAACTATAAACTACCTCCACATGCTAGAGTTCATCCAGTCTTTTATATCAATAGATTGAAAGGGAAACTAGGAGGTGAGGATTACACAGTTACTCCTCAAGAACTCATTGAAGTCGAAGATTTATCCTATGTTCCACATAAACCTAATAAGGTACTTGAATTCAGAGAAAGGAAACTTTCTAGTTGACTAATCCCTGAGGTTAAATTTAGGTGGAAAGATAGGAAAATAGAGGTTTCGACTTGGGAGTCGGTTGATATTGTTCAGTGTAGTTCTCCTTTTTTTCATTTGCAAGAGTGCAATGTTTTGAGAGAGGGGAAGTATGTTATATGCACATTATGTGTGCATATACTAGGAGGCTAACCCACGTTAGGCTTGTGAGCATGGGAGCATGGGAACAAGCTCCAGTGGAGCATGGGTTAGGACTAACTTTAAGGGTTAAGGTTAGGGTAGGCATCCAAGGGTCATGTTAACCTATAAAACGGACATTGAGACGTACTATGTTTTACGTCATATTTTGAGTCATGGGCCGGGCTTGTCGGCACCATATGTTAAGGATAAAGGGATTGGGTGATCGCCGATGAGAGGCGCACCTTGAATATCAGCAGGGTAAGGGTTAGGATCGACCGGCCATGTATGGGCGCCCATCTGTGAACGGCCAAGTCACCTATAAGAGTCAAATGTAACCCTAAAACCCTCATTCTCATGTGTTGTGAATACAAGAGTGCTCTTGCCTTATCTCCTTGGTTTCCTTCTCCTGCGTGTGTGTGTGTGAGAGAGAGAGAGAGAGAGAGAGTGAGAGAGCGATCGAGCACTGTGTAGTGGCACGGCGGCGGAGAGGCAGTAGAGCGACGAGACGGCGGCTCCTTCTTCACTGTGACGCGAGAATCCTTCAAGGCGGCGGTTGAGCGGTGAATGACACACCGTTTGCATTCTGTTTGATCTTGCTTTCCTGGTTGTATGCTTGCAGCCATTCGTGGCTCGCATACGGTGTTCGGCAAGTCCCCAGCTACGACCTGTGCGGCAAAAGCGCACATTTTTGGTGCCGGCCGGGGAGTTGCCCTGCACCAAGCTCCAGTTTGCAACTCGAGCTGCTGCGTGAAGTTTAATTTACATTGCAGGAAAGCGACTGTGTGTTTGTTGTTGAGGTGTTTCCGTGTTTTGAATCTGTTTCTGCAATTTTTCTTCTGCATTTTTGTTTCTTTTATTATTTTTTCGCTTCACGTGTGGGCGTGCGTTCTGTTATATCTGGTTTTCTGCGTGTGAGGGGGGATTTTCGAATCCCCAGACCTGTGCTGTGTGTGAACTGCGCCGCGGCCAAGGCTGAACCCTAGAAAACTTATCTCAAAAAAAAAGAAAAAAATAATTTTGAAAAATTAAAAATTAAATTTTATTTCTAAAGAACAAACCAAACGTGTGGAGAGGAAGGATTTTTTAATTGGAGAAAAAAATTTTGAAAAGAAAAACCCCCAATTGACCCCGACCCCAACCTCGGTCACGGTCTTTTGATATATATATATAGGAGAGTGAGCCTCCATAGCTTTCTTTCAAGTGAGAGCTTATGGGAAGTTGTGCCCTATATGTAGCCCACTCCCCAAGGAGTAAAGTGAGCATGTGGGATAAAGCCCTCACCCTTTCCTCCACAAGCAAATAGGCTTTTGCCCCTTCCCCCATAGGAAAACGGACTGTTTTGAGGACCACAGGAGCTCTGGATAGGCGAACACGGTGCTGTAAAGCACGCTAGGACCCTTTAAATGATACGCTCGTTTCGAGCTATCACACGTCCTAGTCCAAGTTCGACCGTAAGTAAGGGGATCAAAAACGAGTTAAAAACAATCTAAAAACAATCTAAAAATAAGTAAAAACGGGGTGCGAAACACCTAAGAAACCACTTGTGTGAGTTTCAAGGGTAGTTACCAACGCACGTAGGGTACCCACATCACATGCATCTACGTTCTGGTTGGGTGCTAGAGCCTGAACCACTAGAAAGCGTTTCAGTTTACGCAGGCTCACACCATCCCTCCACGTTGGCATCTTGACCTTCGGCTGGAACCCAAGGGAGTGCAACCCAAGATCCACGAATAGTGGATAGTGACTCGTCCTCTGACTCAGAAGTCATGGAAGGGCACCCTACCAAGAACCCTGAGGAGACAAGCCAAAACATGCCAGTTTGGGCTCTCCACAACCCGGATCTAGCATGTTTAGTTGTCTAATAGAGACCTTTAGTAGAGCTACACGCTCTGAACATGCGACAAGCGAAGTAAATGAGGAAGGAGGGGTAGTAGATTCACCATTCACATCTTATGTAGACCCTACCCTCCCAAAGAGTGTCCATGTGGATATTCTACCCACTTCGTTTAATGAGGGCCCTACTAAGCTACCACCTTCCTATGCTCTTCCTAAAGTAGAGGTCCCTAGAAGCCAATCCATAAGAAGTGACATTGCGTCCACTTCAAGAGAACCGTTTGGCACACCAAGTCTAGATGGGATATTTCTCAATCAAAATTGGGAATATGATCTACACACAGAGACTCTAACTGACCTATACACGGGTTACACATACTATGTAGGTTGGTTAGAAGTCCTACGATCTACATCTAGCGCCACTAATCTAGAGGAGCAACAACAAATGATATGTGAGGTTATTCATAGAATTATCCAAATTGAGAGGCAAAATAGGGGAGTGAACTTAGTTTCCACTGGCCCTATGAGATTTTTGGATACGGGCAAGGCCAAACAACCAACCCTATCACAATTGGAGACTCCCTCGGTGAGTCCCATAGACCCTTCGTATGTTGTTTCGCCTAGAGTCTCAATGCAGGTTGAGCCCACGAGCAGTAACTTTAGCTTTCCAACCTTGGCTCAACTTTCCATTAAGGAATCCACAATGCCTACCCCAATGATGAGCATGACAAAAAGCGCACCTGTTACCACTGTAGTTAGTACAACACTGCTACCTAGTGGAACAGTACCTACAACAGTGCGTGCCAGTGCCTATCGACCATATGTACCTATTGCTACTCATGCTCATGTAGCTCCTACGCCTCTTAGTATGCCCATGGCGTATGCTCCACGACCGCCTTATCACAACCCTTATCCAAGAGGAGCTAGGCCTAGTCACATATCATATCCTACGTCATTTGCCAACATACCCAGACCAACGCCAAGTCCTATCAGCCAAGCTATCCCAGAAGTGCCTCCACTAGCTATGCCTGCTCACCATGAAGAGGAGATAGACCCCACTGCTCCATATGGGATTGATACGTTTGAAATGATTCCCCAGTACTACATGGAGGATCATTTTGGGCAAGTCAAGCCTGTATATCAAGCGGCTGCTCTCGCCACAAGAGGGCAAAACCTTAATACCATGGCAAGGAGACCACCTCTTCAATGCTACCATTGTGGTGGACCACATCGTGTAGCGGAGTGTCCTAATAGGCTACAGAAGATCACTACTCAGATGCAACCAAATCAAGGGAGCACATCGGGAATGCCGGTACTTACATGTAATCGTTGTGGCATAGATCATTTGATCGCTCAATGTCCACATAATCCTAATGCACCCAAGATTACGCCATTGAATTTGGTTGAGGTCACCAACTAAGCACGAGGAACCACACCCGTTGTACCCGCGAATGTAGTTACACGGTCAATGCTTCAAAATCAAAACTACATTCTTGAAGAGAGGGATACTGCATCAATCGCTCAGGCGCAAAGAAAAAGAAAACACGGCGGAAGAGATCGCTTAATGCCACGAGCTCCAAGCCCAGTTCAAAGACCAACATAGGGACAAGAGACGACCCCGTGTATATGAATAATCCTGAAGATGATTCTGATTTAATAGCTTGACTTAGGCCAGTTATAAACCTTGATTAACCTTTGACACCTTGCTAACTCTTGATTTACTTTCAATAATTTTAAACTCCTGTTAATTTGCTACACTAGCTCATTCATGTGACCCTTAAACTAAGTTCTCATAGCAACATCCATTGTGGTCTAACATGCTTGAATTTATACACTTTATATCTTTTGAATTCCAGCATACTTTCACTCTACTTCCCTGTTTTGCAGACGGTCCACCACAACAACCCTATTGAGCTTACCATACCATAGCTTCCGAGGATGGAATCTACATCAAGAAGGGGGGCATGTTAACCTATGAGACGGACATTGAGACGTACTATGTTTTACGTCATATTCTGAGTCATGGGCCGGGCTTGTCGGCACCATATGTTAAGGATAAAGGGATTGGGTGATCGCCGATGAGAGGCGCACCTTGAATATCAGCAGGGTAAGGGTTAGGATCGACCGGCCATGTATGGGCGCCCATCTGTGAACGGCCAAGTCACCTATAAGAGTCAAATGTAACCCTAAAACCCTCATTCTCATGTGTTGTGAATACAAGAGTGCTCTTGCCTTATCTCCTTGGTTTCCTTCTCCTGCGTGTGTGTGTGTGAGAGAGAGAGAGAGAGAGAGTGAGAGAGCGATCGAGCACTGTGTAGTGGCACGGCGGCGGAGAGGCAGTAGAGCGACGAGACGGCGGCTCCTTCTTCACTGTGACGCGAGAATCCTTCAAGGCGGCGGTTGAGCGGTGAGTGACACACCGTTTGCATTCTGTTTGATCTTGCTTTCCTGGTTGTATGCTTGCAGCCATTCGTGGCTCGCATACGGTGTTCGGCAAGTCCCCAGCTACGACCCTGTGTAGCTGGGGACTTGTCGAACACCGTATGCGAGCCACGAATGGCTGCAAGCATACAACCAGGAAAGCAAGCTCAAACAGAATGCAAAAGGTGTGTCACTCACCGCTCAACCGCCGCCTTGAAGGATTCCTGCGTCACAGTGAAGAAGGAGCCGCCGTCGTCGCTCTACCGCCTCTCCGCCGCCGTGCCACTACACAGTGCTCGATCGCTCTCTCACTCTCTCTCTCTCTCTCACACACACACGCAGGAGAAGGAAACCAAGGAGATAAGGCAAGAGCACTCTTGTATTCACAACACATGAGAATGAGGGTTTTAGGGTTACATTTGACTCTTATAGGTGACTTGGCCGTTCACACATGGGCGCCTATACATGGCCGGCCGATCCTAACCCTTACCCTGCTAATATTCAAGGTGCGCCTCTCATCGACGATCACCCAATCCCTTTATCCTTAACATATGGTGCCGACAAGCCCGGCCCATGACTCAGAATATGACGTAAAACATAGTACGTCTCAATGTCCGTCATAGGTTAACAGGTCACACATGGGAAATGGAGAGTCAAGAGTCACTTGAGGGCCCTCCTATATAATAGGGGCATGGGGCACACTGCTCAAGGGAGGCTTGGGGGCTTAGGCTATGGTCTCTTATGTAGAGGATCATATCTACTCATCTATCATTTCACACTATAGCTACATGCTATTAGATTGGAGTTAGACCACTTGTTGATGGTATGGGACATCAAGGTAGAGGTATGATGTATTTCATTTATAATTCATGTGTGCATCCCTTGGGCTCGAGGGTGGTTGGGTGGATGAGTTTATGCTTGATTTATGCGCATGTTTACATAACAATTATCTAGAGAGATCTTAGGGTTTTAACAGGTAGAGGGGATATTTTTTATTTTTTTGCATGACATTGAAAAGTCATGTTTCCTCCACATGGATGACTGCTTGAGCATGCTCAAGGTGATGGCGGAGTTCCCATTCAATTACTCCAACATAGGAAACATGGAGGAGAACTTCCTCCCACTCACAAAATCTTTGGATGAGACAGTGGTGATTGCTCTGGAGGCAACCAGGAATGCAGAGTAGGCAAACGTCACCGAGGAGTTGTTCCAAGCGGCGCAATATTGATTTGTAATGTAAAAATATTTGCTATTTAATTTTAGTTGGTTTTCAAGTGAAATAAACGTGTTTTCCCTTGATGACATGAACCGAAATAAACGTTCAAATTTTAGGAAAAAATTTACAAAATGTTCCATAAGGGCCAGAGGGGTGCAAAAATGGCCTGCACGAGGCCCCCATACACAGCTTTTTCGCACCCCTCTAGGCGGCCATCACGATTTTGAAGGCTTTACGCCCTCCACTACTAGAATGAGAATAACTTCTTAATTAGCCCCTAATTAATCATACAAAATGGTGTGTCTTCAAAATATAGGAAAAAAAACTATAGAATATTTTAGAAGGGATAGAGGGGTACAAAAATGTCCTGTATGAGGCCCCCATACACAGCATTTTTACACCCCTCTGGCCATCACAATTTAGATAGCTTTACGCCCTCCACTAGAATGAGAATAAATTCTTTCGCCCCTAATTAATCATATAAAATGGTGTGTCTTCAAATTTTAGGAAAAAAACAACAAAAAGTTTTAGAAGAGCCACAGGGGTGCGAAAATGGCCTGTACGAGGCCCCCGTACACAGCATTTTATGACCTCTCTAGCCGTTATGATTTTGATAGCTTTACAGCCTCCACTAGAATGAGAATAACTTATTTAGCCCCTAGTTAACCAGAGAAAATGGTGGAAATTTAAAAAATAACTTTGATTTGGTAATCAGTGAGCATGCAAAAAGATATTCGGAACCACATGATGATGTAAGAGGCCATCCCTTTTGATCTCTAATTTACCTTAATTTAACAAAAGAAATCAAAAATTACATGCATTCTGATTTTGAAGGTTTAAAATCAATTATGTCTTGTATTAACATCATCTTCCTTCCCTAACATTCTTCACTTTGAGAAAAGACCATTTAAGGGAGACCAACTTCATGATGTATTGGGTTGCCTATAGAGCATCTTAATTCCATGATATTTCCATCCTAATGGAAATTTCGATCTACGACCGATTTTAAGGGATTTGAGTTTTAATATTCATAAAAACCTTTAAATTTTAGGAAAAATTTTACAAAAAACTTTAGAAGGGCCAGAGGGGTGCGAAAATGGCCTATACAAGGCTCCCTTACACACAGCATTGGTATTCCACATATTTGTGTGTTTTGTTGCTTTGTGCAAATTGTCCAGAAGGGTGCAAAAATTCACTGTGCAATTTGGTTGGAAAGGCTAATTTCTCACCCTTCTAGACCAATAAAATATTTCCTCAATTTTATCAAATGTCTCCAGTAGTAAAATGAACGCTTATTCGAATGATGCCCCATGCATTTAGCATGCGTACGATTTGTTTGCACGCGTGAGTGACCTCTTAAAATTAGGGTTTTTTAAGGATTATGGTTGACCTCTATTTTGCCCATTCTTACCCTCATCCTTACCCCCCTCGGCTCTCCTCACCATGGTGCAAACAAAGCAAACAATGAAAAAGATGAGCGAAGAATGACATGCCTGATTGAGGGACAACGCAAACAAGAATTTGGAGCGTTACAACCGTAAACTCAATAAAAATTTGAGAGAGAAAGCCAGCTTATCTTGGCCAAGAAAACAGGTAAAGTTGGTGGATTACGGCATGGAAGATAGCAGCGTAATAGAAACTAACACTGACACTGACACCGACTACAGCAGAGAGCCTACATTGGCACACATGGAGATTCGCAACCACCCAGCCGTAGGGGGAAATAGCTTGCTATGCATCAACACACAACATCAAGAGTAGCAAGGGGAGCCAGAGGAGTAGTAGCAGCAAGAGCAAGAGCAAGAGTAAGAGCAAGAGCAAGAGCAAGAGCAAGAGCAATAGCAAGAGCAAGAGCAAGAGGTACAAGCACCGGATTAAGAACTTCTTTTGGGGAATACTCGAATGAAGACCATATTTGCTTCTTTGAATTTTCTGTCTGACCTCTTCTTATCTGTATACTACTTCTATCTATCCTGGGCAGCTTTTATATCTTTGTGAATTGACTACATCTGCTGCTCCATGTCGTCAAGCATTTGTCTGGATATCTCGACCACCCTAATCAATGGGTCGGACCAGGTTAATGGAGTTAAGCAATCTTGTCCATACAGAGCTTTTAAAGGGCTCATCTCCCAACACTTTGGTGTGTGATAAGAAGCATTGTAGGCAGACTCGACTAGGTGCAGATAACTTAGCCACTTCTTGGGTTCCCTACCACAGCATGATCGAAGTATATCTTCAATTACTTGGTTTATCCTTTCTGTTTGACCGTCGGTCTCGGTCAGGGTGGTAAGCTGTGCTGAGATCCAAGAAGGTTCCTACTACTTCGAAAAATGCAGTCTAGAATCTTGACGTGAATTTGGAGTCTCGATCACTTACTATTCTTCTGGGAAGGCCATGCAATCTGAAGATTTCCTTGAGGAACACTCTGGCCACATCCATTGCAGTGTAGGTTTCTTTTACTGGAATCAGATGGATAACTTTGGTTAATCTATCAACTACCACGAAGATGGAGTTGTAACTTGATTGCACTGAAGGTAACCTAGTAATAAAATCCATACTAATGCATTCCCACTTCATCTGGGGGATGTCTAATGGATGTAGCTTCCCAGGCATTTTTACTCTCTCTCGGCTTTGACTTTCTGACAGGTCAGACATTGACGTTCATGATTAAGCACATCCTTTTTTAGACCAGGGCCAAAAGAAGCTTTTCTTCACAGAAATGTAGGTTTTGATGAAACCTGGATGTCCTGCAATAAGGCTGTCACTCATGGGCTTCACTCAAAATTTGACCCTTAGCTCCCTCATCATTGGGAATGCATAGCTTGTGATTAAAATACATAATTCCATCATCCAAGCTGTACCCTTGAACTCAATTCAACTCTTGTGGAGTTTTTCTTTCCTACATAAGTAGGGTAGCAATAGGGCCAAATAATCTATCCTGCATGATCTTCTCTCTTACTTCAATAATCAAAGGATTTGACACTGCAGTAATTGCAAGCAAGGAGGCTTCTTTGCTGAGGACATCTGCTACCACATTTTCTTTGCCTGGGCGGTACTTGATTTCAAAATCAAATTCCTGCAGGGTCTACATCCACCTTCTTTGGCGCATGCTGAGATCCTTTTGAGTGAAGATCCACTTTAAGCTTTGATGATTTGTCATCAAAGTGAATCTTTGACCCAGTAGGTAATGTCTCCACAACTTCAGGGCATATACTATTGAAAGTAGTTCCAGGTCGTGGACAACATAATTCCTCTCATGTGTTCTGAGTTTTTGGGATTCATAGGCCACTGCATGACCTTCCTGCATGAGTGCACCTCCTAGGGAAAAACCACTGGCATCAGTTTTACTACCTCAAAGGGTAGAGAGAAATCCGGCAGCTTCAGAACGGGATTGGTTACCAAGGCGGTCTTCAGCTTATCAAAAGCACTCTGGCACCTGGCAGACCATTGAAACGGAATATTCTTCTTGAGAAGATTAGTCAGGGGGGAAGTTATGAGAGCATACTTTGGTATAAAAATACTATACCAGCCAGTCAATCCCAAGAATCCCTTGACTTCTTTCATTGTTTTTGGTTCAGGCCAATCTATGACTGCTTTGACTTTTGCGGAATCTGGAGAAATTCCATCTTTGGATACCAAAAAGCCCAAGTATTCAACATGGTCGGCAGAGAAAGTGCATTTGCTCTTTTTTGCAAAGAGTTGGTGCTTCCTTAGAATCTCAAGAACTTTTCTGACATGAGCTTCATGGTCAGCTGCATTCTTTGAGTAAATTAGAATATCATCAAAGAAAACAAGAACAAAATCATCCAAGTATTCTTTGAGAATGTCTTGCATTAAGCGATTGAATGTAGCTGGGGCATTTGTCAATCCAAACGTCATGACAGTGAATTCATAATGCCCATACCGAGTATTGATTGATGTCTTCGGGATATCTTACTCATTAATCCTGATCTGATAATACCCTGATTTGAGATCTATCTTTGTGAAGATTTGGGCTCCACTAAGCCTGTCCAGAAGCTCATCAATTCTGGGGATAGGATACTTATTCTTAACTGTTAGTTGATTGAGACCTCTGTAGTCCACACAGAGTCTTAGCGTTCCATATTTCTTTTTTTGAAAGAGAACTGGCGCACCCAGAGGTGAAACACTGGGTCATACAAACCCTTGTTCTAACAGCTGTCTAAGCTGTTCCTTGAGTTCGATGGCTTCAGGAACTGGCATTTTGTACGTGCGCAGGGCTACTGGCTAAGCTCTGAGGATCAATTCTATCACATGATTTACTTCCTGAATTAGAGGAATCTCTGTTAATTCTACTGAGAATAAATCATCATAATCACTTAACCATTCAGGTTCTTTAGCTTTTAACTTTGTGTCTACTATTGGATTCATTTTGACAACATAAATGAGCTGCTTCTTTCTAAGTCCTTTTAATAACTTAGAAGCCTTTACTAACTGCAGACTTGGGGATCCTGAAATTCCAGTTCCTTGAAATTTATTTTCGTGAAGGTCACGGAAGGAAATGGTTCCATTATGACAGTGAATGTCAACTTGATTTTTGTGGAGCCAATCCATTCCAAGGATCCCGTTGAAAACTCCCAAAGGTATAACTCTGAACTGATAGTCAGTTAAATTCCCATCTAGATTGAACTGAATACAATCTGTCTCTCTCAAGGTGAGTGAAAAGAATCTTCCCACCTGGCCAATTCAACTTGCATAGGTTTCCCTGATTTCTGTTCTCTAAGACTAGCTTATGCAAGCATCCTGAGGAAATGAAAGAATGGGTACTGCCTGAATCAATCAAAAGCTTAAAAGGCTTACCCTGATACTCAGTTGGAGTATGAATGACAGAGAATTGGCAATTTGGCCCTTGGTTTTCAATTGTTGCATAAATCTGTCCTCTTTCCTCTTCCAGTACTTCTTCTATTGTGACTGCTTTGGCTACTGCAGTCTGAGGTGGAACTCTTTCTCTTTGGTTGCCCAGTTCTAGGAAGGAGTTCTGAGGCTACTCTAGATAGAGGCAGATGGCTGAGCTGGAATTCTCCTGGGATTACCCTGATTTTGACAAGATGGACCCTGATTTGACTGATAGGAAGGGGCTGATCTCTGCACTCTCAGTCCTTGACTTCCCTGTCACCTTGACATGGCAGGAGTCGGGTAGTCTTTCAGCTCGTGACCAAAACCTTGACATCATCCAAAACACCGGTTCTCACTTCAGAGCTCATCCCTCTGAATCCTTGAAAGAGGTGGGGCTCCTGAAGAAAGTGTTTTGTGGGAAGGGTCTTCCTTCACTTCTGAATCTCCCAGTATCCTGATTCTGATTTGGGCCTTGCTGCCTCTTTGGGGGAAGAAAGTTTGAAGTACTTCCCAGAGTTTGAAATCTTTTAAAGTTAGAGGGTGTAGGTTTCGGCGGCAGGACCTTAACAACAAAGGCTTTGGCAAAGTCCTTTGCCATTCTTACAGCTTCGGCCACCATTGAGACAGGTTTGGCATTCTTTACTAAGGTGTCCAATGGCTCGTTCATTCCTTGAATGAATCTGGCCATCAGCTGCTCTTCATCTAATTGCGGGGAATATTTGAGGAGAAGGGCAAAAGCTTGATGGTACTCTTCAATTATTCGGCTATCCTGCTTTAGTTCCAAGAACTCATTCATTTTGGTTTCAAGGAAGCCCGGAGGACAAAACCACTTTTTCTGAGGTAAGCTTTAAGATCGGTCTAGGTCTGGGTATTTCGGTTGAGACGATTAGTCTCGCAGTGAATCCTCCAAGTGACCCTGGCCGTTTCCACAATCTTTAACCTGGCGAGAGCCATCTTGCTTCTCTCATTGTAGCTAATTACATCAAAGTATTCTTCCATAGCCTCAATCCACTTCTCCACTACTTCACCTAACTTCTCCCCTTCACCCTTGAAGGGACCAGGTTAGGATCTGTGCGTAGGGCTTTTCGAACATCCAGATCTAATTCTTCGTCTCATCGGTTAGAGGATCCGGTTGCCTTGCACGGGCCGCATGCCTCATGATTCTGACAAAACGAGATTTTTGTCAATTTAACTTTGACCAACAGATTTATGATTATTTAACTTTTATGATTTATTCTTTAAACAGATAATTATTTTATCAGAAATAGAAGGAAGTGGACGCATTAGAGGCCTCGTCCGCTACAACTATGTCCCGTCGATCATCTTCCTCTTGTGGACATGCTTGCAGGAGATGCTCAGGGTATAGATCTTTCTAGGAGATATGGCACTACCAGAAGTCTGTGGAGCTCCCATGGGAGGGCACCTTTCACGAACGTGCAAATAAATTTTACGGGAATACAAGATGGAATGTTGGATGCAGTCGGTTGCCCCCTGGAGGCCTTGTAGAAATTCACAGAAGCAGATCTCGTTAATTTATTTGAGGACACAAACTTGTGCGCCATTTTTGAAAAGCGGGTCACCATAATGGTAAAGGATATGTTGTTGGCCCATCATATTTGCGGGAGAAAAGGGGAACAAAAAATGATGTATCTCAATTTTCAATGTATCTTAACTTTTCATATTGATGAATTTTCGATGCGTTTATATCTTCATTTTGCATATTTGATTGTCTAATTGATTTAATCATGTAATATATCTTCCCTCACGTTTTGATCTCACGTTTTGATAAAGGGCCATAAGGGTGTGCAAAAGGCCCCTCTCCGAGCCGTGTGCAATGGCCATTTTCGCACCCTTCCGGCGGCCCACATGGGTTTTAATTGTAACATGGTTTTTAATTGTAAGATGTATTGTCACAAAGGACATGGGGTGAGAAAATGTTGTGTATGGGTGCTTTGTATGGGCCATTTTTGTGATGGCCAGAGGGGTGCGGGTAGTACCATATCTCCTAGAAAGCCTTGTACTCGGAGCGTCTCTTGCGAGTGTGGCCACTAGGAAGATGATTGGCAGGATGTGGTTTTAGTGGATGAGGCCTGTAATGCATCCACTTCCTTCTGTTTCTTTTTGGGACCGGTGCTTGTTCCTCTTGCTCCCCTTGCTGCTCTTGGGATGATGTTGCATGTCAATGCATGGCAAGGTCTTTCCCCCTATGGCTGGGTGGTTGGGAATCTCCATGTGTGCCCATGTAGGCTCCCTGGCAATTGGTCTCGATGTCGGTGTGTCAGTGTCAGTTTTTGTTGTGTTGCTATCTTCCGTGCGGCCGTAATCCACCAACTTTACCTGTTTGCTTGGCCAAGATAAGCTGGCTTGCTCTCTCAATTTTTTATTGAGTTTACGGTTGTAAAGCTCCAAATTCTTGTTTGCATTGTCCCTCAATCAGGCATGTCGGTCTTCGCTCATCTTCTTCACTGTTTGCTTTGTCCGCGCCATGGTGAGGAGAGCTAAGGCATTAGGAAAATTTTGGACTCAAAAGAGGGCTGTTTCAACAATAATATAATAATAGACACATAGATTGAGTGACATGTAATCTACGAACGATATTCACCGATGGTGGGACCTCTGTACAAACCCACCCAAAACGTGGAGAAACTCTTATCTTCATGAAATATTAAAAAAAACCATCACCTTGTCTTAAAATATTTAAAACTGTTTTTTTGTCAGCACCTAACACAATAAAAGAATGTTTTCCACATTCCTGTGTGTTAGACGTGGAGCACTAAAAAATTCTTTCCACCACCCCTAGAACTAATGAAGCTTGAATGCTTGGAATAGATAGATACACATTCTCCTGGTTATTCCCTCAACTTGGTTCCACTTTTGAATCTCGAAACATCTTTGGCGCCCAAAAGAACACACCGTCCCTCATTTCTTCTTCCCTCCTTGATCCACAAAAGCGGTTAGCTCAGTCATCCACTTTCTGCTACTTCTTCTTTCTCATACGTCTGTTAATCTATCATGGCACCCGAAAGTGGACTGAAACGAGCAAGGAGCAGTATCTCATCTGTTGTGTTGTATAACATAAAAGACGAGAACGAAGAATGGATTCCCCAAGTATACAGGAAGTACTCTTGGGTCACTATGCAGCCAGGAAAACGAGGCCACTACCGAGTGAAGGGAAAGGCATCTGAAGACTTGGCCAAACATTGGAAAGGAAGGATCCTTGACTTTAAGATGGCACTAGGAGGGAAAACTGTCAAAGAAGTGTTGGTCCAGCATGTATTCATGCAAAAAGAGATCAACGTGGGACCATTGGAAGGACTTCCAAGACACATACCACATTGTAAGTGCTTGTGTTTTGTATTTCAATGTTCCAAATAAGGTGATTGATATACATTTTTTTGCCTTGCATAGATTTGTACCCATCCAATCTTCAGGAGTGGGAGCCTGCACAATGCTTGACGGGATTCTTGAATGTCATACATGGTGAGGTGGGGGAACTTCAATATGAAGGTTGTGCACCAAGTGATCTCCCAAGAAGTAGAACATATTTCTATGACTCATTTTATACCTTGCCCACTCAATCGAGTCGACATGGAAAGTTGGAACGTATTCCGTTGCCCGCACTTGATAGTCCTGAGTGGCCATTGCTTGACACAGAAGTGATAGAGTCATACAGGACCAAAATGTTTAATGATATTAAATGTGCTATGAAGCCTAGCATTGGTGCAAGAAATGTCCACTTAAGTTTGTTTGTTCCAATTGCATGCTTTGTTCATTTATTTTCTGATTGTAAACAATTGAGAAAAACTAGAATAACTTTTGTGTGCAAAGATATAGATGAAGCCTGGCTTGATCATTTGTTTGACAAAGGTTGGGGAGAGTGAAATCATCAAAGGGAGATGATTTGATCGAATGTCGATTGAACACCTCCGACATTGTATTTCGGTGAGTGTTATGACATTCAAATGTATTTTTGTGAAACAGTTACAACGCTTATTTGATTATACTCGAAAAATTATCCTAATGATATTTTAGAATCAGATACTATATTGCCAGGCAACATCTGTGCATGTCATTTACTTATAGAAGGTGGCGATGGATCAACAACAACTGGGAAAGCATGGACCAAGATACAAGAGATGGCAGCCACTCTTGCTTGATAGATATAATTATGATTCGACAGGGTCACCCATCTTTGACATTGGAAGTGGAAGAGAATTGGACTCTCAAATATGTTAGGAAGGAATTAGAAGTAGCTATTCAGAATCCTCCAGATCAATTTTGCTTCAAGCTCGATGGTCAGAAGCTAAGTAAAAGAAGAGAGCATCAGATCATTTGTAAAGATGTTGCAGCCCCACATGAATTGGAGGCACTAGAAGATATATGATGTGACCATGTATACGGTGACAATGTATTTTCCATATGCAATAAACTTATCTATTCAGAACATTGCTTTTGTAATGCTTTATTGTTTAAAACAATGTAATGAAGGCAAAAATTTTCCAATTGAATTTTTATGTACACAAAAAAGGCTTAAAGTAAGAAAACAAGCAGTGAAGGAACACAGTAGCAAATTTGATCCTCTGATTTTCAAATTAAAAGTGCATTTACAATTGATGTTCCGAGTCTCTCCAATAACACTAGATATGTGCAAAAAATATAAATGTACATGTATAGCTGCATATTTACAAACGTACATTTGTTGGAAGAAGGAAAAAACGTACATTTGTTGGAAGAAGGAAAAAACTATTTATTATTGGAACCCATAGGTATCGGCTTCAAGATGGAGCCATGGCTCTTCTCCCAAGTATGGAGCCCATGTAAGAGGCTCAGGGGGTACTATCCCCCCTCGTGGATTGGGCGGGATGAAGTCCACTGGGCCGTCTGGAGGCATAACTTCAGCGACCTCGATCAATTTCGCAATCGTTTCCTTCCTAAACGTTTGGACGTCTAGGTCCACGTAGCGAGACATTGATGGAAACTGCCATCACAATTCATCAAGGCATAAATAAGATCAACATGACAATATACAAAAAGATAAACAAGAGTACGCATGCGTATGGGAGCTGAAAAATGCTTACATCCTCTGAAGGGATCTGAAAAATGCTCCGTAGAAGCAGCAACATTGCATTAAGTGCAACCCTCCACCCACAACTGTAGCCATCTTCTTGTTTGGGGACACTAACCCTTCGGATGGTCGATCGATCCAAGGTGTCGATGTCCATGCTGAGGCTCTCGTAAGCTGCCATTCGTTTCCTGACACCACTGTGTAAACAAAGACCAATCATTATCCTGACTCAATCCGAACTTCTAACTCAAACAATAATATGTATCTTAATGATTTTTACTTACAACAAAACATTGCCATGGACACCAGATGTCGAATTTGCAAGGTAAATGACATTGTCTTGCACGTCGACCAGTACAAGACTCCAATGGGAACTGCATCACATCCAAATAGATTTCTATTAGTTTCAATCCAAAGGAAGCACTATATAACTCGTGTACGGTGATTTCTATAAACATCATGCAAGAGAGATAGAGAGACAAACTCACTTTTCATGATATGCCAAAAAAAATACTCGAGCATCATCCAGCTCGACCTCCCGAAACCAGTTCAGCACATCGAGGTACGGAACTGACTCTACTAGCAACAGTGTTGAGACCAGTGAATCAATCGGAACACTCGTTGCTGTACATCCTCAGGCAATTGCGAAATAACAAAACTTCATAAGGAAACATATCAAGAGTGAGGCATAAACTTTAAGAGCCAAGAATGAAAAATTGTGGGAGGACAGAGAAAAGAGTATACCTTAAAACACATCTGAGCACTTTGTCATTGACTTCAGTTTTAGGATCAAACAAAATGTTGATTTCCTCAGCATGAATCGGGAAATAACATCTATGCCCTCTAATATTAAAGGGTACATAGAACTCTGGCAACAAAAATTGCAGCGCCTCCCGATTCATGGCGTGGAGTGCGCGAACATTTTCCCTTTTTGTTTGCAATGCAAGCATTGCAGCTTGATGTTCCCTTTGAGCGCTTGTCATTAAATTTGCCCGAGTCTGATGTTCATGATCTGGACCTCCCTCGGTCACCTCTTCAATTCTCACTTTTTGTACAGGACGGACATCCAAAATTTGTAACATTCGTTCATCAGTAAACGTAACTGGTCTAAGTAACTTATCGTATCTGAAACGAAGGGCTACTAGGCTGAAAAAATCTTTGTTCATCATCACTGTCACCCTGTGTGCATGGGCAGCAAGAACGTAACTATCCCAAAAAAATTCGATCATCCAATCTTCTATGGCCTCCTGCAAGCAAAACAGGGCCGATGCCTTCCACCTAAACAAAATTCCATTTTGTTCACAAATTCTCCTGGCAAGCCTCTGGAAAGGTAATCTTGGAATAGCAGCTGTCGGGTGCTTCATAAACTTTGTGATTTCTCGCAGAGCTGACGAATGCTCTGCGAAACGCCTTAGTCTAGGCTGCGTTTTGGATAATCAGGAAGGACTGCTTGATTTCCTTGATCTTGAGGCTTTCAGAGCGTCCATCTGTTCCCAGTAGATGAGGGAGCTACATTGTCAATGGGTCTAGCTGTATGCCTTACACGAGCCATCTGAAAACGCAAGAAAGAGCAGAAAACTTAGCTATTCAGTAGTACACGATTAACAATTCACCATAAAGCGAGAGAGGGTGGCCAAGAAAGCAATATGCACTTCCTCGCATTATGGTGAATCCATTCACCATAACGCGAGATGAAGGCCCACAGAAACACAATAATCCTCCTCGCATTATGGTGAATTAATTGACACCAATAAGAGGCGGATTATCGTGCATCCTTTGAGCTTTGATCTTGTGTTATAGGATTTGATTCACCATAACGCGAGACTAAGAGCCAGTCAAAGCAAAACAATCCTCCTTGCGTTATTATAGTGAATCGATTTACTACAACGGGAGGAGGATTCTCGCGAATCTCTTACCATTCCGTCTTGCATTTTGGTGATTCGATTCACTATAACACATAGAGCCGTATTGAGATTCTAATGACTCGTCGTCTGCTTTACGGTGAATCGAATCACCATGGCAGAGGGCAAACAGTCGAAGAGAAAACAATGGCAGAGGGCAAACAGTCGAAGGAAAAACAAAACAATCAAGGATTATACAAGAAACTCACAAAACAATCAAGTAATACACTTTCATCACATTCTATGAGTGGAAATGGATGGAGACTGTCGTGTAGGAGGTGAATTAATTGACACCAATAAGAGGTGGATTATCATGAATCCTTTGCCCTTTGGTCTTGCGTTATAGTGAATCGATTCACCATAACGCGAGACTAAGGGCCAGTCAAAGCAAAACAATCCTCCTCGCGTTATAGTGAATCGATTTACTACAACGGGAGGAGGATTATCGCGAATCTCTTACCATTCCATCTTGCATTTTGGTGATTCGATTCACCATAAGACATGGAGCATATTGAGATTCTAATGGCCCGTCGTGTGCTTTAAGGTGAATCGAATCACCATGGAAGAAGGCAAACAGTCGAAGAAAAAACAATGGCAGAGGCCAAACAGTCGAAGAAAAAACAAAACAAACAAGCAATATACAAGAAACTTACAAAACAATCAAGTAATATACAAAAACTTACATTTCTTGCATGAGAATGGATGGAGACTGTCGTGCAGGAGGTGGAATATTGGTTCAGTACTGTGGCGGTAGTAGTCAGAAGTCACCTGGAGGCAAGCAGGAGGACATACAAGGCAAAATCAATAAGAGGACGAAAAGGTGGCGTGATTAACAGCTTTGATTACTCTTTAGAGCGAACCTGTATACGTGCTGGCGGGCTGCCAGGGCGACTAGGCAGCGCTGACGTGTTGCATAGCATTAAAAAGGGCTTTGATTAAACTTTATAGCTTGTACACGTGCTAGGTACACGGCGGGCTGCCACGTGGCATTCATGGAATGGCGGGTGAAAACGCGACGCTGACATGTCGTATAGCATTAAAAATGGTTTTTAATTGCTTCTCTAGGATACCCATCTCATTTATTGCCTCTCTTGGAGTTCGTATTCTCATTTATCTCCCCACCAACGGCCTTCATATCCATCAACCGACTGACTATCTCCTCCAACCCTCCTTCATCAATCATCCTCCTGTATCAAACGTCAAAGACAAACCTCCAACCTCCTTCATCTCCATCAAAGATAAAACGACAAACTCCTTCATCTCCATCTCCTGCGACGTTTGTATACAATTCGTTTTCCTGGTATTTTTATCTCTTTTGTGCTTCCTTCTTCTTTTGTTATTTCATTCTTTTGGTTTCATTCGTGCAGAACTCCTTGCTTTGTCTTTTCATCGCGTTAAGGTGAATTGAAAACCTATGACTCCTCGCCTTATGGTGAATTGACTGCGAAGAAGACTATTTTAATTCGTTTGACACCTCCTCTCTCAGTATGGGTACTTGAGAACTATCTTTATTTGTAATTCACCATAACGTAAGAGGCGGCGCCAAAGGATGAAAAAGTCATCATGTTGCGGTGAATCAATTCACCATAACGCGAGCGAAGGTGCCATAGGAAGCACAATATTCCTCCTCGCATTATGGTGAATCGATTCACCATAACGCAAGAAGAGGTCCTTGACTAAGCTGCAATTTTATTTGCGTTAGGGAAAATAGATTCACTACAACGCAAGGAGGAATACCTGGATTCCTCTGGCATCTCCTCTCGCGTTATGTTGAATCCATTCACACCACACAGAGATTTGTTGTTTAAGACCAACTATCTCTTGATTCATTGCTTGAACTAATATTTTCCATGTCTTATCTACACCCTTGAATTCAGCCATGGCGCAAGTTCAAGTCGAGTTTGATGTGGACGAAGAGATTAAAGAAACACCTGCAACTCTGTTGTATGACTTCCTCTACAAATGTCGACGTCATGATTTGCACCCTGCAATTTCGTTGATGTTCAATTGCGATTTTTCTCTGGAGGATACATTTTCTAGCCATCATGGATACTTTGAAGAGGCAAAGCAAGAGTTTGACGAGCTCACAAATGAAGAACCAATGATGATTGATGGGAAAAATCACATTCATTTTAATCTCAAGGTGTCGCCGGAGAAGAAGCAGAGGTTAAACAGGGATTGGCACAAGGTACCACGTGATAAGAAGAGAGCTTTGCTATGCCCTTTTCATAAAAGAAAATGCCGCTTGATGGAATACTCTTATGCCTTCTTATGCTTCTTGCACATGAACGTGCAATTAACAGATGAAGAATGTACAGAGCCACATGCAACAAATGAAAGTGAAGACACGATTTCTCGTCAGGCTAGTCCCACCGTTGAGGATGTTGCTGAAGAGGAGGACACTCCTCATGTGATTGAGGAGTTCAATGTTGAAGAAGAGAGGAAGCTCAGTTCGGCGGTTGATATTGAGGCAGTGAGAGAACAAAACACTGATATAGGTCAGCTTGTGATTGAATCAGATGACTCCTCCCCCATTCCAACGCCATTACTCCCCTCCTACCAAGTAGGAGATTCAGAGTATATATTGCTGACAGACATACAACATGTATTTAACTTAAGGGAGGACCATTGCATAGCTTTCATAGCCCAAAATCTAGAGGTCGATGACAATTTTGTAGATGATGATGGGATAGATAAGTACTTACTAGTGGATAGCCATGTGAAAGGCACCAAGTTCCTATCTGCTGCAACAACACTAAAGATGATCTATACTGATGCCCTTAAATATGAAGGAAAAGATGCCATAGAGGAAGAGCTACAAGAAGCAAGGGAAAGACTGAATATTACCAACATGGGAGGGTTTAGGGATGTGCCAAGTAAGTCAGCGGAAACCGTTCCTAGTTCGAGCACTAATTTATGGCAAGACGCCTTGCTTGAAGTAGATGAGAACCAAGAGGTTAGTTTTTTTTGTTGTGTTTTCGTACTTTTGTTGCGGATTTGGCTCTATCAACTTTTTCCTGAAATGTTTGGTGATGTTGTTTCTGGCTAATGCTCCTTTATTTTTTCAGTTGGAAATATATGAAGACACATTCCTCAAACGTGCTTCAGGCAAGCGTATGGCGGGATTGGCCCATGATTCGACACTAGGAACATATATACATCGCCTAAAATTTCCTCAAATTGTGATATTTCACGCTAGCTTCTCCAAGGACAATGCAAGTTTTCCTCTGATGGCGATAAAGACTCTATCCAGGTATTTAGGTGGCTATCACTTAAGGCTGAATGCAAACAAGGTAATACTTCTGGAGTAGCAAGCAGCTGTTCGAATTTTTGGAGAGGGACCTGGAGTATATTCGTTGAGATGTAAATATTATTTAACATATGCTGCTTACGGGTTGGCATGTGGAATCACAGATCCTAATCTGTTGAGTGATTGCGGGAAGAAGCATCTTCTTAGAACAGCAAGGCCAAAGTTCCCTGTTGTGCCATTGATAGAGGATGAAGAAGATGATGCAGAAACTTCATCAAAAAAGGCTCGGCTGGGGGAAGTCTCTGCTCCATATTAACAGATTTAGATTGTTCCAGTTGCTAAGAAGTTTCTTCATATTTCTCAATACTCTTCTTGCTTACCATTAAAAACTATGAAATGTATATATATTGAAAACATTTATATGGGACATAGATGAAAGCTCTTGTTCTTTTAAAATCTTTCACAGTTACATCATTGTTTTATAATATGTATTTCAATGATCAATTTTCTTCCACACTCTGCCCTGTCTTTGTCGTTATCTTAGCCATTCAGCATGATTCTGCTTTCCCTATGAGGAGACATATATTGATCGTCTCCGTTTAGCCTGCATCTTTCTTATTGCACATGACACAGCTGATTCAGACTGTTTGATCTTTACACGAGCCCTCACTTGAATCCGCCTATACCACCACTGACATAGTTGCTTCATGGGATTACTTTTCTTCATTCCTCCTCCATGTTGAGTGGCCCTTTGATAGGCACAACGTGCTTGCCAATGAGATCTTTCCATGCCTTGGGTAGACCAAATCCCAAGGCTTTCAAACTCTTCCGCAAAAAAGGTTCCATGTGCATGCAAAATGTGCTACAAATGCTCAACAACAACAAGACATTTAGTATTGTACAATATTTTTTGAACAACAAAAAAAAAACTCAAAGCTGTAGGTTTTCAAGTAATAACCATGTATTGTGTCAAGTTTGTCGCACCCCATGCCTTTTCATAGCTAGTGTAGAACTCTGTCACAACTGCCTCAAATTTCTCAACATCCCCATCTTCAAACCTTGCTTTTTGCAACAAAGGTGCTAGGCGATCAAGTGCCAACCACACTTTGGCCTTTGCCACCCTTGCTTGTCCTGAAGAGCCTCGATTAGGTACAGCTGCATGAAGCTTCCTCCACACCTCAAAATCTGTACCCAGATGACCTCTCTAGGTATGATTAGATAAGAACTTTCTGGCTTTTGCACCTCCAAAACATGGTTTGCTAGGAACATTTTCGGTCTTCCCTGATCTTCTCAAGTCCTTCTCAATCTTCACTTGACCACAATGTAAACCTGCATCTGAAAGCACTTGCTCTATTTTTTTAATAGTTCTTTCACTCTCTAATGCTAGTTTCATATTCCATGAAAATTCGATGTACATGTAGACTAGTTTCTCAATTATTCTAACCAGCGCATGCAAAACACAAATATGAACTCTGATCAAAGGGATAGGAAGAATTGGATCCCAATTAGGATCCACTCCTGGAGCATCACGATTTGGGGCTTCACGCCTATTACTGATTGCATTTAGGCATTTCCATTCTCTCTCTTTTCCTCCTTTGGAGACGCCTCGTTCGGTCATGCAATAGGTAAGAAATGGGATTGTTATTCATGCACAAGCAGGTATGGCGCATGAAGAACAAATACTTTTCCATACTTTTTCAAAACTTGCCGCCTTGAGAAGAAGAGAAAATCAAAAACCTCCCGCTCAAAACAATTCGGATTTGGAGTGGTTGTGGTTGTGGAGTCGGGAAGACAATGAGGGAGACAATGCAAGATGATGGGTTGCAGGGACGAAGTTCGGTTCAAGTTTGGTAAGCAAAGTTGACTTCGTTACATTCAAAAGTGTAATGAAGAAAGAGAGTGGTGTCTTTTTTCAATAAAATAAGGCACCATAGTGGGATACTTAAGAGGCATTGTTTTGAATTAAAAAACAGCCTACATGTCAGTTAATGGAATAAAGAACTCAAAAATGATGCTCGTACCCTCCAATATTATATGTGGGTTTATTGGCTTGCTTTGTCCACATCACCATCCCAAGGGATCTCTTACAAGGTCCCTTTTTGAGTCCAAATTTTCCCTAATGGGTAAGGATGAGGGTAAGAATGGGTAAAAATAGAGGTCAACCTTTATTTATACAAGAAAATGCCATCATTGCAATAATCCTAAAAAAGTCCTAATTTTAAGAGGTCACTCACGTGTGCAAACAAATCGTACGCATGCTAAATGCATGGGGCAACATTCAAATAAGCGTTCACTAGAGACAATTGATAAAATCGAGGAACTATTTTAAGGGTGTGAAATTAGCCTTTCTTCTGACCAAATTGCACAGTGACATTTCGCACCCTTCTCTGGAGAATTATTACAAAGCATCAAAACACACAAATATGTGGAATACCAAGCATGTCACATTTTAAAAATCAACATCTTGAGACTTCTTCAAGTATTAGAAAGCAATGTAAATCTTTGGGATACAATTCAAGTCATCAAAAAAACTATATTTGAAGATATTACAAAGCTTCCGCGCTTCCAATAAAACCTAGTAAGGGAAGTATATCAATCTAACAAAATTGGTATTGAAGCATGACTTCACGGTGCAATAGAATTTACACCATAGACTGCCAATGCTCTGCAATGTTCCTAGCAAACTGCAACGCCCTCGTGCGGCGGTGAGCTTGTAGTATGGAGGGGTCATTACATGGCCTTCCGCTCAGCATAGAAAACCGATCCCTACACAGATGCTACATGCAAAAACAAAATTATCGATCTGGGTGGCAAGGTTATGCAAATCCCTGACTTCTAGCTCCTGGGCTGAGAGAGCATCCTCATCAGGTCGCATGGTGACCTCGATAGAGAATAAGTACCGTGTGAGTTCAGAAGCAATGATTGTGCCCAATGAGGAGTTAAGTGCTTGTGTGCTCTCAAAGTGCTTGTACAAAATGGACAAAAAGAGACAGGGTGCTCATTTATAGTGGCCAACATAATCAATACATGAAACCCTAGTTTTCAGAAAAATATCACGCACCAAAAAAAATGGGTTTTTAAACACGAAAGATAACATGGTTGCATACTAGGCAAAAAAGAACCATTTAAATTATCAATTATAACACCTGATTTCATTCAATAGATAGTATCTCCATAGATCAGCTACACATCAACCCTGGGCCTCATTCAAGTCTATAGGGACCCATACTTTACCAACTCTCCTACGTGTAAGCCTCCATGCCGCATGACATGCAGTTCTTGTCCCTACCCTCCACCTTCTTCTTTCCTCACCCTTACTTTTCATTTTGGCAATTTGGGCCAATTTGGACATTTGAGCCCTCTCCCTTAAAAGGTTTCTTCCAAAGGTATAATGGAAGAACCAAGAAATTTCTTTGAGATAGTTTGATCGAGTCATGCCACCTCCATGTCTTGTGTTCTTGAAATAGACTCTCCTTGCACGGTAATGACTTTTCTCCATTCCTTGGTGCTCCACATGTCAAGCGAGCCATAGGCGTTGTCATGAAATATGCACCATGAGCGTACAAGATGTGCTATAGATACCAAACAAAACCACCATTCAGAAAAAGTGCATTAGAAGAAGAAATTTGTTTTGCAAAACCTTTAAAAGCATTATATTACCATGTAATGCATAATATTCAATTCACCCCATGTGGTGCGGACCATGGCTTCAAAGAAGCTTTTCAACTTTCCTTCAAAATTTTGAAAATTTTCGTCTATTATACTGCTTTGACTCATCAACCACACTACCTTATTGAAATTTGCCCACACTTGCTCACGCAAAACAACAATGTTTGCATCCAAGCAGTTCGAAGTAGTACAAGCACAAAGGTCTTTCCACAGCTCCCATCTCTTCGCTAAACATTTTCACCTTCATCGACGTGTTGCCTGTCTGCATATCTCTGAACCTTGTCCCGCTTGTTTTGCAAGGCTTCTCGAGAAACCTTCTCGCCTTGCCTACACTCATTGAAACCTTTTTAGCAACCATATGTGAAACTCTATAGGTCTTTTGATTAACTTGTATCTCCACGTTGCCCCCATGGTAACCAATGTCATTTAAGATCTTCTCCAATCTAGCAATCGCCTCATCTTGTTGAATTTTACTGGGCATAGTGAACGCATAGTCTATGTAACACTTTAAGAGGCGGTCAAAGATATGCATGAAAGCATGAAAAGTACAAAAGTGACCATTCCTAAGAGGGAAAGGAATTATGGAGTTCCAGCTATTATCCATTAAGTCCCTATTTAGACTCACCAACATAGGTGATGAAAGGACACCACCGTCCCACTCTCCCTCGCAATTTCATGTTTCCTCGCATTCCTCTTCACCATTGGCCGTCCCCTTGCATTTCTTCTTGGTTTTTTGTTTCAATCCATGCATGCACCAAGGACATGGGTGAGCTCTATTTGCATCTTAAGTGCATCCCAACATACACTTTATTGTCTTCAGATCCCCGCCAAGATGCCAATCAACATCAATGCTCCCTAAACCATCAACATCTAGCTTCTCACCCCCTATTTGTGACTTTATCACATCACTAACTGAAGGCAACCTTGCAAAGACCCATGATAGCACCTCGTGTGTCTCCTTGGGAACCTCAAATGCTCCTAATAACCACCATATATCTTTCTCTGATTGAACACTTAACGATGGTTTAGTGTGTGAAATATTGTCATGCCCTTGCTCTTGAAAATCAATTGTGCTCTCTCCCTCATCATCGGGCCCTTCTAAAACAGTGGTAGTAGATGGAGACTTAAAGGTTGCCGCCATAGCGTGGTTCATGAGTGTGACACTCATTCTCTCTAGCCTTTTTCCCTTCACAATCTAGCACTCATCCAACTTCAGCACAGGAGACCTTGGAACCTAAAAAACACAGAAATCAAACAAAATGTTAAGTTGTTCCCTATAAATGAGCAGACCTAATGCGTACAAGGTTACTTGTGATACTTACATCCAGAAGGTTACTTGTGATACTTACATCCAGAAGGTAACCCATAGAACAATATCTTTGCCTTTTGTAGCTTTCTCATTTCAATAAAAAAGTTGAACTCATTGAATTTGAATGAAACCTTACCATCCACAGTCTTCTTCTTTCCCCATGCTGCAATGGTAAGTGTAATTGATATGACCAAGTGAACTGACCTTGCATGTAGGAAGGAGGCGTGGATGGGCTGAGGACGGCAGCGTGGACAAACACAATCTAAAGCGTAGATGGCTCTAGCGATTTCATAGGAGCCATCTGTTTTGAGTTTTTTTATAATACTAGAGGCCGTCCCTTAACCGACGTTCATCAAGTAGCATGGTTTATGCAACTCATTGTAGTTTGTAGGAATCACTCTATGAGCGTCGTATCAAAAACATAAAAAGTTACGTGTAAAAAAAAGTGACGGTTCATGTGACGTAGTGTATTCATGCTCAAATAAATGTTGTTTATATGACATTCATCATCACATAAATGACACTTTTGTAAAAACTTGTCATTTCGCGCCCGTCACTAAGGGGAGGGTTGTGTTATTGGCCTTTCCCACTAAAAGGAAGATTACAATGATTGTGACACCTATGTTATTGATGTTGCCATCCATAACATGGGTTTCACAATCATTGGAATCTACCTTTTAATGGGAAAATCATAACTTGACCATATAAACTCAAAATTTATCGGAGGTGGTAGATTTACAATCAGCTTTTCAAGGGATTTTCAATTGTATGCCACATGTGGAGGTCCACCACCCCCTTTTCTCTAGAAAAGTGATGACATGGCTCTTCTTGGAGGGCCCTTTTTTAGTCCAAAATAATCCACAGAGAGAGAGAGAGAGAGAAAGAGAGAGAGAGAGAGAGAGTAGAGTAGAGTAGAGTAGTTTATTATCGTCCATGGAAGGCCAAATTATGACCCATGGGACCTTTCCAGATATACAATGAGTCTCCTCCCCCATGGTAGGAAAGGGTAGCTACGGTGAAAGAACAATCTATGCAGCGTGGTTCTCCCGAAAGCGTAACTTGCGGGTGATGAGAGCCCCTAACTTCGATATAGGAGTAGTGGTCAGAAACTGGTGAGAGCCCCTAACTTCGATATAGGAGTAGTGGTCAGAAACTGGTGAAGTGGCCCCTGTAAAGGGATATCAAAGTAAAGAGAGAGAGAGAGGGGGGGTTAGCAAAGCGTTGCAAGATAATCGTGTAGGAAAATGCTATTCTCACAAAGGTCATCAATACTCTGCCAATACCCCAAGTATTCCTTAATACTCTCGAGCCAGATGAAGATAACTCAAAGTCAGAGGCTTGCCTCACATGAAGATATGTAACTCTAGCTCTCCTGGAGTGATAGTGCTTCCAGACACACTTCCAGGAGTCGAAGATGAAGTCTTGGCTCTTGGACACATTACTCCCCCCAGCATTGATGTATGGCCTTTTAGGGTGGAAAGCTTTCAAGGAGATGTGGAAGAAGATGCTACTCAGTCTAGATCTTTCTTTCAGCTATGCTATTTATATTTTCCATGATCAGATATAACATGGATATTATTGTAAATAGTTTAGTCTCATAGGCCAATTTGGCCTTTTGAAGTAACTAAAAATTTACATAGAGGCTTGATCCGGTGTGTGTTTTGAGTGCTGTAAAATCCTATATTAGGGTGAAATCACATGCAGATTCCAATTTTGGTATAAGGTCTGCCATTGATATACATTCTCTCTGATTCATTATGGGTAATTCCTCTTCTAGTGAGAGAGGCAGCATTAGCACATAGACCATATGTGGCCATACTCCTGATGCAATGAGAAAGCTTATGCCATGGACCCCATGAATAGATAGGTCCAAAAAATGTCATAAGAGTGACCTTACAGTGAACTAAGACACCTAAATGCTATGTAATAAAAATACCTCAACCCCCATTGGCAATCATAGATAATGCAATTACATAACGAGCACCCCAGAAACTCAAAACCTCTCCATGAGCTGGAAGTGATGTTCCTACTATCAAGTCACTATAATGTTTGGGTTTCTATGTCTCTATAACAGGTAGTAGGCGATTGGGTAAGGAATGATCGCCAGACATCTCAAACTCCCACCCAAGAGGTAATTGGTGTGCACATGCCACCATCTGTTAACTGAAGAATATCTTGATTGTGGCATGTACGAGGAAGCATAGATCAATCAAGACCATAAAGATGTACAACTAGATTATCAATGTACCTAGATGCATGTTATATATCACTTTGTCTATCAAGATCATATATAATTTGAACAAGTCAATGTAGAATGCTTAGAAAAAGAAATATCACTTACCATAGGCTAATCATGTCTCTCCTTGTACATGTGCATCATGACACCTTCCAAACTCTAGCTTGCCAATACACCGTTATATTATCATCATGTCTGTTGTTGGTGAGTGCCTCAACAATTTCCACGCCAACATGGAACTCTCTGCTCATAGTATGTCCATGCTTCATCAGATTCATGCTCCATGGATCTAGAGGACATCATAGAAGAGTCCAAGCTCACATGCACCCCCCTCCTCGACATAGATGGTCCCACCATGTGTATTTGCTAATAGTTCTGTAGCTTTAAAATTAAATTATAGAACAAAAACCAAGATTAGCGAATCAAACGACTCGTGGTTTCCAAATCAATGGAGCCTTGCACATCTGGATTAAAACCACTGGATTACATGTCATCATGGATTATCTCATCTAGCTCTTCTGTTATCACCGTGAATTTTTGACATCTACTATGTAACGATATTATTTATGATACAAAGGTAACATGGTTACATGGTTACATAAACAAGCATTTTTTCTAACGACCTCCTCTCAAATTTGTTGTCAAAGGTTGCAACCATGTGTTTTTCAGGTCCTTAGCTCCAAACCTATGATCTACCTATATCATCTTATCCTAGGCATATTTTTTCTTTAATTCTATGATCTATAAGATTTTTTTTTTATTTGAGATTTTATTGGCTACTATCTACTATTTGGAATGGGCTTTTACAGATTTACTGGTGATAAAAATAAAAATAATTCTCATAAAAAATATAAAAATATTTCAAACTTAAGAAAAATAACCCCCTAAAAATTGATGTTTTACATTAAAGTTGATGCAAAACATCAACTTTTTCACACAACTTGATGTACCACAAAATTTGATGTTTTGCATCAAGTTTCAAATGCTCCGGAGAGAAGAAAGTTGGAGGATCGGAGGTCGATTTTCACAAACAGCTTGTTTTAGTGATTTGGTTTGCAACGGCATGCTCAAACAACCTATCTACAATATTTACATACCCACATGACTATGTTTCGATGCGATGTGCAGTCGTCACAAAGCGATTAGCTGATGCAACAAATCGCTTTGTGATGTCTGTACATCGCATCAAAACATAGTTGTGTGGGTACACAAAGTTTGTGAAATAGGTCGTCTAAGCATTTCAACGTGGACGGAATCACTAAACAAGGCTGTTTGTGAAAATTGACCTCCGATCCTCCAACTTTCTTCTTTAGAGCATCTGAGACTTGATGCAAAACATCAAGTTTTGTGATAGAGTTGATGTTTTGCATCAACTTTGATGTCGTGCGCGCACGCGCGCTGAGAGGGTGCAGAGGTTGAATACAGCCTGTGAAACTTAAACAAAAAACGGCATGAACATACAGAGTACAGCAAACTACTTAGGCATGCACAGGTCTATTTTACCTGCACATGGTTCTCCCTTGTACAAGAGGAATGTGTGGGCATGTGTAGTAACATCCCTCAAAAAAACAAAAGGCAACGAAGAGAAATTTTAACATTCAACATTGCCTTGGCTGTCAAGAAGGGCCTTTGATATCCAAGGGCAAGTATGCAGACTGTGATAGCTTTGAACACACACAACATTCACCATTGACTTAGCAGTCAGGAAGGATTCAAGGGCCTTGGATCATCCCTTTTCAAGTCAATGTCGCATGAACTGTAAAACACGCATGTACATTGGGCCTCTCTCTCTCTCTCTCTCTCTCTCTCTCTCTCTCTCTCTCTCTCGTGTGAAGAAGTGAGGTTCACACATATAGGCATAGATCACATCAGAAAAGATCTGAGGTGAGGCAATGAAACACAAGTATGCCACAATGTAAGCATTAGACAAGAGGACTGCTTCACCTCAATCAGCCTCAACAGATAAGGGATCTTCTTTGAAACGAACGATCATACTGAACCATCATTGCAGTCAAAACCATCTTCATCTTCACTCTTTCTTAGGTCAAAATTAAATATATCACAAATCCTTTTTGAGAAAAAGATAGAAGCAACAGAGAATTCACATGCAAGGCTACAAGGGAAGGCATGCAATAATAACACATTACGACTGTAGAGCCAAGCCAATATAAACTTTTCATAAGTTTCCTTTGCGTGGCATGATGTGCTGAGTTTAGAGGATGTGTTAGCAGTCATGCTTGGATAACTGTGGGCCAAATCCACTTTCAAGACTAATAAGATTGACAGGGGACCCTTATAGCAGGCGTCTGATCAGCCCTGGGTGACCTACAAATGCTATTTAAGCCCATAGGATTGGGGTCTGATCAGCCCTAAGTGCTGAAAAAAATACGGATATAAGCCCTTTACCCTAGAATGGATCCATTGAGCACTCCAAAATCAGGCATGTCTAAGCATCACTGAAGCTTTGCCTCTCATACCTTGATAAATTCTAGTTTTCATTCCATCGCATGTAGCACAATGGGAGCAGAAGGCATGCACACATAGAGCAAAAAGTATACAAATTTGCAGAAAAGCTCTGCATCCATAGATCTAAAAAATGGCTGTGGTTACACCACCAAGGAGGACCTAAGTATACCGATGACTCTACTGTCTGTGAAGACCAACTTAACGACGTAGAGGTTCGCTTAAATAATTACAATGTAATTAAGGAGATCACGGGGGCTCCGTATCGTACAAATGCTTGAGAGTATCGTCATCAACTACACACCGTTTGACACGCAGATGCTGGAAACCCTTGCCAGTTCACGAGGGCGGCGCCTCGGAGCTCCGAGGGACAGAGGAGGGGCGGATGGCAACGGGGATGGGCCGGCCGGTGCCGGAGCCGCCGCAACTGTTGCAGGTACTCATGCCGGAGCCGCCGCAGGATCGACAACCAACGTCGCCGTCCGACCAGCGCGTGCAAAGGCAGGGGACACGCCGCGTGCCATTGCAGGTTGAGCAGCGGGGGAACGCCGACGAGACAGAGCTGCTGTTGTGGGTGTCTAGAACGGACTTCACCATGAGGGCGGCGGCGAGCACTCCGATGCCGGAAGCCAGCTGCGAGAGCAGGATGGGGGGAGCCATAGAAGAGTACGATATGGCGACAGAGCGGAGCAAGCCACGCACAGAGAGGAGGGAGGGAGGAATTGGCGATCTTTGAACAGATCACTGTGGATCACTAGATTTTCTTTAAATTGTTTTTGTTTCTCTAGAAAAACAAAAAAACGTTCGGCTACACTTGATCCACGTCCCATGTGACGTGCCCTGACCAATCTCACCCGAGTACACGCGCACACAGACGCACAAAATCTACCTTCAAAAATAAAATAAAAAAGAGTGTGTACTGAATTATAAGTGCACAAAATCTACCTTTGATGGTGCTTATCTACTAATATGTAACTAGGCTAATAGCCCCCACCACGTGTCAAACTTTTTTAAGTGTCTTCTGTTTATTCTTCTCTTAGAGTAGCCTTGGAAGTTTGGAATTTGAATTTTGAATTAGTGTCAGTTACGTGGCAGTCGAGCAGTCTGAAGCGCTGCAAGAAAGTTCGGGGAAGATGAAGAAAGGTGAGGCTGCCAGCCCCTCCCTATTGCTATTGTTGGGGCTGCAAAGGCGGCAATTGTGGTTGCTTTCTGCTGCATGCGGCCACTCTCCGACTACCATTAGTGGCGAGGTGAAGAGGGAGGGATGTAGAAGAGAGGAGACTACATGGCGGCAAACCAAGGAGAGGACGAGGCAGGGTCGGCGTTGTTGTGAGCCTCCACGTCGAATAGCACGAAAAGGCCGGTGACGATGACGACACTAGTGCCGAGCTGGGTGCTCTTGGTGGATGCATCAGCTACTTTCCAGGTAAGCTGGCGAAGCGTGAGAAGGCACCATCGACGTATATAAGAACTTCGCAATGCTCGACTAATCATCCCTTAAACTGTAGGCGATGCTATCGTCAAACTATGCGCTTGATCTCGATGTAGCAGACTCGATGTAGCAGAAGACAGAGAGCATGGCCAAGAAGCTAACGGCGACCAAGGAGAGGACGAGGTAAGGCTGATGTCATTATGAGCCTCCATGCCGGACAGCACGAAAAGGCGGACGAAGGAGAGGACGATGGTAGGGCCGGCCTCGTGGTGAGCCTCCATGCCGGACAGCGCGAAAAGGCTGGCACCGATGTCGGCATCAATGGCCAGCCAGCCCACGTCCCACCAGTTCAGCGTGGGCTTCATCTCATGCTGGTCGGGTAGTGACAGAGGGAGCTAAAGGCGAAGTGGCGACGCTGACAACCGGTAAGCTGAACCAGAGGCGTATGTAATGCAAGAGTCTATAGAAGAAAAATCTTATATTAATACTGTTTAAAATTTACACTTTTTTTCTTTAAATTTTTTTATAAAGGAGCAAGGGGGAGGGCTTACGATTGATTAGCTTATCGAAATAATCTTAAACAGAATGCATAAATTAAGCATATGTATAGACATGTTAACATACCATAACATTCTTGGTGAAGTTGTGTCTGTCAGACAAGATGCATGCGCATGAGAAGAAGGTCATGGTGGAAAGTGTGATTGCGGAGATGGGCTTGCAAGACGTGTGATTGCGAAGATGGGCTTGCAGGACTACGCGGATACCTCGCTGGGAAACTGGCACTTGAGGAGGGGATCAAGGGAGGTGAGAAGAGGTGAGTGAGCATAGCCATGGAGGTTAGTGCATTCAACTACTATTACCATAATACATTGTAGTTTTTGTTAAGTAATTTATCATTTTTCTCATTAAATTGACTTTACAAATACATTGCATGCTATTTCAAGTGATAGGCAATAGCTAGCAAATCTAGAAATTCTGATTGATATTGGGACGGAATGAAGAGCTTGATGGTTGATATGAAAGGAACCTGTATGTAGAAGGCATACATAGGTGGCAAGGTCGTGTGACCGATCAGTGACCCGGACGAAGTTGAGGTCTTCTCACAAGCAAAAAAAACTGCTATGAATATTGAGAACGGAACGAGAAGCCTTGGGAACAATGAAATCAAGTCAAGTCTATGGAAGCTTAATCCGTTTGTTCTTCGTAAAAAATTGGATACAAAGTCAGTACTAACCCATAAGGCTCTATTTCAGATTTAAAACTAGGGTTCAGCCATTAGATTTGACTCCAATTAAAATAGCTTAATTATTATATTTCTCAAGGTGCTAACTATTATTTCTGCAACATACTCTAGGCTACCTTAATTATTTTCTCAATTTGTGATCTTGCAAGTTTATTGCAACTATCGATTATTATTGCAATACACACACACACACACACACACACACATGTTGTAGGCTATCCATAGTGATTATGATAACTTAATTATGTTTCTCAAATTGTAGCACCTCAGCAATCTTCGTTACCCAAACCATAAGAAACTTGAACCTGACAAACACATAGTTATCGCTTCAATTCATCAACTAAGCAGCGAGGTCTTTGAGCTCTTTGATAAGTTCTACCTCCTCTTAGGAGGTACGACCATCTACTTCGACCTAGCCTCAGAGGCATGCAACATATGAATCACTTCACTATTTACCAACATTTGTTCTGCAATTAGCTGTTTGTTGGTTTCCCATCTCCCACGCTTAGAAACCCATCTAAGCACTTTCTTCGATGCATTAACTCTAAAATGATCTTTTCATATCCGGGCGAGCTTAAATCCCAGTGTGAAGTATAAAATTGTAAAACCTACTCTCCCCTAAGTTCTACTTCCTGCACCATGTCAACATCTTTTGAAGGCTCTTCAATTAATACTTGATTGATTTTAGCTTGTGGTGGTTATGGTGGTAGAATTAGTGGTGGCAAAGGTGAAGCGTCTTGTACTACCCGGAACATCCCCCTAAGTAAGTAGGAAGAGTTGGGTTGTCTAGTAGTAGCGATGATCTGTACACGTGGTGCAGGTAAAGCCAATGGTGCTCTAAGTGCTGGTAGCTGTGCAATATTTTGAAATCTTGGATATCTACACATTGAAGTGTCATGGTTTCCTAATTTTACACAGTGGGCACAATAGAGTAACGACCTTGCTCTTAACTGTGGACACTCGGTGGTAGTGTGATTTAATTTGCACATAGAGCACCACACCAATTCCCTGCGGGGGTAAAGATGATTAAGCCCATGCCGAGATGTTTCTCTTCCCTCTTTTACTTTCAATTTTTCTAATATGGCATTACTGAGCTCATCCACCATCATGTTTCCGACTTGCTTGCTTCGAGTTCCAATTTCTTGGTGGCTCGAGACACACGAAGTCATAGTTGCTAAAGATGTTTTGACATCTTCCGGCTATGGCAATTCCAACATATTATCTTCATATTCGATTGCCAGTTTTGCAACATGCATCAAGAGTAGCAGGTCGGGCTAGTACCAGGTAATCATGCATTTTGTGGTCTCTAACCCCTCTCTGGAAGCAAGGCAATAACTGAACATCAATTAACCTCTCCCAAAGTTTGCACCTTGAATGTAAGTGCTTTAGATAAGACACATAGTCTCTCATCGACTCAACTTCCTTTTATTTGATATTATGTAACTTTGCCACAGGGCTCCATTTATCACCACTTCGGGCAAAACTGGGCACAAAAACGTTCTTGAGTCTTGTGAAGTTAACCTTATCCTCAGGCTTGAGGGTTTGAAACCAATGATGAGCTTTTCCTTCCAAGGTCAGTGATGAGAAGGCATGAATCATCGTCACATCACTGACTAGCCCGCAGGTTTAACATGTGGATTCAAAAATCTCTACATATTGGATAGGATCCCCATCCCCCCAGAGAATTTTTGGACAAGTTTGGAAATGATATGTGGTTTCATCTGGGAGGGTCGAGATTCCAGAGCAGTGCCTAGTTCTCTGACCATTCCTCGGACCATCTTTGCCACCATATTTAGCAGGTCTGTGTCCTTGTGGCTACATAAAGGTCCATGGTTGGATCTATCCTAGGCCTTTGAGGAATTGCTCCCTCCTTCCTAGACCTCGTCCTCTTTCTGTATTGGCCCTTCTAGGTATTTATGGTCCATGGGATGGTCCAGCCATTGTACCTTGGAGTGACTCATCATTAGTCACCTCCGTATGTCTTTGCAGAATCAGAAGTTCCGTGTCTTGTAGGAACGTAGGGTGATTGATCACCTGCTCAATATCCTTTTTGGTGTACAGACGGTCCTCTACTTCACCCGCCACTCTTGCTAGGTTACCCTCCTCTTCTATGGTTGTAAACCCTTCATCCGTTCTAGATTCCTCGTTTATGGGTTCCAACTTTGGAATTTCTCCATCACTTCTTCCCATAACCAATTCTGGTTCCTTCCCTCGTGATTGTAGTGGGTTAAAACTTCCCGTTTCCTTTTGCTCAGCTCTCGCCCTTCAAGTATCAAGCTCTTGTTTCCTTAAGCTCAATTCTCGTAGTTGTTGTTCCACCTCGCTTCGTTTGAGGTCTAACTCTACTTCCTCAGTGGTGGGAAAGAATATTTAACCCGTCCTAGTTAGCCACACTTTCTATGTCCCATCTTATTCGGGGGGTGCTAGTATTCGATAACCTAGAATTCAACATTTGGATGGGTACTTCTTGTCGTGGACCGAGTCTTGCACTAGTTGACGGACCCATGCCCGTAGATTGCGCTTCTTCATCCTGACTGGTTTGGAGACCAAAAAATCCCCGGGCAATATCAATGATACCACTGGACTTGGTTGGGGAGTGTGGTTTTTCCTCTTCCCCAAACCCAACGTATCTCAACCCTTCTTTTATGGACATCTTTGCTACTAGTTTCAGCAGTGGTCAAGTTTATTAAAACACTCAAGTGTGTGCTTGCGAAATGTCCTAATCCCACACTTCTTTAATAGGAAGATCTTGGGTGATTCGATGCACTATCGTCAGGTGTAAGATCGTCTCCGATGAGTTTTCCAGATCTTAAGTGCATGTATGTACGATTCGATAAGCTACCAATTTGATTTTGCTTTCGATTCTATCGCTCTGTTTCTGAAGCCGTGAAACTGCAGAGAATGGTTCACGGCGTGAAAAGTCAGATATAAAGGTTCACGACGTGAACGTTAATCTACACTTTCATGTGCTCAAAGATTTTTTCCTTTCGGGTCAAATCCCCTCTCTTTGATATAGGCTACCCTCCCTTACGGACCTTTGTGGCCTTGGTCTGACTATTCGTTGGATTTGGCTAGCCCATGAATCTGTAGAAAAAGTGTACGCCGTGAACAATTTCAAAAGGGTTCACGTCGTGAATAATTTCAAAAGGTTTCACGCCGTGAATAATTTCAAAATGTTTCATGTCATGAATAATTTCAAAAGGTTTCACGTCGTGAAGATTTTGCTGAACTTTCACGTGATAAATTTTTTTGGCAGACTTCGTTGGCGTTAGAGGTGTCAGGATAAGGTTGCCTGTTTTTGGCAAGGCAATCCTGTGATTTTCGGCATTATGGCATTGATTTCACGAGCGATTTGTGGCGTGAAGTTGTAGAAAATATTCACGATGTGAACGTTTTTCTACAGTTTCACGTGGAACTTCCCGCGTCAAATGTTATGATTTTGGGTGCGTAATACTTATCCAATTGATCCCAAATTGATTGTGCCACGCCTAAGGAAGGGAATGCAAGTTCTTGGCACAGTCAATGGTTCCTTATGTTTTTTATTTTTATGAATTTTTAAAAAAGAAGAAAAACAGAACACCAACCTCCTCATTCACGTTGGTGCTTTCAATGATGCAAATATCAAAATTAACAAGAAGAAACAGTGAAGCTCTATCCTCAGACCACTCCACCACAAACATACACAACATTACAGCCAATTTCTCGTGATTTCTTCCTACCACACACATCTTATCCATTCATTTTCTTCACAATGCACTACCAGAATGCAAGGGAAATCATGAATATTATGCCATGGGAGCTGAAACTCCAAGAGGATGGAAGAAACAAAGGTGTTTCCCTGGCAGCAGTGCCAAAAATGTTATGGGCTACCACACCTCCAAGAGGGAACTCAACACATTCACCTAAAGGATGAGCAGTAGATCACAACTGTTGTAGGGCACTTACCAATGCTTTGAACTTGAATCCCTTGAGGCCTTCAAGCTCGCTTGTTAAGCTCCACCTCCACGCTGTCACCGTAGAGTCGCTCGCACCATCGAATAAGGCAATCACTCTCTCTCTCTCTCTCACTGTAAGATTCCTCCCTCAAGTTTTTTGAGGTGTGCAGGTGTAAGAACCTCCCCTTCTGATCTTATAATTATTCCCCTCGTTGAAATAAAAGAAAGATCCTATTTTAGCCTAGAGAGAGAAAATGTCTAGAGGGAGGTAATTCAAAATTGAGATATTTTTTGATATAAAAATCCTCCTAGTGTCTAAAATGGTTTCCCCTGAAACAGAAATTCAAAAAGAACTTTCCAATGTGCAATTGGAATTAATTGAAAATAGGTATAAAGGACCTTAGCCTAAGGTTCCTATGGGTCAATAGGATTAATCCAAATGCAGGGAGGAGATAAATTGAAAAATAAAAGAAAACCCCCCCAAAAATGAGTAAATGCTCACATAAGATGAAGAGTGGACTAAGGACCAAAGAAAACAATTACAAAAACTGAATTTTGACACCTCAGTAGTGTGGGGATCTCCCCTCATGAAGTAGGCACCTTTTTCTCATCATTATCTCCAATTTTTATATGAATGAGATATGATGTGGATAGATGTGATGTGATGTTATGTGGATAGAATGTATGTGATGTGATGTTATGTGGATAGAATGTATGTGATGGGGTGGTGATGTGAATGAATGAGCCTGTGATGTCATGTGAATCAGGATGTGAATGAATGAGATGTAAATGAATGAGATGTGATGTGAAATGGATGTGATGTAAATTGGGATAGATGTGAATGGATGATATGTGATGTGAATGAATGTGATGTGATGATATGTGATGTGAATGAATGTGATGTGATGTGAAATGGGATAGATGTGAATGAATGTGATGTGATGTGAAATGGGATAAATGTGAATGAATGAGATGTGATGTGAACGGATGAGATGTGAATGAATGTGATGTGATGAGATATGGATATGGGTAGATGCGAGTGGATGAGATCTGATGAGGATAAATGAGGAAAGATGTGATGAGATAAAAATGATGTGATTGGATGTGATGAGATGAAAATGATGTGATTGGATGTGATGAGATGAAAATGATGTGATTGGATGAGAATGGGAATACATATGAAATGGATGTGGAACAATGTGGAAAGATAAGAGTTCGTTATAGAAACTGTATTTTGAATTCGGTTATGGATCTGGTTGATCAAGACCTTGCTGGTCCTCAAAACGGATGAGTCCATGGCTCTTTTATATGGATATGTTGGTTGATCTTGCTGATCTTCAACGGAGATTCCATTTTGATTTTTATAAGTGAATATATTGCCGGGTACTATGAGCTATGAAAAGGCCCCAGAGTGGACAGGTGGTGTGAGCGTTCTGGTTGCCAATGATGCCATAGGTACACCGATGAAGAAAAAATTAAAAATTAGGATTCAATCGGATTAGGATTAGGATTCAACCGGATTAATTTTGGAGGATTATGATCAGTGATACTATAGTTTCATTAAATGATTATTTTAAAGATAGCTAAATCTGTGAAAAAGGCAATTTCATATTGGGTGTGTAAGTGGTGTGACTAGTTTTAAGTTTCCATCAATATCCGGCTAGGGGACCTGGGAACTCTTTTCCCTGGACAAAACCTAACCAAATTCTTAAATGGATCCCATCACTACAATGGTTGGGTGGTTGGCTAACCCACGGGACTAGATAGGGTTAGGCTGGACTGATGGATCCCTAAAATTAGACTCAATTCTGTTATGGTACAATAGATGAAGTAAATCCCGGATAAAAATTGTTATATGAAAAAGAATCAACGATTGTGCCTCGCAATGAGGAAAAAAGCATTGGTCTCTATAATCCAAGTGCAAGTCTTTTCCTTGATCTGACTATGATACTTACAGGTTCGGTCAGATCAGTTCACTTAGCGAAGGCTCTTGACTACGTTAGAGTAAAATTATCCATGGAGGAATCGCCCGTGCTTTCCGGGCAAGGAAGTTTTTCCAGGTTCGGTTTTGGAAGAACCGAGGGATTAGTCTCTTGTGCGGATATTCGTGGGCAAGGCCCCGAGTGAAGGACCCTGCCCCGCGCAAGAAGTGCTACTTCCAGGATTCGTTGCACAGTGGGGACAGGGATCTTTCACTCACTCTCTCACACAAGCATGAATCACACAAGCATAAAAGAGGAACAATTGCTAGAATGCTCTCTCTCTCTCCTTTAATCTCTCTCAAAACACAAGGGAGAGCTCTCTCAAAACACAAGGGAGAGCTCTCTAGATCACAAAGGGGATTGTGTCTTTTCATTATGAGAAAATACCTTATATATGTTGGAATTAGGGTTGCAGGAATGCACACACAACTTCAAGAAGATGAGGAAGCTTGAGCACAACACAGTAGTGTATTATGAGTGCCAAAAATGAAAGATAACAAGCCCTAGAAGATAATGGGCGTATATACAATGCACGGGGGAAAAAACCTCCTAGTGAGGGAAAAAGTGCCCCGGCGGTCCTAAGTGTGTTCACACACATCACTACTATAATATGGTAACAAATCCCCCCTGGAGTGATGCGGTGAACAAGAGCTAGCACTCATGTATAGGGAAGTGTCTAGCTATGTGGACGAATCCACAAAAGGGAGTAAGCCCAAAGCTTTGCGAAAAGCTTCGAACTTCTCACGAGGCAGAGCCTTTGTGAAAAGGTCTGCAAGGTTATCCTGTGTTGGCACATAAGCCAAACTGATCTCTCCTGCAGAGAGTCTCTCCCTGACATAATGGTAGTGCACCTCAATGTGCTTCGTACGAGCATGGAACACTGGGTTCCGCGCAACTGCCAATGCGCTCTGACTGTCAGTGAAGATGGTGGTGGCAGATGGCTGCCCAACACCCAAATCAGCCATAAGGCGTCTGAGCCACACACACTCAACCGTAGCTGTGAAAGCTGCCCTGTACTCAGCTTCACAACTAGAAGTGGCCACAGTAGGCTGCTTCTTGCTCAACCATGATATGCATGAGCTTCCAAGCATGAAGCAAAAACCACTCGTGGACACGCGTGTGTCATAACAACCAGCCCAGTCAGAATCTGAAAAAGCATGTAAATCTGGCGGCAATGATCTCCCCTTGGGATAAAACAACCCAAGATGCCGAGTACCACTCAAATAGCGAAAGATACGCTTCACTGCCTGCCAATGCTTAATGCCTGGGCTATGCATAAATCTGCTCACCTGTGAGACTGCAAACTGAATGTCTGGCCTCGTAATGCATACATAAATGAGGCAACCAACAGCTGTCTGATAGAGTGTGACATCAAAGTGATCTCCAGCATCATGAAGACTCAACTTCAAACCTGTCTCCATTGGAGTAGCAATAGGCTTGCAGTCTTCAAGGCCAAATCTCTGCAACAATGTTTCAATATACTTTGTCTGACACAAAGCAATACCTCCATCACACTGCTTAAATTGTATCCCCAAATAATGATGCAAATGCCCCAAATCTGACATCTCAAAAGAGGCATTCAAATCAGCCTTAAAATCAGCAATATGATTCTCATTCGGTCCTGTGAGCAGCATGTCATCGACATAGAGAGCAATGATTAGATGTACACCATCCACACGTTTAGCATACAAAGTGCTTTCTGTTGGACTATTCTGAAACCCATGTGCAGTCAAATATGCATGTATTTTTTCATACCAAGCTCGTGGAGCTTGCTTTAAACCATATAAAGCCTTTTTTAACCTGCACACTTTGTTTTCCTGCCCTCTTTGAACAAAACCACGAGGCTGCGATACATACACCTCCTCATGCAAATCTCCATTTAAGAACGCAGTCTTTATGTCCAGCTGATGTACATTCCAACCATTATGAGCTGCTAATGCACAGATGCTACGAACAGTGGTCATACGACATGTGGGAGCAAAAGTCTCATCAAAATCAATGCCCTTCTCTTGAGCATAACCTTTTGCAACAAGCCTAGCCTTATGGCGATCCACTGTGCCATCAGGCTTACACTTCAATTTGTATACCCACTTAGTGCCAATGGCCTTCTTGCCAGGGGGCAAGTCACATAAAGACCATGTACCATTCTTCATAATAGCATCGTATTCTGCTTGCATAGCAGCCATCCAATTTTCTGAACTTTGTGCCTCATCAAATGAAACAGGCTCACTTTCATCGCACATACTAGAAACAGCCAATGCATAACAATCTGACGCATAAGAGGCACCATGAGAGCCAGAACGAGTGCGACTAGACAAAGGGGCATCCAACTTGCTGTCACGCAAAGTCTGCACCAGCCATCTAGGCATATTCCTAGAGCCCTCAATCTCTTGTCTCTCATCCTCAAGTGCATCATGCACATCTGCATCAGATATAGGCTGATCTGTGCCATCATTTAAAACCTGCATAGGCTGAAAAACTGCCTCATGAGGTATTGCACTTGACTGTGCACCACTGAAAAGAGGCAACAATGTATCATAGACATCACGTGAGCTGATATCTGTCTCCTTAGTACATGAAACCAAGGGCTGAACTGCATCTTCCACAAATACAACATCACGGCTAACCAAAATGCGCTTTGTCTGTGGATGATACAAACGATAGCCTTTGCTCTCAGCACTATATCCAACAAAAATACATTTGACAGCTTTGTCATCCAATTTTCTGCGATGTTGCACAGGCACTAATGCATATGCCAGGCAACCAAAAACACGTAAATGGCCAACAGATGGCTTGCGGCCATGCCAAGCCTCATATGGAGTGACAACCTGTAATGCTTTGGTGGGACACCTGTTTAGTACATAAGTGGCACACATGACAGCCTCAAGCCAAAAACCATGTGGTAGACTTTGACTCTTAACCATACATCTTGCCATTTCCATGAGAGACCTGTTTTTTCTCTCAGCCACACCATTTTGCTGTGGTGTATATGGCACTGTACATTGGTGTTTTATCCCACGCTCAGCCAGAAATGCATTAAATTCTGAAGACATATACTCCCCCCCTCGATCTGAACGAAGGGTGCCCATCTTACTTTCTGACACATTTTCAGCCATAACCAAAAACTGTTTGAAGCACAAAAACACTTCGGACTTTGCCTTCAAAGGATATACCCATGCATGCCTGGTAAAATCATCAATGAAAGTCACGAAGTAAAGGTAGTTTCCAAATGATGGAGTTTGCATGGGACCACAAACATCACTGTGAACAAGCTGTAATCTGCGTTCAGCTCTCACTGATCCATCTTTGGGAAAGGAAGCACGCTGCATTTTACCCAATATGCAGCCCTCACAAACATGCTTGACAGGTGCCTCAAGCTTAGGCAAAGAAGACACCATTTCAGATTTCTGCAGGCGCAGCAAACTTGCAAAATTCAGATGACCAAAACGTGCATGCCACAGTTTTGCATTTGAAATAGCCTGCGTATCCATAATAGCACATGCCGAATCCTCTACACATTTGCCATCCATATCGAGCTTATACAGCCCTCGACATAGTGAACCAGATGCTACAATGATGTCACCACAAGAGAGATCATGAACAGTACATCTGTCATCCACAAATTTTACAACCAAACCTGTTTTGGCAAATGCGGAGACTGACAGCAGATTCTTTTTGATCCCTGGCACATACAATGCATCAAAAAGTGTAAAGGTGTTGCCATTTGCAACATTCAGCACAATCTGTCCAACTCCTTTAACGGGATAAGAGGAGTTATTGGCACAAGTGACAGTATTCCCTGTGGGAGCAGACTCAAGGAAAGTGAATAAACTGCGCTGCGAGGTGATATGCTTAGTGGCACCACTGTCAAAGTACCATACATCTGAATCTACTGCAGACATACATGTGTCATGCAAAGATGGGTCATAACTGCACTGCGCATTGAATGCCCATTCTGTATCTAGCACAACATTAGCAGATTCATTGTTAGAAGGAGAGGCATCTGCAACAGCCATACCAGCCTCTTTCTTCTTAGCCTCTTTCGCAGCCAGCTTAGGACACGCTTTGATGACATGATCATTTCCCTTACAGTACTTGCAAAATGTTTTCTGTTTGTCACCCTTCTTCTCATCTTTGTCTTCCTTCTTTGGTTGCGCAGCATTTGCAGATTTCTGCTTACTAGAAGAAAAGCCAGCTTTACCTTTCCCGCTTCTCTGACCAGCAACGAAAGCTTGATCTGCGACACGCATAATATTCCTGTTTTGCCTTGACTGGTCTTCTTGCAGCAAAACAGAAACTAACTCCTCAAATGATAAGGCATTGGGATTGCCTTTCATCATCAAGCGAAGAGTGGAAGCAAAACCCTGATAAGAATCTGGTAGACCATTCAAAACAGTCTGCACAAGTGAACTGTCTGACAGGATTTCATCTGCAGAAATGAGCTGCTCTTTGAAATCCTTGATCTTTGTCAAAAAGCTATCCATAGAATCACCTTCATTCATATGCTCACTCTCCAACTGTTTTCGGAGATAAGCAACACGAGCCTCATTTCTTGCCTGATACAATGTGGCAAGTACATCCCAAGCATCCTTAGAAGTCCTGCAGGAGCGAATATGTGGGATAATGGTACGTTTGACAGACAGCGCAATCAAGGCATGAGCCTGCGCATCTCTACCATCCCAACGAATCTGCTCTGCTGAAAGTGGTGGTTCTCGAACAGCTGCTACAGCACTTGTGCCTGCACCATCATCAACAGTACCTGTTTCTGATGTGTTTGCAGCATTCCCAGCCACAATAGGACGTGCATCAATACCCTGCACAATGTTCCATAACCCCTTTGCTACCAATACATGTCGCATCATATATGCCCACAATGGATAGTTGGTGCCATCCAACTTATCCTCAGCAGCCAACATGCGGAATACATCATTGTTGTCAGCCATGGCCAATGACTGTACTACTAGATGTAAATGCTGTCTGTAAGAGGTAAACCTGTATAAAATCGACCTGTGCTATGTAGCACAGCCCAAAACAGACGAATGGGCACCTGTCCTGCAGATTTTAATCTTGACAGAAAATCTGCACAGTAGGACGATTTTGCCTGCGCAGTACTTGGAATGCAAAAAAGGAGGGCGAAATGACCTCAGATCAAAATTCTGAAACGACCGAGTCCTACGGGCTCTCCCAAAGCATATACTAACCTGCAGACGCTCGTGAAACCTCGTCGCAATCGGAGAAGATGAAGCGGCAGGTGCCGGTGATGCTGCCCGGGAGGAGAAAGCCTGCTCTGATACCAATTGTTGGAATTAGGGTTGCAGGAATGCACACACAACTTCAAGAAGATGAGGAAGCTTGAGCACAACACAGTAGTGTATTATGAGTGCCAAAAATGAAAGATAACAAGCCCTAGAAGATAATGGGCGTATATACAATGCACGGGGGAAAAAACCTCCTAGTGAGGGAAAAAGTGCCCCGGCGGTCCTAAGTGTGTTCACACACATCACTACTATAATATGGTAACAATATACATTTGGCCCTTATTCACACCTAGGCACCGAAAACTTACTTACTAGGCCTTGGGTGGCCAATATCTCATAATGTATAACTTTTATAGTGCCGTTTCATGACACTTATTAATGTCCTCAATTGGAAGAGTATGTTTGTTAATCCAAAAAATGGGATTAACATCTGTCCTTTGTGCACACACCGCACAAAGCTTCATCCTCGAAAGCCATCCAAGTACATCTCTGGATGGGGGGACCATGGTGGGCACAAGCCTGGTCAGTGGTATGATCCATCACCTGGATCTTCCTACTCACCCCCGCTTCACCCAAATAACTGTGCTTCATACTTAAATCAAACCTACCCATAACTTCTTCTTATGCTACCTTAGGTTTGGATGCCCAATAATCCAAAGTAGCTTTAATTTCCATACTCAAAAGCTACTACTTCTCTGGATCCTCAACATTAACTACCACTCTCATCAACACAAGATCCCCGTCCTAGGTGCTATAACGACAGAAGAAGACAAACCACTCAAAGAAAAAGAGAGAAAATCGACCCGCAATAAATCAACACCCACCCACGGGAGCCAAGATACCCATTACAGTGTCTTGATGAAGATGCTATAGCTACATGTACATCGCCATTGACATACATCATCTCGGAGTGTAAGAAGTTTCCATGCGAGTTACCTTCTTGTCCCTCTGGAACCTCCTCTCTCGCCACTTGCTTACTAACACTATTGTTTTACTAACCCCTCATTCACCCCACCACCTAGTGCTTGGATACTGGTCATTAAGTATTCCGTGCTAGTCTACTCATTCAAGTAGTTTGACTCCTCTCACGAGAGGATGTCCAACCAAAGGGGACAGAAAAGAAAAAAAACACCACTAACAAAATAAAGAGTACTACTGGGCACATGCAAGAAAGCAAATTTATAACAACCCATATACGACTATATGGATACTTAATCGCCAGTACTCCAATAACTTCTTTTCATCTTACTAACCCCCCCACCCCCTCTCATTTCCAGAGAGACAAGAGAACCAACTAAGTGCGACACTTCCTAATGTCCCTATCGACAACCTCTTACTGACACGAGGACGTGAAGAGGAAGGGGAGTTTGTTAACCACATATGGTTAACACAGCTCTACGAGACAACTATGTTCACAAACTTATGTAATGGGAGCTCACACTATATTGTAAATCCCGTCATTAGGGAAACGCCCTAAAGACGCCACTCCCAAGTCTTGAGCTTTAAAGGGTAGACAAAAGGATCTTAGTCAGCTAGCCAAACCATAGAGAAAAGTCTTGTAACTATGTTTTGGGCGGCTCGAGTCACTTACTCCCAGTGGGAAAAGGCTTAGAACTATAAAAGCCAATTTCTCTTGTTTGTAACTTATTCTCCCATTTGTGCAATAGGAGTGGAGTGTTCTCTCTCCCTCTCTCTTGCAACTCTAATCTAGCATGTGTGGTGTGCTTAGGGTTAGGGTTGGGGAGTGATTAGTGCTAATTGTTCTCTCTTGCTTCCCTCTTGCTTCTTCTCTCCCTTTTGCTTGAGCGATTAGGTTATCACGCGATTGTCTTCCGCGAAGATCTCACACGATCTTGAGAGAGGCTGCACCACCCGTTGGATTAGCAATCACCTCGCTGTGACAACGAGTGCGAGAGGATAGCGGTGACGAGCGGCTATGGTGGAGATCTTGAGCATAGCTCGAGCTTGGCGGATCGGTAACTTCCCACAACACGTTAGGGCGAGCTTAACACAAACCCCATATTTTCATGGTTCATAATAGGCCATTATTTAATGAGCTTTGTATGGTCACACATTACTTGCCTTCATCTTCAAGGATGAAGACATTGGGTGGTTTTGATGGCATACGAGAGACGCCAAGACTTTCTTGGCTTGCTACATGGAGATGTTGTGTGCTTGCCTAGAGGCCTAGTCTTGGAGATGGCTTGTGGTACTACTCCGATACATAGGGTGGCTTGCATGGGTTCATGACGTGCATGCATGGCTTTTGACACAAATGTGGGTGTTATTTGTGATTCTATGTAGCCTCTTGTGAGAACCATATGGATAGTAAGAGAGTTGGTCATGATGAGAACCATGGCTCCTATGATAATAATGATCTTGACATTTGAGAATCCTTATAACTAGTGAGGCCTTGAATACTCTACCTTCATTAAGTTTTTTTGCACCTTCTTGAAACTACTAGTGCTAATGTGTGTTGCTAGATTGTGCTAGAGTTCTTTTCGCAAACTTGCTTGGATGGCTTTCTAACTTGTTCAATCTTTTGAGTGCTTTTTGATTGATGGAAGCATATTCTTGATTATGTAGTCTTTCGCTTTTAAATTATGCATTATTTTCTATATATTATGTACAAAGTGCTTGGATTCTTTAATAATTCATCCGACTCTTTGTTTGTTGTTTTTTTCCTCCTTAATGCAGAAGCAATGGCTACTTCTATCATTGCGAATCAACAATATGAGAGGGCTCTGATTGATAGGCATCGAAGTAGAAACCTCTATGTTGATGATGAGTGTGAAGATGACTAGTCATCTTTGTCATTAATGCCATTAGCATTGGATCCATGTTTCATAAACATAGAAGTGGAAATAATTTACTATAACTACGAATTATGATCATTGTTACGTTGTGGATGTTTTCACATGTTTCTCTCTAAAATTTACAAATTAGGCTCTAGAATTTGTGTCAAGTACCATCTTGACCTACTCTAGAAAAATTGTTCCATGTCGAGATTCATGTAAACATTCTATATCTTGTTTTATTTTTTTGGCTATGACTGGTATTTCTCTAATTTTTATGCAATAATATATCAATTGTATGATCTAAATATATCAAATGTGCTTTCTAGATTGTACAAATAAGGTCTTGCTATGATTGGTATTTCTTTAATGTTTTTGATCATAATATATCAATTGTATGATCTAATTATATCTAATGTGCTTTCTAGATTATACAAATAAGGTTTTAGATTGTTGCTTTAAAATTTAAAATTTAGCTTTTAGAATTTATGCGTCGAGCACCATCTTGACCTACTCTATCAAAATTGTTTCGTGTCTAGATTCATGTCAACAGTCTATATCTAGAATTTCTTTTTTGCTATGAATGAGTTTTCTTTAATGTTTTAGACAACAATATATCAAGTGTATGATTGAAATATATTTAATATGCTTTTTCTAGATTGTCCATATAAGGTTTTATTTCGATCATATCAAGTGTATGATCGAAATATATTTAATGTGCTCTTTCTAGATTGCCCATATAAGGTTTTAGATTGTTTCTTTCTAGATTGCACAAATAAGGTTTCATAACTTATGCATGTTACATTTATGGTTGAAACTTCTGAGGTAAGGGAATTTAAGTTCAAACATGTAGTAGAATGAGATTAATGTGAAAATTGAGATTCAATAATACATATATGTGTTATGTCAAGCACCATCTTGACCTACACTACTACAATTTATCAAGTGTATGATCCTAATATATCTAGTGTTGTAGTGTATTGAATGAGGAAGTGCCTTGGTGACCTTGACTTGTTATCCTGTCATCGTGCCAATAAGACAATTCACTTCTCTTGCGGCTACTTGATTTTTTATGTCTTGCTCATTTTTTGTTGCTCAGTGTTTTTACTGCCTCCTTCTCAAGTGATTCTCCCATACTTCTTGTCACATCGAGGAGGCTCCAAGATTTGTAGATGATGCATCTCAAGTACCATCAATAGTTCTAACTGCATGCCGCAATGCCTAGATTCACAACAAGAGAAGAGAGGGGAGCTACCTGAGATCTAGAGGAGGCCATTGCCTTCCCAAAAGCTAAGTAATGACAAGTACACATGTATCCAGAGTAACTATGCCCAATGTGGTCGTCTCACCAATAGCTTTAATGGCACATCACAATGCCCATACGTGCAACAAGAAGAGAAGAGAGGGGAGAAGGAACTAAAATCTAGAGGAAGGCATTGCCTTCCCAAACCCTAAGCAAAGACGTTCACATGCACTCACAAAGGATTGTAAGGGGGGAGAATGAGAGAAGAGAGAATACTTAATTCTATTACATGAATGGGAAGCATAAGATACACACATGAGGAATTGGCCTTTACACTTCATAAGCCGTTTCTTACTAGGCCATCCGAGAGTAATTGAGTTGAGGGTGCGCGTTGCTAGTTTTAGCTCTTTTGCATAGGCTTATCTCATTATTTAAGCTTGATGCCCATAATTCAAGTTGTCTCACCTAGGCCATCCGAGAGTAAGTGAGTTGAGGGTGCCCCCACCATTGCTACTTTTAGCGTTTTTACATAGGCTTTCCTTATTTGCCGAGTTTCCCACAATTCAAGCTCGATTCCCAATACGTGTAGACATCCTTTAAATGCTTTTAGTTCTTTTACACAGGCTTTCCTTATTTGTCGAGTTCCCCATGATTCAAGCTTGACACCTAGTATGTGTAGACATCCTTTAAATGCTTACTGATGCTTACACCATGGTTGTCACCAATCGTGATAGTGAATTTGTCAAAAGATGCGAAGAATGTCAACGTTTTGCCATTCCACAACAAAAGGACAAGATGCTGCTCATCCCTATTATTGTAAGACAACCGTTTGAGAAATGGGGGATAGATTTTATGGGACCTATTAGTCCAGTGGCACATCCATCCCCCAAGCCTGATACATGATCGTGTCCACCACGGACTATTTCACAAAATAGGCAGAAGCCAAAGCCTCAAAGAGAGCTGATGCACGAACAACTCTGCAAAATTTTTATACGAGCAAATCATCTCGAGGTTCGCGGCTGGCGGTACGGCACAAAAGATTGATACATGTCAACATGGCTTCTGTGACTCTTTTGGACGAAGGGGAACTAAACATTGAGCCAGCACGACTAAGGTGGAACTTACTATAGCCAAAGACCATGCAACAAGCATTGCATTAATAGATACGGGGTCAAGTCATAACTTGATCTCATATGAAGAAACCTGGGTAGCATTAGATAGACCACACCTTGAACCCACTAAGGCGCAAGTTTGTAGTGTTCACTTTAACCACAAAAGCCGAGGGATTTTTAAATGTTAACATTTCCATCAAAAATAATTCCTTGGTCGGGAAGGTGTTTGTCATGCCTACAGGTTCCATGGAAGAAGAAATGATTCTGGAACGCTCCTAGATCTGTACATGTAAATGCAATATCCAATGGGAGGAAAGAACAGCATTGTTAAGCATGAGCGATGAGGTCATATCCATACCCTTATGAGGCTTGGAAAATAGAGGGAAGCACATCAAACAAACGAGTGCAGTGGCAACACCTCAGAAAATAGAACTAGCATCCCTTCCGAAGCTTGCCCACATAATACCTAACATCTAACGGTACATGGAAGTGGGTGCCCAAGAATCAACTTAAAGATCCACCAAATAGAAAGGACACCATGAATGATGTAAAGACCATAAGAAGAACCTGTAAACAAATCAAAAGCCAGACCCTGTTGACACAAACCGATTGGCAGGACTCCAACCATCCCAAGAAACCTCAAGGGTTCCATAAGCAATGGATCTGAAAGGACTTACTGCGAGCACAAGAATACTATCAAGGCAATACGGCAATATGGGTACCTAAACCCCACTTAGTGGCCAATACCACAAGTAGTTTGAATCATTAAAAAAAGGATGGTAAGAGCATACAACATCAACTCCCATAGGATGGGGATTGCCAAAGCAACGAAAGTACCCACTTGGGTTACAGAACTGAACAAGGAACCTAAAGGTAGAAACAAAGAAGTTCAGCAAGGAGACACAAATAGAAGCCCTCCACCAGCAGGCACAGTGACAAAATTGTTTAGTTGGGTGGAAGGAACAATAAAAAACTCCCACATAGAGCTAAAACGACTGCATCAACAAATTCCCAAAAGTGCCTAGGTGACCCCTTGGATCTCATGGCAACAATAAAACAAAAGGGTGTCCAATGATTACACAATGGGTACGAGGTAAGCAAGGGATCATTCACTTATCATGTGCATGTTTGTTTGCTTGAGCATAAAGGAAAAAATGAGAAGTATTCGATCTTATGCATTCCACGTGAAACTATGCAGAAAAACGTTCACGTCATGAACAAAATTACAAAGGTTCACGTCGTGAAAAAAAAAATGTTCACATCGTGAAACGGTAATTTCTCATGGGCCAATCACCTAATGCCACATGGCATTCTTCATTAAGGTAGCCCCCCCATGGTTGCATTATAAAATCAAATTTCTTTCCTATTTTTGTCATTTTTCATTGTGTGCATCGTATGATCAACTGCGAATCACTCTTGATTGCATCTCTCGAGCCTGCCATCTCATTTTGACCTATTCGACCATCTTCTTCGAGGTGGGAGCTTGATTCGCTTCTTTTCGTTTTCTTTTTTATTTTTGTTTTTGTTTTTGTTTTTGGTCTTCTTTCAAAGATTCATCACATCTTGAGTATACACATTGTAATTAGTATAACCAATGACTTTGTAGCACCTACACGTGCATTATTCAATAAAATTAAAAAATGAAAAAATCCTCATACACAAAAAATCATAACCAATGATTAACAATACATCCTGCAATTTCACAGAAACTCAAGTTCGTATTTCACGAAACCTGCAGTTCCATGGAAACTAACATTTTCACGGCCTGTGTTTTCACAGCCAGGATTTTCACGGCCTGTGTTTTCACAGCCAAGATTTTCACGGTCAGACATTTTCACGTATACCATTTTCACAGCCTGTGTTTTCACGGCCAGACAACGCCCTAGAAAATAATAACATGGTCTTAAGCCAAACAATAGTGCAAAGAATAAAGGCGAATGTTGACCTCAACGTCAAATTGGAATAAGCGAAGGAGCAGCTCCAGAAAGAAGTCACCCACACAAAGGAGATCACTATACTTCATACACAACAGAAACAAGAGTTCCAAGCCAATGCCAGGGCCAAAGAAGAAGAATTGTAATGCCAAATCTAGCAGCTAAAAGCAGAGGAGGAAAGAGCAAACCATTTACAACAAGAAAGGGAACAAACAAACAAGGCCCATGCAAAGAAGGTCAGAGCACTTAATGAAACAATAAGTGCAAGCCAGGCCAAAGCACAAAGAAAAGAGTTGACACACCAAGAGGTAGTGACGTAGCTTACACAACAACTACATGACACTCAAAGGCTGGCTGCCCAAAGGCTCCAACAGATTACCCAAGCTCAAGAAAGGGAAGCAATGGCCCAGCTGGCCCAAGAAGACGTAACAAGAAGATTTAAAGAATTAGATGCTGTGAGGATGGTCAGAGAAATGTCAATTTCAAACCTCCTTAGCAACACAGACTCCCGCGTACAAGCGTTAGAGTGTCAACTGGCAGTCCAAGAAAGAAGTCAGCGATCGGAGCCTAGCGATGATCTCCGTCTCCTCCTTGTGAGTGCGCCTCCGAGTTGGGTCAGCCTGCCAGTAACTCCTCGGGCCCCTCCTCAAACTCTTTCCTTGTTTTTGTCTACACTAACACTCTCTCTACTTTAGTATGACATAAATCTATCTGAAGATATAGGCCTAGGAGAACTAACATTAATCAAACAAAATACTGAAAGAGATGCTGATCCTACCATAATAATGAGAATTTTGAGGGGAGACTTAATATTAACTAATCCCCAAGACATCTTTTTCTACCCTCTACATCCTATCGTGCTAAACCTTCGTAGTTGATGTTGCGTTCTCCAAAATTTAGAAATTTTGGACAATAGTGTTGAAAAATTAGACCTGTTTGTCCCAGATGACATTCTAGAGACGCCCGCCAACTATGAGGTAGTAGCACATAGTTACTAATGGGTTAAAAGTCATGGGTGGCTAGAGGTATATAACACTCACCAACATCTAAATTTATGTGAGTCTACTGTATATCATCCTTTTGGCATTCTAAAACTCTACTCTAATATCTACAAACATTTAGAAGCCATGCTAACAAATGTACAATACAATTTTGATGCTACCCACATAGAATATCCCACTATCAATACCAAAGAAATTCCACAATTACAAGAATTTATTAAGTCTCATGAGCCTAGCCACCCACCCCCTTGCACAGGTCAGGGTCAAGAAGAATCCTCTTCTTCATTTTCAAAATCAACTTACCATGTCTATTCTAATGTCGCTTAGTAAGCTACTTAACCCATATCCTAACAGACCACCTACTACTAACACCTCTCAAGCTAACTGAATTTTCTCATCTTTTCATCCTCCCGAGATAGATTTTCCCACTAACCCTCTTTCCCTAAGGAGATACTGGCACCTCACCCATCTCCACCATGACACTCTCAAGAGGTATAACATCCTATCCCGCAAGATAATCTTGAAGCATTTACTGATGATACCCTTTTGAATTCAGTTGTAGAGTACGAGGGGTTCATTCATGCGGGCAACCCTCTATTAAAGCCAAAGTTAATGTTCAAAGTCCTCATGCAAATAATTCCATTTGAGCCCACAAGACGAATCATGACAGAAGCTTATTCAAAAATCACTCCAACAAAACAGCATAATGTACCATACCCTCTCCGCGCTCCACGCCCTGACGTAGAAGAACTACTTCCATTGGCTGGAGAGGGTACATTATGGGCGAATGTGGCAAAGCACACAAAGCTGGCAAATCCTCAGTTAGCTGATCTGCTGGAGATACGGATCGTTACATTTATGAAGATCAGCTACTGTTTTCACATAGGTGGAGGAAAGCAAACCCTGTGCACACTAGAGGTGGCTACGCCACCATAGTCACCACACTGAAGAGCACCCCCGGACTAGAAGACTTTGGAATACAACCAAATTGGAGGAAGGATTACCTAGCAATTCTGGAATACAACCAAGTGTATATGGGCATGCCACCAACACTGCTGGCGGGTCGGTCCTTTATACATGCCAGTTAAAAGGACACTGCTGGAATTTCAGGAAGCCAAGAGGCGCAACTCACATGTGTGCTACAACTTTCCCATTTTCATACCAGCAACATTTACAAACATTTGGGAGCAAAGATAATAGATGCTTACATGGATAAGGGAATGGCACCGAATTCCAGACCCCGCTATTTTATAGCTAGCATCAGATTTTTGAAAGTGGTGGTGGTGCTGATAGACCAACCAAAGGAGCCCTACGATGACTATGAAATAGAACACCTGAAGTTTGACATGAGCCAAGGGCCATCCGCCGACAAGGGTATCATGCTTTACTCCACCGACTCTGCGATGTCTTCCCGGCTACATGCATATCACTTTTGAAGACATGGTGGATACAGGATTCTGGAGATCACACTCAGCATTTCGACGAACATTTAAAAAGATCCAATCCAGGAGGAACTTCTACCGACATGAGTTTGGTGACTGGGTCTTTAGACCTCGGTAATAACAGGTTCTGCGGACAGAACCTACATTAGGAAGAAGGGGGGGATTTTAATCCCATTTTGGATTAACAAACATGATCCTCCAATTGAGGACATTAATAAGTGTCATGCAACGGCACTATATAAGTTAACTCAAATTTAGGAATTTTGGAAAATATGCACAATTTTGGGACAATTCTTTGTTAGATCCAATACAATGTTTACTGTGCGATATGCAAGATTTATTATTGGATGTTCTCAACAAGCATTCTTTGTTGTTAGATCCAATACAATGTTTACTGTACGATATGCAAGATTTATTATTGGATGTTCTCAACAAGCATTTGAATAATGCGATATGATTTATATACTATTGTACATTTGTAACAAGTGTATATGATGTTGGTGGTGGGATGTAAATTTGCCTGCACACCAGGAATTAAGCTTGTTTATATCACATAGCCTCCAGTTGACCATCAAATACAGAAATTTTAACAAAGAAAGGATATTCAATGTAACTTTAAGTTGTAAGAAAGTCTAGGTGATAGAATTAAAAAGATCACCATCTGTATTGAATCAAAATTCTTGAACAATGGGTGAACCATAAATCTAAAAGCTTAAGAAAGCCTTACAATCTGAATAATGATCGAACTATGAGTTTGGTAGCTTCATACAACATTGCTAAAAGATTACGAAGCTAGTTGCCCATATGCTAACAAATTATTCTTGCTCAACTGCACTGACATGTTGATTCAATTGATTCTATTTGGCCTTCAGTATTATAGCCTTTGGAATCTTGATTTTCTCTGGAAGTCGTCCACCCTTGGGCTTCCATGCCCAAATGATGCAGCTAGTATCTTCCCAGCGCTGAGGATCATTTCTGTTCTCTCGCCAATACTTGTTCCAGCAATCCTTATAAACCTCCACATCACTTGCATTCTTCTTCTTTGAAATTGGTGCCCAATATTGTATCTGAACTTGTAGGTAGTTTATTGAGTTGTTGTTTTGATCAACATCACTTGTTGTCACTCCCAACCATATTGGGTAATTTGCATCACAAGGTTGTACAAGCGCAAAATCTCCTTTAGACACATCAAGAGTCGGGTTGAACTCTTCAGCAGGTTTGTTGCGCATTGGACCACAATAATGGTCCTCATTTACATCAAACCCTTCATCTACATTATCCTCCACTTGAAGGTTAAGAGGCTCAGCTTTTTTGCATACACTCCTTGGCCAAAAGTCATAAAATCCAATGTCTTCCCTTGCACTAGGGGTTTGCATGTTTAGCATAAGATTCTCCCAGTAGGCAAGGACCGGATTGATCCACTTAGCATAATCACTTTGGTCTCCTTTCTCTTGCAAGTGCTCTTTCCACCAATTGACATGTTTTTTTAAGCCCTCCACAACCTTCTCATTTTCCTTAACATACTCAAAGGGTGGCAATACTTTTGGAAAACCTTCAGGAAGCTTGGGTCCTCCCTGGTCATTTCTCTTCCATAACTCTATACCGCTTTCTGGTAACCAATCAACATTTTTGGGGTGTACTTTATATTGCATCAAAGGTATTCCATCACTCATATAAAACCTGAATTGCAATGGCTTTGAATGTCTAATCAAGCTATCGGCTCCATCATGTAAGCATCCCTTGACAAAGCCTTTGAAGTCTGCCACCTTTTGTAGGAGAAAGGGTGCTGGATGCATGCTAACACACTCATTAAAGATCTTCATCAAATGTGGAAATGTGAAAATGGTTTGTTTCCTTAACTTCTCAAAGAAGCGACTGAACAATGCATCAATATCTTCATGAGTATGACCAACCATAAGAAAACCAAGCTGCACCATGTCAAACACTCCTCGTGCAACCAATAGGGATAGATAGGCAAATACATAACGGTTCTTATTTTCAGAACCACAATTGTCAAGTTGCAACAACAACGTCCTTGGCAATCTCTTAAAAAATGTCCTTGAATTTGATGGCATTAAACTTGACGCATTTCCATTGCCCCTATCTTGCACATGTGTGTTAGTATGAAAGACTGACTGCATATGTGAAGAACAATTTCCCTCTATATCCACATTTGTTTCTGTCTCTGCATCTGCATCCTCAATGCTCTGCTTGCAATATGCATTTCTCTCCTTTAGTACTTCCATATGCTGATACAGGGCCATAGTAGACAAAACACAATCAAAAAGATCTGTTCGTGGTTCAGCATCTGAGTTTTGTGAGCTCAAGTCACCATACATGTGTTGCTCTCCTCTTTCTAAGTTTCTTAAACATTTTGAGAGAGATGAAATTGTGAAGTTGGGATCACTTGGCCATAACCCCAAGGCAAAGTGACCATAAGCTGTTTGTCCATGTCCATGAGTGAGCATTCCTGTTAAGGATACACCCCATTGAGAGATTTAGGAACTGGTTTAATTTGTGGTATGGCAGTCTTGCTTTGGTCCACCATCTTATCATGTATAATACACAAATACCTGTTTGGGTTCATTTCGGAAGAGCTCCTCCAAGCATAGTATAGATTTCTACAACTCATTTGTTTCAACATGTGTGCCCTTCTTTGTGCCATGTATCTGGCACGCTCCTCTTGATTTTTTGTTGATTCCAACTTGACCTTGATTGCCGTACAAATGTCGCATTTTGAGAAGGTGCTGGTTTTTGATAAACTAACTGTCTTGAACTCTATGTTCCACAATCTTGAGAATGATGGTTGTGACAGTGGCCGGTATTCGAATGAGACAAGTGTGTCATTCACTTCACGCAATATGTCCACCTGTTTGTACATTGTTGGTAGAACACGTTGGGTCTCGCGAGCTCCATGCATAGTTGTCCTTGACCTATGTGGCATTTGATCGGCATTATTATCTATGAAGCCCTGTATGATTGATTTTGCCATCTCAACATGTGTCATGCCCTTTCGTATTATCCCACTGTTGCCATGACTGACATTACATGCACCATTCAAGAACTTCTTTCTGAGCCTATAGAACGTTGACTTACCGATGCCATGCATTACATACCATGCTTTACTACAAACCTTCTTCCCATCAAATGTGAACTCAAAGCACTCGTCATCTTGACCTTGTCTATAGGCCATGCCCATGCAATCTAGTACAAATGTGTATCGTGTACTATAGCTCTGTCCCCAAAAGTGTACCCTAGCTTGCATGATTTTGGATCTATCTCCAATTTGACAACATCGGTTCTCACAACAATCAATGGTTGCGATGTTGTGAATGTTTGCAACATCACATTTTTTGCCAGCTCCATGGGTTTTATCGTAATTTTTCATTACCCGTACCCTATGGACATAGCTCCTTTTCTTATTTGTCCCTTCAATGATATCATAGTCAGTGATCATGGCATCATGGTGCTTGTCATCAGAACTATCGCCATCATTGCCCTCTACATCATCATCCTCTTTTTCATCACTTGAAGTGTTTAGGCTGTCAATATTTTTTTGCATGAAGTGATCTTGAATACCCTCATCAATAGAAGAAGATTCTGTGTCCTTCACTAATGGTTCACCATTCTCAAATGTGAGTTGCCTGATCGGCCAACTAACCAAATTCAAACCTGAAACACAAGTTGAACTTGGATGCAAAGATCCTTCTATAATGACACCCAAGCTACTCTCCCCTAGTTCTCTACAATTTATAGCCTCATATGGGTGGACCAGCAATACTACTCCATTGCCAAGTTTTGTAGATCTGTTGTCATCCCAGAGGATGACACTTTTCTCTTTCCAGCTCTCCCTATCTATAAAGTGGTCTTCTTGATCAACAAGAAGTTTCGCAAAATTATCCTCTTTGGTATTAGTAATGTCTCTGTCCATAACAAGGTTGACCAATGGCCATTTGATGATGCTTCCAACTACTTGAGACATTGTTCTTGCATCCATTGTGGCAAATGGAATGAGAAATGTGTCATCAAAGCTTTGTTGAACATGTATTGCTGCACATGTCTCACCAATGAATTGAAAACCACATGTTTGAGATGCATCAATGGAATGAATAACCCCGCGTGCCTTCCTTGCAGAACCATCAATGAGAAACACTGAAGCACCTTGTTTTAGACCCTCCAATCCCTGAAAAAATCAAAATCTCAATAAGAAAGACTGAAGTGATGTTTTTGCGGTAGTACACAAAACTATAAATGTAATTCAATCTCAACATGAGTTCAGGCTCCAACCAAAGTTTGAATCTCACCTATCAATGCTAATTTGCTAAGAGGCTAGGCTCCATCTAAAGCTTGAGCCTTTGCCTGCATATACTTAGTAGGAGGCTCCATGAGGCTCACCATCATATGTTAGTTTGCTACTAGGAGGCTCCAGTTAAAGTTATCATCCTCACTTGCATCATATATTAGTTTGCATATGTTAGCTAAAATGGTAGGCTCCTCCAACAAAAGTTAAAGCCTCACCTGCGGATGCTAGTTCGCTTCTAGGAAGCTACAAGTAAAGTTTGAACCTGACCCACAGATGCTAGTTTGCTTGGAGGCTCCAACCAAAGTTTGAGCCTCACCTTCATATGCTAGTTTGCTATTAAGAGGTCCCAATTGAAGTGATAATCCTCACCTCATGTATATGCTAGTTTCCCAAGAGGTAGGCTTCATCACCCTTTGCATCTGGCCACACCGTTTCATTTTGGGATATTGAGTCAAGATATGGTGTCAATTAGCCATCAATGTTTCATAGCTACAAAAGGCAAAGGTGAGTGGTTACAACAGCAGCAAAGGCAAAGAGAAAGCAACAGAGAGAAACGATATGCTAGTGAAGAGAATGTGACATGGAAATGAGCAAATGGACATTGGATTTGAGACTCTTCTCCTTCGTGAGACTCAAACTCAAGTTTGAGCCATTGTGCATTATATAGATTTTAGTTGAATTTTTAATCGCATAGTTCATAAGTATATTTGGGTGTATGGGGAAAGAGGGAAGAAAACAAGAAATCTCAAGCTCAAGGCTCGAACTTGAGTTTGAGCCTTGTCTATTACACAAGTAAGTAGGAATAGAGAGGGAAGCTAGGATAATCCAATAGAACAAGTGGGGTGTGGGTGAAGATGGGTATATAACCAAAAGTGAAAGTAACTATAATCAAAAGACCTGGGACCTGGGCCTGGGCTTGGGCTTGGGCTTGGGGAATGAGCCATTGTGCATTATATAGATTTTAGTTGAATTTTTAATCGCATAGTTTATAAGTATATTTGGGTGTATGAGAAAAATAGGAAAGAAAACAAGAAATCTCAAGTTCAAGGTCAAGCTCAAGGCTCGAACTTGAGTTTGAGCCTTGTCTATTACACAAGTAAGTAAGAATAGAGAGGGAAGCTAGGATAATCCAATAGAACAAGTGGGGTGTGGGTGAAGATGGGTATATAACCAAAAGTGAAAGTAACTATAATCAAAAGACCTGGGACCTGGGCTTGGGTTTGGGCTTGGGCTTGGGCTTGGGGGATGAGCCATTGTGCATTATATAGATTTTAGTTGAATTTTCAATCACATAGTTTATAAGTATATTTGGGTGTATGAGAAAAATAGGAAAGAAAACAAGAAATCTCAAGTTCAAGGTCAAGCTCAAGGCTCGAACTTGAGTTTGAGCCTTGTCTATTACACAAGTAAGTAAGAATAGAGAGGGAAGCTAAGATAATCCAATAGAACAAGTGGGATGTGGGTGAAGATGGGTATATAACCAAAAGTGAAAGTAACTATAATCAAAAGACCTGGGACATGGGCTTGGGCTTGGGCTTGGGGAATGAGCCATTGTGCATTATATAGATTTTAGTTGAATTTTTAATCGCATAGTTTATAAGTATATTGGGTGTATGGGAAAAATAGGGAAGAAAACAAGAAATCTCAAGCTCAAGGCTCGAACTTGAGTTTGAGCCTTGTCTATTACACAAGTGGGGAAACTAGCCTAATCCCATAGAACAAGTGGGGTGTGGATGAAGATGAGTATATAAGTATATTGGGTGAAACGCTTACTTGATTGCACGCTGAGTGTGTCATTTGTCGATCGTTGCTCGTCGTAGATTGTTTGCACCACTTGCTGCTCTCTTTTGTATCTTCACATATGTCGAGAACCTGTAAAACTGATCCAAGATAGACTCCACAACTTGGATATAGACTCCACCTTAAGGCTCGAACTTGAGTTGGAGCCTTGGCTCTCGATGCTAGTGTACACCGGCCTTAAGGCTCGAACTTGAGTTGGAGCCTTTGTTCTCCAATCTAGTGTACACCGGCCTTAAGGCTCGAACTTGAGTTGGAGCCTTTGTTCTCCAATCTAGTGTACACCGGCCTTAAGGCTCGAACTTGAGTTGGAGCCTTGGCTCTCGATGCTAGTGTACACCGGGGCCTTAAGGCTCGAACTTGAGTTGGAGCCTTTGTTCTCCAATCTAGTGTACACCGGCCTTAAGGCTCGAACTTGAGTTGGAGCCTTGGCTCTCGATGCTAGTGTACACCGGCTAGTGTACACCGGCCTTAAGGCTCGAACTTGAGTTGGAGCCTTTGTTCTCCAATCTAGTGTACACCGGCCCTTAAGGCTCGAACTTGAGTTGGAGCCTTTGTTCTCCAATCTAGTGTACACCGGCCTTAAGGCTCGAACTTGAGTTGGAGCCTTGGCTCTCGCCAACCTTAAGGCTCGAACTTGAGATGGAGCCTTGGCTCTCGATGCTAGTGTACACCAGCCTTAAGGCTCGAACTTGAGTTGGAGCCTTTGTTCTCCAATCTATGGCCTTAAGGCTCGAACTTCAGATTGAGCCTTTGTTCTCCAATCTAGTGTACACCGGCCTTAAGGCTCGAACTTGAGTTGGAGCCTTGGCTCTCGCCAACCTTAAGGCTCGAACTTGAGTTGGAGCCTTGGCTCTCGATGCTAGTGTACATCGGCCTTAAGGCTCGAACTTGAGTTGGAGCCTTTGTTCTCCAATCTAGGCCTTAAGGCTCGAACTTGAGTTGGAGCCTTTGTTCTCCAATCTAGTGTACACCGGCCTTAAGGCTCGAACTTGAGTTGGAGCCTTGGCTCTCGATGCTAGTGTACACCGGCCTTAAGGCTCGAACTTGAGTTGGAGCCTTTGTTCTCCAATCTAGTGTACACCGGCTAGTGTACACCGGGCCTTAAGGCTCGAACTTCAGATTGAGCCTTTGTTCTCCATGCTAGTGTACTCTGGCTTTAAGGCTCGAACTTGAGTTTGAGCCTTTGCTCTCCATGCTAGTGCCCCCCGGCCCCTTAAGGCTCGAACTTCAGATTGAGCCTTTGCTCTCCATGCTAGTGCATCCCGGTCCCTTAAGGCTCGAACTCCAGTTTGAGCCTTTGCTCTCCATGCTAGTGCATCCCGGTCCCTTAAGGCTCGAACTTCAGATTGAGCCTTTGATCTCCATGCTAGTGCACCCCGGCTCCTTAAGGCTCAAACTCCACTTTGAGCCTTTGCTCTCCATGCTAGTGCATCCCGGTCCTTTAAGGCTCGAACTCCAGTTTGAGCCTTTGCTCTCCATGCTAGTGCATCACGGTACTTTAAGGCTCGAACTTCAGATTGAGCCTTTGCTCTCCATGCTAGTGCACCCTGGACCCATAAGGCTCGAACTTGAGTTTGAGCCTTTGCTCTCCATGCTAGTGCACCCCGGACCCTTAAGGCTCGAACTTCAGATTGAGCCTTTGCTCTCCATGCTAGTGCATCCCGGTCCCTTAAGGCTCGAACTCCAGTTTGAGCCTTTGCTCTCCATGCTAGTGCATCCCGGTCCCTTAAGGCTCGAACTTCAGATTGAGCCTTTGATCTCCATGCTAGTGCACCCCGGCTCCTTAAGGCTCGAACTCCAATTTGAGCCTTTGCTCTCCATGCTAGTGCATCCCGGTCCTTTAAGGCTCGAACTTCAGATTGAGCCTTTGCTCTCCATGCTAGTGCACCCTGGCCCCTTAAGGCTCGAACTTGAGTTTGAGCCTTTGCTCTCCATGCTAGTGCACCCCGGCCCCTTAAAGCTCGAACTTCAGATTGAGCCTTTGCTCTCCATGCTAGTGCACCCTGGCCCCTTAAGGCTCGAACTTCAGATTGAGCCTTTGCTCTCCATGCTAGTGCATCCCGTCCCTTAAGGCTCGAACTCCAGTTTGAGCCTTTGCTCTCCATGCTAGTGCATCCCGGTCCCTTAAGGCTCGAACTTCAGATTGAGCCTTTGATCTCCATGCTAGTGCACCCCGGCTCCTTAAGGCTCGAACTCCAGTTTGAGCCTTTGCTCTCCATGATACTGCTTCCCGGTCCCTTAAGGCTCGAACTTTAGATTCAGCCTTTGATCTCCATGCTAGTGCACCCCGGCTCCTTAAGGCTCGAACTCCAGTTTGAGCCTTTGCTCTCCATGCTAGTGCATCCCGGTCCTTTAAGGCTCGAACTTCATATTGAGCCTTTGCTCTCCATGCTAGTGCACCCTGGCCCCTTAAGGCTCAAACTTGAGTTTGAGCCTTTGCTCTCCATGCTAGTGCACCCCGGCCCCTTAAGGCTGGAACTTCAGATTGAGCCTTTGCTCTCCATGCTAGTGCATCCCGGTCCCTTAAGGCTCGAACTTCAGATTGAGCCTTTGATCTCCACGCTAGTGCACCCCGGCTCCTTAAGGCTCGAACTCCAGTTTGAGCCTTTGATCTCCATGCTAGTGCACCCCGGCTCCTTAAGGCTTGAACTCCAGTTTGAGCCTTTGCTCTCCATGCTAGTGCATCCCGGTCCTTTAAGGCTCGAACTTCAGATTGAGCCTTTGCTCTCCATGCTAGTGCACCCTGGTGGCCCCTTAAGGCTCGAACTTGAGTTTGAGCCTTTGCTCTCCATGCTAGTGCACCCCGACCCCTTAAGGCTCGAACTTCAGATTGAGCCTTTGCTCTCCATGCTAGTGCATCCCGGTCCCTTAAGGCTCAAACTCCAGTTTGAGCCTTTGCTCTCCATGCTAGTGCATCCCGGTCCCTTAAGGCTCGAACTTCAGATTGAGCCTTTGATCTCCATGCTAGTGCACCCCGGCTCCTTAAGGCTCGAACTCCAGTTTGAGCCTTTGCTCTCCATGCTAGTGCTTCCCGGTCCTTTAAGGCTCGAACTTCAGATTGAGCCTTTGCTCTCCATGCTAGTGCACCCTGGCCTCTTAAGGCTCGAACTTGAGTTTGAGCCTTTGCTCTCCATGCTAGTGCATCCCGGTCCTTTAAGGCTCGAACTTCAGATTGAGCCTTTGCTCTCCATGCTAGTGCACCCTGGCCCCTTAAGGCTCGAACTTGAGTTTGAGCCTTTGCTCTCCATGCTAGTGCACCCCGGCCCCTTAAGGCTCAAACTTCAGATTGAGCCTTTGCTCTCCATGCTAGTGCATCCCGATCCCTTAAGGCTCGAACTTCAGATTGAGCCTTTGATCTCCATGCTAGTGCACCCTGGCTCCTTAAGGCTCGAACTCCAGTTTGAGCCTTTGCTCTCCATGCTAGTGCATCCCGGTCCTTTAAGGCTCGAACTCCAGTTCGAGCCTTTGTTCTCCATGCTAGTGCATCACGGTACTTTAAGGCTCGAACTTCAGATTGAGCCTTTGCTCTCCATGCTAGTGCACCCTGGCCCCTTAAGGCTCGAACTTGAGTTTGAGCCTTTGCTCTCCATGCTAGTGCACCCCGGCCCCTTAAGGCTCGAACTTCAGATTGAGCCTTTGCTCTCCATGCTAGTGCATCCCGGTCCCTTAAGGCTCGAACTCCAGTTTGAGCCTTTGCTCTCCATGCTAGTGCATCCCGGTCCCTTAAGGCTCAAACTTCAGATTGAGCCTTTGATCTCCATGCTAGTGCACCCCGGCTCCTTAAGGCTCGAACTCCAGTTTGAGTCTTTGCTCTCCATGCTAGTGCATCCCGGTCCTTTAAGGCTCGAACTTCAGATTGATCCTTTGCTCTCCATGCTAGTGCACCCTGGCCCCTTAAGGCTCGAACTTGAGTTTGAGCCTTTGCTCTCCATGCTAGTGCATCCCGGTCCTTTAAGGCTCGAACTTCAGATTGAGCCTTTGCTCTCCATGCTAGTGCACCCTGGCCCCTTAAGGCTCGAACTTGAGTTTGAGCCTTTGCTCTCCATGCTAGTGCACCCCGGCCCCTTAAGGCTCGAACTTCAGATTGAGCCTTTGCTCTCCATGCTAGTGCATCCCGGTCCCTTAAGGCTCGAACTCCAGTTTGACCCTTTGCTCTCCATGCTAGTGCATCCCGGTCCCTTAAGGCTCGAACTTCAGATTGAGCCTTTGATCTCCATGCTAGTGCACCCCGGCTCCTTAAGGCTCGAACTCCAATTTGAGCCTTTGCTCTCCATGCTAGTGCATCCCGGTCCTTTAAGGCTTGAACTTCAGATTGAGCCTTTGCTCTCCATGCTAGTGCACCCTGGCCCCTTAAGGCTTGAACTTGAGTTTGAGCCTTTGCTCTCCATGCTAGTGCACCCCGGCCCCTTAAGGCTCGAACTTCAGATTGAGCCTTTGCTCTCCATGCTAGTGCATCCCGGTCCCTTAAGGCTCGAACTCCAGTTTGAGCCTTTGCTCTCCATGCTAGTGCATCCCGGTCCCTTAAGGCTCGAACTTCAGATTGAGCCTTTGATCTCCATGCTAGTGCACCCCGGCTCCTTAAGGCTCGAACTCCAGTTTGAGCCTTTGCTCTCCATGATAGTGCTTCCCGGTCCCTTAAGGCTCGAACTTCAGATTGAGCCTTTGATCTCCATGCTAGTGCACCCCGGCTCCTTAAGGCTCGAACTCCAGTTTGAGCCTTTGCTCTCCATGCTAGTGCATCTCGGTCCCTTAAGGCTCGAACTTCGGATTGAGCCTTTGCTTTCCATGCTAATGCACCCCGGCCCCTTAAGGCTTAAACTTAAGTTTGAGTCTTTGCTCTCCATGCCTTAAGGCTCGAACTTGAGTTGGAGCCTTTGTTCTCCATGCTAGTGTACACCGGCCTTAAGGCTCGAACTAGAGCTGGAGCCTTGGCTCTCGATGCTAGTGTACACCGGGGCCTTAAGGCTCGAACTTCAGATTGAGCCTTTGTTCTCCATGCTAGTGTACTCTGGCCTCTTAAGACTCCAACTTAAGGTCAAGCCTCCCATACATGGAACTTCGCCTTAAGGCTCAAACTTGAGTTTGAGCCTTGTCTCTCTATGCTAGCGTACCCCTAGCATATGAGTGCACAACTTGGATCTAGGCTCCACCTTAAGTCGAGGAGCTTCTGTATAGATTAAGTAAGTGCAAGTGAGGCTCTTGCTATTCAAGAAAACTTTTTGTAGCATGCATTAAGTTTCTTAAGTTTGATAGGTTTTGATTTGATATGTAGCATTTAAATCCATTTTTTTCTAAGGTTTTGAAACTTTTTTTTGCTTCACAGGAATGGAAACTAGCAGAGCGCCCGCTACCTCGCAACCACATGGTGCACCAATCTTTACTCTGGATGCTCTCGAAACAACAACTCAAGCTAAAAGTGTCACTCCTAGAATTAAGGTGGATAAAACCTTCGAATTGAGTAACAAAGAAGGAGTAAAATGGTTTGTGGATAGCTACGATGCTAGTGCAAACTTCAAAGGAGTCCTCCATTTGTTTTTGTCTCAAGGTGATACATCATATGGAGATATGGGGATTGTGGTAGGCGCTAAGGATGATGTGGATGCAAGAGCAAACCCATGCTTCACATGCACTGTATTGCCAGAAGGAGAAACTACAAAAGCAAATAAGTTTTGCTTATCATTGGAAACTTTTCACCCAGCAGACATGACTGGCAGTAAACTAGGAAAGGACAATTGTATTGTAAAGTTAGGATTGAAGATCATTGACTTTTCCAATCAAGAAGACTCAGGGGTGGATAATGTGGAGGAACTGGTGAAAGCAGTGAGGCATGCAAAGAAGGCTTTGGATTCACGAAAAAAGTCCACGAAAAAAGTCCATACCTGAAAAGGAGACAACCACTCAAGTTAGGAAAATTGTGGAGAAAAAAGGCAGGGCCATAGTGAAGAGTGCACTTGAAGCATCTACAAATGCTGGTGCAACTTCTTCAAAACATAAAAAGGAGGGTGACAAAATAAAAGCACTTGATGCAAGCACAATAGCAGCTGAAGACATGGTAGGCTCTCAGGTGCAAGAAGAGGAGCAAGCACTTGCAAAGAAGAGAAAGGCGAAGCACTCTACAAAGGTTCAAGAAATCTCTTTAAAATGCAAAGGACAAAACCAGCAAGTGGTTCAAAGGAGATAGATGCGTCCGATGACGAGCTAATGGAGGTTGAGACTCTAAACAAGGGCAGCAAAGCAATTATCTCATTAGAAATAAAGAAGGGATATTATCCCTTTGGTCTAAATGAGGTCTTCAGCATTGATGTGATGAAATGTTATCCTGCTCCTTCAAACTATGTGTATAGAAGGTTAAATAAGGATTGGGTTCGTATTTTGACCCAAGACTTTATTGAGGACCCAAAGCAAGAGGAGATACTTGCAATTTTGATGCCCTGTAATCGTGCTACAAAACAACCCCTTGATAAACTCGCAAAAGAAGATATTCATAAAGTTGAATATTGGATTATCTCTGGTCAACACTCCATTAGTGCTGCAAAAAGCTTGCAAGCTCTAAATATGGCTAAAGTGACCCCTCCACTGCGTCAGCAATTCAGGTTCAGGAGATCTAAGATAATTGTAAATTGCCCGCCCAAGATTTCTCGTGACATTTCCAAGGATGCAAATTTATCTGTTGCAAAGTCAATGCAAAAGGAGCCATTCCTCGATCAACTTCTACAAGCTCGAGCACAATGGCATGCAAACGGTCGTCCTAGTAAACCTTTGCCTGGTGTCAATCAACCCAAGATGGACGAGTCTTGGAAGGTACTCTTTTGATTCTTTGCTATATCTTGGTAAATCATAGACCTACATTACTTCTTCCTCGATCAACTTCTACAAGCTCGAGCACAATGGCATGCAAACGGTCGTCCTAGTAAACCTTTGCCTGGTGTCAATCAACCCAAGATGGACGAGTCTTGGAAGGTACTCTTTTGATTCTTTGCTATATCTTGGTAAATCATAGACCTACATTACTTCTTCTTTACTTCTTCATAGATCTATAGTTTTAAGTATAGCAGTAGCATAAGAAAGATGCATGTAAGGCTTCTTCTCAAACTACATAAACTTAATAGTTTGGTTTGAAATTGAACTTCAAGCCTCACCTCTCTGTGATGGTGTAGCACTTGCATATCTAATTATGGCTCGAACTTAAGTAGCCTCACTTGCAAGTGCTAGATTTGCATACGGAGGTGATGCTCAAACCTAAGATGGAGCATCACCATTATATACTAGTTTAGCACTGTAAGTGAGGCTCAAACTCAAGTTTGAGCATAAGCTCCAAATGATTGAAAACCCATAGATGCATAATTCCTCCTAATATTTTGTGATATCTATAGTGGGGGGGTAACTTCTTACTTTGCAACTTTGCAGGCCTTTGTGGAGACCACGGAGCACATAAGAACTTTGTCAAAAATGATTTACACTTGCTTCTATGTGATGATGATGTATGGCAGAACTGGGTTAAGATCATGAGGCTTTATGCAAAAGGCTTGCTACCAAATACAAAGGGAGAAACCCAAACTAAAGGTCTTGATCAAAATCCCAGACTTCCAACTTTGAAGAGTGGGCAAATTCAGCAGGCACCAGGAACAGTCCAACTAGGCCCAACGTTGTTTAGGTGCATTTTAGGCCTTCAGAAGAGTGAAGTTTTGGACATTCAAACATCACTTCTTGACAAGAGAATATTGCTTAAAAAGGAAAAGAAAACCCATCAAAGAATGGATATGGAGGAGATGGCTTGGAAGCTAAAAACAGATCGAGTTCTCAAAGATGCAATAACCGCCTTCTATTTTGATCTGACAAGGGAAAAGATGACTTGGGAACAGGTGTGTGAGACATATAAGCTAGGGGAGTATGAGTATAATCAATTGAGGAGTTACAGCCAGTCCTTTGTTAGGGATGCTCTCAATCGTTCAAAAAAAAATCCTTCACTTCCAAAAAGTGTAGTAACTTTACTGAATCACCTATATAGAGCATCTATAGGTATTGTATCTCAACAAGAGTCTATTCCTTGGAAAATTAGGGGGGTGGGTTTTGATATGACAAAGATTATAGCCTTTTGTAGTGAAGAGCATGTACCATTTCAGCTGGCAATCATGGACCTACATGGTACAAAGGAGCAGCTCTCGTCAGAATTTTTCTCCAAGTTGGCACTTGCTTTGAACACACTAAACTCACAATATGAATATATTCTTGTGTGTTTTGTTGATTTCATCACCATTGGAATGCTTATCGAAGGGATTTCTAGCCAGTCAACAAAGGTGCACTATGAATTTGGTGTGATCCACACACAAAAAGATGATGCCTGGACATCTGGAACATTGCAACTGTTATTCTTTTCATCAGCAAGGTTGACAAGTTTGAGGCCATTGATAAGGTTCTCACAAAAAATGTATTCATCTCAGGATCTAGTGGCCAAAATGGAGAATTCATCGACAAAGGCTTTATTGATGGTCTCATCACAGGGTTTTGTCCTGAACAGAGCTATGTTGTAGAGATATATTGTGGTGGAGTTGTGCTAGAGGAGAGCTTGCTAAAGAAGAGACGATGTATTGCTTTATGCAAAGATGATTTGGAAGCGATGGCATTAGAATCAAAGTGCTCTGCTCTTTTAGATGGTCACCCGTCCTTGTAAGAGTGGTGTGGTGCAAGTGGTGGCACAAAAAAGCAAACACTAGATGATGCAGAAAAAGAGAACCTCAATGGAGAGACGGAAAACTCTCTCTCTTGTAGCAAGAGGAGTACGATCCACACTAAGCTCAATCCAATGGGATTTGCATCCCTTTCGGAGCTAGGGATTCGACCCGTACCGGTGCACAAGAGCTTATCCACAAATGGAGAGAATGCTCATGGCTACCATCACTTGACACTAGACTAAGCATACACACAAGCTCAACTTGTCCTCATTCCTACACACCCATTCATTCACAAATACAAGCAAGAGGAATACAATCACTATGCACTCAAGCAAAGAGAAAGACCTCACTCCACTCCTATCTTCCTACAAGCATGCACACATTCAAGCATCAAGCTTCCATGAAAGCTTCAAATCAATCCATGTACTCAAAAATGAAATACTAAAAGCATGCATAAGAGTAAAATGATTAGAGAAGAGGATGAGAAAGACTCATGACATTGCTAATGATTCAATGAAGAGATTTATCTCATACAAAGATGTAGATGGGGTGAGAGAAGAGTCTTCACCTCTATGGAGAAGAGGGAGAGTAGGTCTCTCAAAGGAGCTCTTGCATGAACTAAGCCCAAAAGTGTACCTAAGATCTCAAATGAGCCACCTTTTATACAAAAATTCTAGGACTCCCATAAGTCCCCATGTGGGATTATTATCAAACCCTCTCCCACATTCATCTACAAAGTGGGACTCTTTTCAAGAGCCCTAAGTATCGTTTTTGTTGCATCCTGGTATTGATCTTCATTTGCAAGCAACACTCCCCCCTTCCTATTTTGCGCACGTCCTCGAGCGCGGTAGTAGCAAGAGCTGCAACAAAAAACAATTGATACATTGAAGTCTTTTATTGAAAAAGAAAAAAAAAGAAAAGAAAAGAAAAAAATCAGCAATGATGACTTCACACGTGAGCATACAAGTGCAAGGCTGATTAAAGTTTTAATGAGTACTAAAAGAGGTGAGTAAAAACTAGTCAAAGTGAGACTTAGGTAGTAGATAATGCTATGCAAAGGCAAGTGTCTTTGTACACCTCCAGTTATGACCGCAGTCTCAATGTCCTATCAGTATGTAAGTTACTCCTAAGTGGCATCCCTACTCCTAAGTATGAGCAAAGGTGATTGGAGCTCTTTCTTGTTGTTTCTTTTTTTTTTTTTTTTTTTGATATATGTGTAGAAGGTGATAAAGATTAAGGTTCTATCCCCATGAGACCCAAGCAATGGCCAAGAGACCTCCGCCAAGAGAATCTAAAGACCGCTAAGTATCTCAAGGGCGACAGACCCTTTTTCTTTCTTTTATGACCTAAGGAGTACCCCTTGAAGATGAGGGCATCGGTTTCGAGGGCCCATAGTGTACCCCCGAGTCCTACCAACATCTATCAAGGCGATAGATTCCTCAAAGGTCCTCTATTGAAGCTTCTAGACATCAGTGTTCACCCCATGGAAACCAAGGCATCGGCCCCAGGGTGCTGAGACATCCCCAGGTCCTACCAAGCACTTCGCATGGCGGTAGACACTTCATGTCGCAATTCACCTTGTATATATATTTTTGTAGGGTATATTTTCATAAATTTTTATTACTCGTAGCACCTAGCTCATATCTAAGAGATAACTACCACTAGGGATAACTAATATACCTTGAAGACATAAGTACTTGGCATACTCCCTTGGTATATATCCTACACTGTCCTTGGATAGACATATCTTTTACTAAGTCTTCTAAGACTCTAGAATTCACTCACCATATTTTAACTACTAACCAAAAACTCAAACCAGCCAATATTGTGTACATGCAAACCATATATTCGAAAGATAAGAGCACTTAAAGAAATAAAGATTAAGATTTGCATACACCTGTTGTAGTGCCCTGTTGATGTTGTTCGTTTGCCTTGAATAATTGCTGATTTTGTGCAGATTGCTTCTCCTTGATCCCTGTAGGCATAGCATATCTCCCCCCTTCCTAGTTTGTGTGCACGATAGGTGGACTGTAGGGGCGTATCTGATGCTCTTCTTAAGCTGAGATCTCTGCACAAAGTTTTATTAACAAACAAAGAAAAAACAAAAGAATAAAATTTGTTAGTGGTGCCAATCACCAAATATAGCCGAGGGAAAAAAACCCAATGGGAGAAAAGTGCCCTGGCTTGTCGTTCTTATTGTGGAGTCACTGAGTTACTCTTGCGCTGATGGTGGGGATTATCTCAAAAAGAACATAATCCTTTAAAGGCGTAAGGCACCACACTATTCAAACATTGATCTACCAAAGAGCTTCATTTGTAGTGTTAATGCCTTATCTTTGGTTTTAGGTATGTCCTTCTTGGGTGGGAATTTTATCAATTGTTGAGGAATTTGAGCAAGATAAGAGGATTTAGGCATTGAAAAGCTAGAATCTATGCTCAAATGAGACTCCTTTGGACTTATCTTAGGTACACCAGTTGATGGTTGAATTATGTAACAAGGAGAAATCGGGACAACAGGTGTTTCAATACATGTTTTAGGAAGATCAACACAAGTAGATATGTAGGTGCTATCACAGCCACCTTTCCTTTCTTGAAGATTTTGTGTTGACTTCTTTTGCACCCACCGATATGGAAAATTAAGGGAGGCTCTTGGAACCTTTCTGAAACACTCTTTTACCTTTAGCAATCCATGGCATTTTGGAAGCCAGATTGATGTTGCACCCTCATAATAACCTTGTGCTTTAAGAACTCGTTTTGGGACCCATCGAGTAACAATCCGAGGTTTGGGCTTGGAAATGATGTGCTTCTTAAGAGGCTTAGCAACTGGACTAGATGGTACAAGTTTGTACGCATCATTGGGTAGCCACATTGATAATTCCTTCTTGCCTGGCCTTCTTTGAGCAGCAACTAGAGTAGTTGGAACATGCCAGCCATGGTCCTCACTTGAGTACTCATCAATTATCCACATCATTTGTTTTGGAGCTTTAAGAGCAGATTTTGATTGTGGGTTGGGTAAGGTAGAAACATTACCCTTTTGACACGATAAAGCTCGTGTATTAGCAGAGTCTTCCTCTACTTGCAGTGCTGTTGTGGATGCATTCCTATAGTACAAATCATCTCGAAGGTTATGTTGTTGTACCATTCGTATAGGAACAATATCATACCCATCTGAGTCACAGAATTGAATTGGCTTCGGTAAAGCACATGTCGATAATGTTGCAAGGACATGACTCCATTCTAATGGATCAATTAAATGCTCAGGGAAGGGTTGTGGAATGTATGTCTCGTCAGATACACTTCGATTACCCTTAAGTCTCTCAGTGTTGAAATCCCTACAGGAGGCTCCACACATCCATAGATCTTCTCGCCCATCTGACAATGTAATTTTTGAGCCCTCAGATGAAGCAGAATCAAACTCATCTATTGGAGACCTTGTTACATCACGATATGAGTGATTTCTTAGGTTGACCCTTGTGATGACAGAATCATGTCTGAGGTACAAGTAATTGTATCCCCAATCTTGAATCATTTGAAATTGTCGCATGAATGGTCTACCCAATATCACTTCGTAGTTTGGATGCTTTCCAAAATCCACCACTGCAAAGGTATGCTCATATTCAATCCCACATGTGGTGACCAATATGTTCTCAAGCAGCCCAAGGGGATGTTCTAAGCTTCCATCTGCTAGCTGCAAGCGCATCCTTGTACTCCTAATAGCTGGTTTGCCCCATTTTTCCCAAATGGACCTTGTCACAATGCCTACTCCTGCGCCACTATCAAGTATTGCAGTTGAAGATACTTTTCGCACTTCCAATGGGAGGGTAGCATTTCCCTGATCGTCTTCACAAAATTTTCCAACTTTGTTGATAGGAACTGGCATTACATGCTTTGTCTCAGGGTGTATAGTACACTCATGGGGACCCTTTTGTAGCAATACCTGCTCCGACAAACATGTGGCAATATCATTCCACAACTCAGGTCGACTTTTTATCAAATCAAGCAAAGGTAAGTTACAAGCCACTGGTGCTGACAAAATAGCCTGCACCATACTCATATCTTTTTCCTTTGTCAACCTTTTATGCATGGAGGGTATCCTCAAGGTTTGAGAACAGTTCTCATATTCTCCCAGATAGGATGGTAAGGTTTTCATTGTATGCTTACTTCTAGGAGAAACAATTGTTTGAACTTCCTCCTGAATGCTTGGGTGTCCAAAGTTGTTTTCCTTGTCTCTGGTAAAATCCACCTCAGAGAATGGAGGCGAACTAACAGAAGACATGTTTTCATTTATTTTCTCATTTACAGCGGCCCACATGTCATTTGCCATGTCCTCATTAGCATCAATAATTTCATCATTGCATGGGAAGACAAGGCTAGGTGATGGTAGACTTTCTTCTTTCAATGGAGTGTCAATTGGTGCCGATCTTTCGCTTTGAGCTTGTGAAATGAACTCACTTTTCATTTCCCGACTTGATGACACTTCCGGTATGGTTTCTAATGTTGGCTTAAGAGAGGCTGGGCCACGAGGAATAGGTGGTGGTGGTCCCTCAAGTATTGACTGAGCTTCCCTAATGAGTTGCTGATGTACAGCTAGATTGATCTTCTCCTCACGAGGGTTTGGGTATTCTTGAAGCTTTTTGGGTAGCTCAGATAAAGCTGCAATGCGACTTTTATGAGCATCAATGATGGCCTCTAGAGTCTCATTTACTTTATCCACAAAAACAGAACCCCCAGAACTATCCTCAGTCGTACTAGCCTTATTTTGTTTAACACTAGGCTCAGGTTGAGGTTGATGTTCCTCACGCACTTCCTGGGATGTAAAAGTTTTATCCCTCATGTCTTGTTTAGAGGTTTCCTGAGAACTAGAAGTGGATGCACTTTTAGTTTGTTTGTTTCGGTTCTTCCTTCTCCTAGTGGTTTTTTTTCTATTGGACTGTAGGGTCTTGTCCACTAGATTTGTCTTTGCGTCCCTAGTTCGAGGTGTCTCATCAGTCTGTATTTCAGCGTTTCGTGTCTGTGATCGAGTCATGACTCTAAGTGGCACGACATCCTCATTCTCAGATGAAGGTGGTGATGGAATTGTGCCTACAAGGTTAAGTGAAACCTTTGGTTGAGAGGTGCCTTCCTCATGTGGTTTCAACAGACAATCCTTCGGGAAGTGTTCGACACAACACCCTAGACAATATCTCTCTATTGGTGGAAATTGTTGTGCTGTTGTATTGGATCTAGATGCTTGCCTTGAGCGATGTGGACAATCACGAGCCCAATGGGGTTCTCCACACTCATTACAGGGGCCCATTGGTTTGGTCTCTACTTTCCTTGGCTGCCATTGACCTGAGGGGCCTGGAGTCCTAGGTTGGTAGCCGCCTAGCAACATTAAAGAGTTTTGTTCCCCTGGTTGAATCTCCAGTGCTGGGCTTGGGTATGCGGGACTTTCAAAGATATTTTCTTTGGATGAATATGATACATATTCTTCCTCCACATATCCTGGGTTTACCAATTCTCTACACATATTTGAATTGTCATAGTCCACAACCCTTACAGGAGCAGTCCCTGGAGCAGGAGGTTGAGCACCAAGAACAGGTCGTGCTTGTTCTTGTGTCATCGGTGGCTTACGTTCAAAACTAGTATACTGTTGATACATTTGTGGAGCCACTCCACCCCTCGGCTGCTCACGTTCCTGTCTCATTCTCGCAATGCGAGTACATTCCTGTGTGGTATGAGTAAAGTTCCAAGCACAGGCTTGGCACCACTTTTTTGTGGGTTGGTTTGTGACTAGAGGAGAAAAGGTATTACAGTCCTCTGTTTTATGGTCACCGCCACATGCTCCACAAAGATGAGGACCTGTAGGAAGTATACTCCTCATTCTCTGCTGCTGTTGTTGTGGCTGCATGGGTGGACGATAAGTCTGTCCCAATCTCCGTAGGACTAGGTTAGCTATCTGATCTGGATTTACTAGCGCGCTAGACCCTGAACTTTGGTCATCACCCCATTGATTTCTAGGTTTCACCTCAGGGCCAGAACCATCTTGGAACTTGAAGTTATCGGTGAAATCCATAGCATCATGGCAACACTCATTGAAACTTGTATGCTTCTTTGCATAGAGATGTGTATGCAGTGTTGAATTTTTGAGGCCTTTTAAGAAGAGAGAAATTAATCGACTTTGGGCGGGCTTCTCATCTTCTGGGCAACGATTAATGTACTGCTTCATTCTATTTACACAGTCTCTAACACTCTCATTCTCACCCTGCTTGAAAGAGTAGATATGTGCTACTGTGTCATGTTGAATTCCCATCAAGGAAAAAGCAGCAATGAATCTCTCTTCCAAAACTCGTAAAGAAGTTTTGTCAGAAGCTTCTAATGCCTGAAACCAAGCAAGGGCTTTTCCTTCAAGAGTGAGTCCAAACCCTTCTATTTGAGTATGCTTATCAGCAACTTGCTCAGCTCGAACTGCTTGCCTAAAAGCTGCTACATGGTCGTATGGATCTCCCGACCCTTCATATTTCTTTACTAGTTTCTGAAGAGTTGATGGCCTTACTTGTCGTGAATACTCATCATAGGGCCTACGGCCTCTCACTCTCAGTGGAAATTGTTCCTCTCTTTGGAAAGATGGTCCACATGTTTCCAAAATTGGTGTGGGTACCCTATTACCAGCCTCACCAAACCCCTCCAAAGATCTTGTCACCCTCATTTCAGGAGGTGCATTTATAGGAGGCCGAGTTGGCTCTCTTCTCATCCGATTGTCACAGTGGGAAAGATGTTGTTGTGGTGTGACCTGTGGTCGCACATTTGGTGTAGGACGATATCGTGGTGCTAGAGTTGGGCTACTAGCAGAGGTCCACTTAGATGTTGAAGGTCCCTCTCTAGTGAACTCTCGTAGGGGAGGAGCAACAGTTTCTCCAAGAAAGGCTGTCTCTCCTGGTTTGGCTGTATGTGTTGAGAACACTTCCATAAATAATGGTTGTCCTTTCCACGTGAGTTCCCTAATCTCTTTCCAATCTAACGTTCGATATTCATTGGCCCATTTATCAACTATTCTGTTCATGTGTCCTGCACACTTCTCAACTACCACTACATAAGCTAGAGGAAGGTCCAGCTCTGGCGATTTTGTTGTGGCATAGTATCCCTCTAACGAATCCTTATAGACCTCTTGAAGTGGGTCATCCTGTAAGACCTTCGTCACAGGAATTTGTCGTACAAACTCCCATTGGCATTCAGCCCCCTGATCCATTTTACACTTGCCTTTCCTATCCTTGTCCAAATTTAGATCTACAAGAAGTAAATCATCTATGGTGGATGGCTTTGAGGATTGGGCATTGGATGGTCCAGGCATGTCCGGCTCGATAAGCCAGTCATCTCTAGACTCTTTTGCTCTGGAAAGTTGTGAATAGTCTAACAACTCAGTTTTAGAGAGCTCCCCTAATTTGTCTACCTTTTCTGGATGGTAGGTGACTTCATAGCGTACACCATCTCCACCCATATACATGTTACCCTGGTCATTGACTAGAGGTGCTCTGTCAAGTTCTGAGAATATGTCGGCGATCTTAACAAGGTACCTTTGTTGTGGGTCCCTAAAGATCTCAGCTCCTTGAGCATTTGTGTAGACATATTGGAGTCGCACATTGAATGTTAACCCCATGGTGTCGGCTTCAAATGGATTAAAGGATCTTGAGGGTGTCCTATTTTGGACTACGGGATGACTAGTTGATGGCCCTAGATTGTCCATGGACAATGAACTAGTTGTTCTAGAGGAAAGGGTATCGGATTGGGATTCAGAAAGGGTTTCAGCAATATCTGCCAAATTGCCTACCGATTGGGTCCCACTTTCTTGCGTAGGTACTCGAGAAGGTGCCCTAGACTCTACAAGACGTCCCGACCGCAAGTGCATAAGGTCAAATTTTTTTGGTTTTGTTATGTGTTTTTGTTTTGTTTTGGTTTTTGGTTTTTTTGTGTTTTGTTTTTTTTGATAAAAATATATATATATTTGTATATATATATATATATTTTTTACCCTACCTAACCACTAAAGGCAACTAAAAAAGAAAATGTATGGTGTACTTATCTAACCTATTTTTTTATTATTTGTTTTTTAAATGTTTTTTTTTTAAATGATTTTATGTTTTTATGATTTTTACTTTTTTTTAACACAAAAATTATGAATCACACTAAAAAATACTAATTATGCACAAAGTTTAAAAAAAATTTAAAAAATGCAAGTTAAACTAATTATGCAAAAATTTAAAGAATGAAGAATTACAAATTATGCAAAAAAGTAGACTCCTAAAAAATCAAAAAATTTTCTTTTGTCTTCTTTTTGTTTTTTCCTCTCTTTTTTTGGTTTTTATTGTTTGTTTGTTTGTTTGTTTTTTATTTTTATTTTATTTTATTATTTTTTTTAAATAAATTTCGTGCCAAAAAATATGAGTTTACTAATTATGCATTATTTACATACTTCTAAAAAATTAAAAATTAAAAAATGCAAGCTACCTTAATTATGCAAAATAATGGTTTCAAAATACAAAAATAAAAATTGTTTTTTTTCTTTCTTCTTTTTCTTTTTCTTTTTTTTTTCTTTTGTTTTGTTTTGTTTTTATTTTTATTTTATTTTTGTTTTTGTTTTTAATAACAAAAAGTTAAAACAATGCAAATCTACTCTAATTATGCTAAAAATTACAGAAATAAAAAAATAAAAAATATGCACACAATATGGACTCCTAAAAAAAATAAAAAGAATTTTTTTATTTTATTTTTATTTATTTATTTTTATTTTAATTTTTTCTTTCTTTCTTCTCTCTATAATTTTTTTTAAGATTTTCCACTATTCTCTTTTTTTTTTTTTTAAATTCTTTTTTTTCTTTTTTCTTCCTCTTTTCTTTTCTTTTTTAATCTCTTTTCTTTTTTTGTCCTTTTTTTTAATGCCTTTTTCTTTTTCTTTTTCTTTTTTAAAAAAGATATTATATATATTTTTTTTTGTTTTTATATTTAAAAATACAAAAAAAAACTTAAAAAATAAATAAAAATAAAAAAATAAAAAAAAAAAGAAAGATTTCCACCTACCTTATCCGCACCGCTCGCCGCTCTCGCTCCCGGATTTCCCGCCGCACCGCTCGCCGGGTGCACGTGCTTGCCTTCAACGCGCCTGCCTGCTTCTTTTTTGCCTTCCGCTCTTTCTTCTTCGCCGGCCTCAGAACCGCCGTCGTCCTCTGCTCCTTTGCTGCTACCCGCTGCCAGTCTCCACGCCAACTCTCCACGCCAACATCAGCCGCCTACGCCGACGCTTCTGCTGTCGCCGTCAACGTCTGCTGCCAGCCGTCACCTCTACGTCCGTTTGTCGCCTACTCCAACCACCACACCGTCGCCTCCACGCAGCCCGTCAGCTTGCAGGTGGCTTTTTTAACTTTATTTTTTTTTTTTTCGCCTCCTTTCCGTCACCACCTCTGCTGTCGACCACCTCTGCTGTCGCCGTCAGCCTCTTCTTGCCTTGGCTCTCTTTTTTTGTTCTTCGCTGGCCTCAGAACCGCCGTCGTCCTCTTCCTCGCCAACTGCAGGCTTGCTACAGCCCACCAACTACACGTCTTCCGCCTCTGCTGTAGCAGCCTCCTCCCGTTTTTTGCTTCTGCCGGCTGCCCAGCAGCAGCTGCCGTCAACGCTGCTCGCCTCAGACCTTCCCGCCTCAGACCTTCGCTCGTCTGCTTGCGTACCCAGCTGCAGCCAACAGCCACACCGCCTCTGCTTCTTCGCCAGCTACCAAAGCCGCAGCCTACAGCTTCACCGCCAGCTTGCAGATATATAAGGAAATATAAATATATATATATATATATATATATATATATATTTCTTTTTGTTTCTCTTCACTACTGGGCCTAACCGCCTCTGCACTCACTTCAATCGGCTACTCAACAGCGGCGCATACATACATATACATATGTATCTAAATAGATATATATATATGTATATATGTCTATTTATTTATTTATTTTTCTTTGCTGCGAGGACTCCCCACAAAACTACAAAACACAAAACGATAAAGGAAAAACAGCCGTTTCACTACTTCTTACCAACTTCTCGCAAACCTCGTCAAAGATGAAAAAACTGAAAGTACTTAAATCTGAATAATGGCGGGATTTCTCTACCGCAATGGGGTTTAAATTTTTTTCTTGCTTCTCATAAAAAAATAAAAACACACAAGGCGCCCTTGAGATCACACACTCAATGCCCTAAACCTCAAAATAAAAAGAAATAGTGGTAGTAATGCAAGCTTCTCAACCGGTTTTGAGTCTTCTCCCCGGCAGCGGCGCCAATGGAGAGACGGAAAACTCTCTCTCTTGTAGCAAGAGGAGTACGATCCACACTAAGCTCAATCCAATGGGATTTGCATCCCTTTCGGAGCTAGGGATTCGACCCGTACCGGTGCACAAGAGCTTATCCACAAATGGAGAGAATGCTCATGGCTACCATCACTTGACACTAGACTAAGCATACACACAAGCTCAACTTGTCCTCATTCCTACACACCCATTCATTCACAAATACAAGCAAGAGGAATACAATCACTATGCACTCAAGCAAAGAGAAAGACCTCACTCCACTCCTATCTTCCTACAAGCATGCACACATTCAAGCATCAAGCTTCCATGAAAGCTTCAAATCAATCCATGTACTCAAAAATGAAATACTAAAAGCATGCATAAGAGTAAAATGATTAGAGAAGAGGATGAGAAAGACTCATGACATTGCTAATGATTCAATGAAGAGATTTATCTCATACAAAGATGTAGATGGGGTGAGAGAAGAGTCTTCACCTCTATGGAGAAGAGGGAGAGTAGGTCTCTCAAAGGAGCTCTTGCATGAACTAAGCCCAAAAGTGTACCTAAGCTCTCAAATGAGCCACCTTTCATACAAAAATTCTAGGACTCCCATAAGTCCCCATGTGGGATTATTATCAAACCCTCTCCCACATTCATCTACAAAGTGGGACTCTTTTCAAGAGCCCTAAGTATCGTTTTTGTTGCATCCTGGTATTGATCTTCATTTGCAAGCAACACTTCAAAATCTTCACATTGATGACCCACCAAGTACAGAGGACGAAGAGGAAGGTGATGATATTGACAACAAAAATGACACAGATGATGATAAAGAAGTTGGGGATGCTATAGACTTTGAAGATGCAGGGCAAAGGAATGAAGAGGACCAAGGGAATGATGCTCTATTCAATGAGGATGCCGAAGACAATTTTGAAGATATTGGAAGGCATGAAAATGATGATGAAGGTGGGAATGGTGATGATATATTGGATTCTGCAAAAGCCATGGAAGCTACAAATGTTGGGGTTGCTATGGCCGTTGAGAAGATTGGGGATACAGATGTCAACAAGGCTTTCCATGCTCATAGCCCATCAAGCTCTCAACCAAAGAAAGGTAGAAAAGTGCATTGATAGTGCTTATTATGAATGTACAACGAATGGTGATCATTGAAAGGAGCTTATCAACAACTAATATTAGCATAGGTTTTGTTCAAAGTGTGGATTTGTTGAAATAATTATTTGTCTTTTGATTAATACATTGGCTTTTTATCCTTTATTTCATGCCAACGTCTAGTACAAATGATGATGCACACTTACTATTAAGAAATTACTCCATATCCTAGTGTAGCAGTGAGGCTCAAAATTAAGTTTGAGCCTAATACAAATGATGACGCACACTTACTATTAAGAAATTACACTTACTCCATATCCTAGTGTAGCGGTGAGGCTCAAACTTAAGTTTCAACCGTATCTCCACTTATGTCCAACCTTGGGGATGTCTTCCAACACAAGGCACAATCTCAAGTTGAGCGATCTTTACGTTGCCCTTGTAAGTGAGGCTCAAACTCAAGTTTGACTCTTATGTTATGGTTCCTAATTCATTATGGTACATCAGTCGAAGTTTAGTAATCTAAGTCAGGATACAAAGTATATGTGTAGATATAAAAATGACTAGTATTGTATTAGCCTTGGTGTATTATTTAAATCCTAAAAGTAATAGCATTTTATTTTAATCTTACAGATATATACAAAGAAGGGAAAGACGAAGATAACATTGCTCAACTAGAACATCATCATGAAAGCCCTACTAGAGAGATCAACTCTCATGATTTAAATGCTAGAAATAATGAAGACAACATGGTGGAGGTAGATCACATCGATGATTCAGCTTTGCAAACATCTTCAAGGCCTTCAAGTGATAGGACTAAAGAGACTAAGGACATTCCTAATTTGCAAGTTAATGTTGAGGTTAGTGAGAATAAAGATAAAGTTAATGAAGAGCTTCAAGAGACTTCTGCAACCAAGGAGAGACAAGAAGAGATTGTTGAACAAATGGATGAGGCTACATATGCTACAAATAAAGGGAAAATAGTTGAAATCAAGGACTCTGTGGCAGAGGGTGTTGAAGAAATTGATGAGGCTACATATGCTACGAATAAAGAGAGAATAGTTGAAATCAAGGACTCTGTGGTGGCAGAGGGTGCCAAGAAACCTAAAGGTATATCTTTTTCAATAGGATGTTATTTAAGATGATTTATTCAGCAATTTTGTGTGTTAAAAAGTATGTTTCTCAGCGAGAGTTGTTTTTGCAGGTATAGCTACTTCTAACAATCACAAGTTAAGTACGCAAGAAATAGAGCAACGTGTTGAGGAGCTACGTTCCGATACACAAAAGAGTAGGCCTCTAGGAAGTTTATATTCTTTTGAGAGAGATGGAGATAGATTAGTACTTCAATCTTCACCAATCAATAGGGAAATGCAATCAAGTCTAGGAGCCATCGTCATAGATGAGTATGGGAGCATGAAACGAAAGTAAACTTGTGGATGTTTTGTTGTAATTAGCTCTCATTGATAATATAGGATCACTTGTTTTAATATTGTTAAGTATGTAAACACATTAAAGTGTTATCATTCTTCTGTATTGTATGCAAAAAATATTCCTCGTGCAATCACCATAAAGAAACATGCACTTATACTTGATCTTAATGGAGTTTTACTCAACAAGGAAGAGAAGAGGCATCCACAAAAAAATTGTATTCGAATTGATATTGGTCGCACCACAGTTGTTATTCGCCCCGGGTGTTTTGAATTTTTGGATGAGATTTGCTAGTACTTTCATGTTGGTATTGTTGAGATATCGAGCTCTAGTGAGGCGGTGGACACTGATGACCCGCCTGGGGGATAGGCCCCGCACTTACACCACTGGCATGGTTGGTGAGATCTTGGGTGATATGCGGCCAGTGGGATGACAGGCTGTGTGACAGCCACTCTAGAGACTGGCATAGTTATAGCGCCAGCTCATTTAGTCGGGTTCACACTATAGAGAACCCGTGTATGTATTTGGTTGAGTACCTTTCATATTGTGTGTACTCTTATTCTTGTATATGGTGTGTTGAGTGTTGAGTAGAGAAGAAGAAGATTTTCAGCCTCTCACCTTGTGTGTTCTCTATTAGGGTTTTGTGAGTGTGTGTGTGTGCTTGCAAGAGCTCAAGCTCTCTTCCCCCCTACATCTTTTCATGGTATCAGAGCCTGGTTCGTGCTAAGGGCTGAGCTGCAAGCAAGAGAACCACAAGAAGCGGTACGAGGGTAAGAGCTACAACTACTCTTCCCTATTGTGTTGGTGACTACACCCTTGTCGGGAGCTCTACGGGAGGCACCGGCAAACGATCTCCGATTGAGGAGCTTTCTTCGCGGGAGTGAAGCTACAGGGCAACTATACAGTCCTTTGGACTAGTCCTTCGGACTGATATTTTCGGGCCAAAAACGCGTTTCGGGCGCGTCTGGACCTCTGTTTTTCAGAAAGCAGGCGATTTCGAGCACTGCGGGTAAGTCATCGATTCTCTGCAGAACTCTGTTTTAAGAACTGCAGGAAGACAGATTGACTGTGCAGACACTGTGGGTGCTGCAAAGAGGTCTACAGTTGCCATTGGGTGTATGTATGTGCATTGAGGTCACTGGTTGTGACATTTGAGTGGACTGCAGTACCGCTGTGCAGAAAATACAGCAGTTGTGCAGAAAAACCAGAGTGCAGTTTCTGGTAAAATTGTGTGTTTGGCAAGATGTCTAATGATGGCATAACACAGATTGTGGCTGAGAAGCTGGACAAGAATAACTTCCATGCTTGGAGGTTCAGGCTGACTAATTTCCTGATGGGAAAAGGCTATTGGGACTACATTGAAGGTGAGCATGAAGAGGCACCGGAGATACCGGATATAAATCCGACTGCTGCAGATGTGAAAGAGTTTAAAGATTGGAACCAAGGAGCCAGGAAGGTTATGTATTGGCTTTCCATCAGTATACAGGACACCATGATTGGGCACATTCAGGATGCCAAGTCCCCCAAGGAGGCGTGGGACACCTTGGTAAAGCTTTATGAAACAAATACCAAGGCACGTAAGATACAGTTGAAGAATGAACTTCATACTGTGGAGAAAAAGAGCATGTCTGTGAATGACTATGCGTTGAAGATAAAGGGCATCGTGGAATCCCTTGCATCTATTGGTGTGTCAGTAGATGATGATGACAAGGTGGAAGTCTGTCTACGTGGTCTCGGGCCACAATACAAGGCGTTTAAGACGTCTATTCAGACTCGGGAAAACATTCCCAACTTTACAGATTTGGTGTCTATGCTGATTATCGAAGAGAAGAGCTTGGGTGAAGACCAACAGACTTCACAAAGCAAAAACAGTTCAGAGCAACAGGCCTTCTACACGAGTTCAGGAAGAGGACGAGGTAGAGGAGGCCGTGGACGCGGTCAAGGAGGTGGCCGAACAGGTAATCAGAATTATGGCCAGCAGCAGCAACAACAACAACAGTCCCAGAATCAACAACAACAACAACACGCAGGTGGAAGAGGCAAATTCAGAGGCAGGGGGAGTCAAAGAGGCCGTGGAAATTGGCAAAGGCAATATAATGATGCACGTGAATGCTATTATTGTGGTAAGCCTGGACATGTGCAGTCAGAATGTTATAAGAAGCAGGCTGACATGCAAAATGGGAAAGTGCAGCAAAACAACTATGCATCCTCAAGCAGAAATAATGAGGATAATGAAAGGTTGTTTGTTATGCAGCATGTCGTTGTATCTGGGCACTAAATGCCTGATACTTGGTAATGGAAATATCATAAAAAGAACAAACACTAGCACAAAGACATTCCCTTTAGCAGAAAATCATAACAGTAAAACGGAATACGAAACATCATGCAGAAAATCCACTACACACAGTAATCCTGAACAGATGATCAGAATTCATTGATATCATAATCATGCAAGGGATTACATTTCCGCTTCCTCATCTTCTACAATTCTGAATATCAGTTATGCGCCTTCCCATGATCAACTAACTACATCTCTTCATATCTTTCCCTTCCCACGAATTCCTAAGCAACTACCCAAAAGGATCATTCACATATATAGAATTCGGATATTCCAACTTAGGTAAAGTTAACCCCTAACACATGGCACAGCCCGGTGGTTAGGTTTTCGAGAAAACCCGACTCGGACCCATAAATCCCTGATCAAACCATCCATTGTCTTTACATTGCTTCAAAAAGAAAACACAACTACAAACTGAAAACAAAATCCTACTAAACTAGAAATCCTAAAACACTAGAAAAGCATAAATTACTAATGTAACACCACCGGCTCCAATGGCTTCGGCGGATCATCTTTAATCTTTGAAGCTTCCACCGGCTCCAGATTGACGACTGGAACAGTAATCTGATCTGCAGGCATTACATCCTGTGACACCATCTGAATGACTTCAGCCTGGCCAACTGCTTCCTTGTCAACATCCGACATAATCTCCACAGTTTGTTCATGATCCCCCAGAGTAGCCTGCTCTGTATCCAACTGTCCCTCATTAGGCAACTCCATAAAACACATGGCTTGAACTTGCTTCTCAAACTCCAACAATTTCAACATCAAAGCATCCTTTTCCGACTGTAACCCTGCTACTTGATCCAACAATATCTGCTCAGATTCAGAAATGAAAGCTCCACTTAATGTATGAAATGGCTTCATCACCCAGGCTTCAATCCGATCTCGGATACCTTGCCACAGTTTGACTCCCACCTCAGTTAAGCTCCTCCTAATCACTGCTAAATCAGACTCTGAAACTAACACTCCCTCTACATCTTCATTACTCTGAGATAGCATCTGTCTTTCAATAGCCAACAATGGTTGAATACGTTGAACTAACATCTGATTCTCCACCTGCAAACCCACATTTTGCTCAGACAACACTTCCAACTCTTTATGCATCTTCTCCTGCAATTGATTTGTCCATTCTTGAAACAATCCCAACGACATCTTTGTCTTCACCAAATTTCTCTGACACTCTGCTGCCTGGTCTTTCTCTTTAACCACTGCCTCCTGAGCCTGAACTAACAACATCTTAGTTTTCACTAACTCCTCCTCTTGATGCTTGACTTTAAGCTGATAAGTAGCTTTCGATCTCGACTGCTCCTGGATAACCCGAACCTGCTGTTTCCAATCTGCAATACTACTCTCCTGCTTCCGAACATACTCTTGGACCTTATTCAAAGACCAGAGCACATCCTGCAACTCTCCACTCTGAACACTCTGTTCTGCTTCCTTAGCTATGACTATAACAGAATCCCACTGATTTGACTTAACAGGTGTAAAATCCATCGTCTTTACCACATCTTGGATCGCAGATGAATCCACATCCAATTTTCTCTTCTTGCTAAAAGTGAATTTCTTACCCACTGAAACTAAGGATGGATCAGTACCCACAGACTCTGTGGCCTGATGCAACAAATCTAACCCTTTCGGAACATCAGGTGAGACCAACACCTCCTTGGCTTCAGAGCGAGTATAGCCTGCTTCCATCAAATCCTTAAACACATTCATCTTGTCAGGCTGATGCTCAAATCCTAATGGAGAATCCACTGCTCCTTCCGGGACAACGTCATCCTGACCCGGTTCTTCAAGACCACCATGCACTGGTTGAGTCGGCAAAAGAGTCAATTTGCTGGCAGAAATCATAGGAACCTTCGCAAACAAAGCTGCTAAGAACGCCGACAGCCGAGAAGTGACTTGAGACTTCCTCTTATCAGTGATTTCCACCTCCTGCAGAATTCTAGTGTGCACCAAAGAAGCCCAACTAACTTTTCCCCCTTTCTCAGCATACAGCAAAGGTGCAAAATTGTCTTTTGACATGTATTCCAATTTGATTACCTGACAAATGCGTTCAAGGTACCATCTTAAATGCTGACGACGGGGTTCAGCGACATTCTTCACCATGTAATAGGCTCGAGACCCCTGTGGAAGCCCAAATTCCTTCCTCATGGCCACATCCGAACACTTTGCCACAGCCACAGTTTCTTCATAATGGAGATGAAACACTGCTGCTACCAATTGAGGTGTCAAACCCACAGTCGCAGAGAGGTAACCATTCCTCTTACGAATCACCTCCAACTGCGTTTTGGCATACACATTCTCCCGCCATCTGTCCCACGGCAAAGATGCAAACTCCCATAATCCAATGGTCTGCAACCACTGAGTAGTCGCCTCCTCTGACAAATCCAGATGAACAGAAAAATCCAAGAAAGGATCCATTAAAGCCTGCAAAGTATTAGCTTCCAACCCCCCTACCTCTGCAGACAGCGCATCCTCAGGGTCGAAATCTTCATCAGCCTCCACAGACGCACGAACAGAAAGCTCCTTACTGGCGGCGGGTTGTTGACGCAGTCGCCGGGGAGAAGAGCGCTCCACAGGAACCACCTTAAGCGGCATCGAACGCCCCATCTCAGCCAGCGCTTGACGCAGGGAATTCAGCTTTGCTAAGCGCTCTGCGTTATTCATGCAAAAGGTCTCCTCCAAGCATGCCAAAATTGAAATGTGCATGACAAAACCCCCACACGTGGTGATATAAAACACAACGTCACCCAGTCGGCCAAATCTACCACACATGCCCGACTTCCTATCAAGATCCTCCACTTGTACACTAGCGGACATCCCCAAATTTTCTAACACATCCCCACTTACACCGTCACCTAATTTGCTCACTAATGCGGATATTCCTCCATCTGCTAAAACTCCGACCTCTGCGGTTACTCCGACCACTGGTGGCTGACCCACAAACTTCTTCAATCGGAAACCATTAATCGGTTTCTCAACCAGAGTCCCAAACATATCAGCAAGTCGGAAAGTACCCTGACCACAATCCTCCATGATTTTGTACGGCCCTATGTACCTCAGCTTTAATTTACCCGGATGAGGACCAAGCTTCGAATTATACAGCAAAACCCAATCCCCAACCTGAAAAACTTTGAATTTGATCTGTCTACTTACCCAAGCCTTCCGCCTTTGCTGAATCACCTCTGTGATATACCCACTAACAATCCTATCCTCTTCGAGCTGACACAGCATCTGCTGTCGGAACTGAACAGATTCTTCCAGTGATAACCGATCAGCAATAGCCACCCGCAAACTAGGAACTACATACTCCATCGGAACCACCGCCTCCAAACCATACACCAGCTTGAAAGGTGTCAGACCTGTAGTGACTTTAAAAGCTGTACGGAATGACCATAGAGCAGAATCAAGCTTCACATCCCAGTCATCCCGATTCTCTGCTACTATCTTCTTCAAAATCTTCACCAAGATCTTGTTGGAGCTCTCTGCTTGACCATTGGCTTGAGGATGATAGGCAGTAGACTTCTTATGCATAATCAAATGAGTCTTGGTCAACTCAGCAATGACAGCATTGAGAAAATGAGTACCCCGATCACTAACCAATTCCACTGGGCACCCAAACCTGGTCATAATGTTGTGATAGAGAAACCTAGCCACACTGTTGGCAGTATTATCTTTCAAAGCAACAGCTTCCACCCACTTCGTACAGTAATCAGTAGCCACCAAGATATAACGACAACCTGTCCGCTTGGACTTAGGCTTGATTGGCCCAACAAAATCCAAACCCCACTTCTGAAAAGGATCTAAGGGCAGAATCGGATTATCCGCCATGCGGTCTGAAGCTCCGAGCTGCCCCAACTGTTGACAAACCAAGCAACTCCGAGCATAATTGTGTGCATCCTTCAGCACGGTAGGCCACCAAAGCCCAGATTGAAGAATCTTCTTACCTGTAATGTCTCCAGAAAAATGCCCACCTGCAATGCCACCATGAGCCTCTTGCAGAACTGCTGATTGCTCAAATTCTGGGACACAGCGACGGATAATCTGATCTATCCCCCTCTTGTACAGAGCACCTGCAATCACCAAAAAAGGTTTACTCCGGAGTACCAGCTTTCTCCGTTGATCAGTGGAAAATTCCACTGGCAGGGTGCCATCTGTCAAGAAACTCAACATCTGATCATACCAAGAATCCAATATCGGCACAGTAGCTGAAAACAAAACCGAATCAGGTAAATGATCATCCACCCCTTCAGCTACTTCCCCAAGCTCCAACCTACTCAAATAATCCGCTACAGCATGCTCCTTTCCCGGGGTATGTAGGATCAGAAAGTCAAACTCCTGGAGTAGAAGCATCCACCTAGCTAACCTACCCGTCAAGTGTGGTTTCTTGACCAGATACAATAAGGCCTGATGATCTACATGGAAAACCAGCTTATTGCTCAACAGATAATGCCGGAACTTGTGAAGAGAATACACCATCCCCAAAGCTTCCCTCTCCGTAACGGCATAATTCCTTTCAGCACTTGTCAACATCTTGCTAGCATAGTACACTGGTCGAAACCAACCCTTAACCTTCTCCTGCATGAGTACAGCCCCTACGGCAATGTCCGAAGCATCGACAAAAACATGAAATGGTAACCCCCAATCAGGAGGTAGCACTATCGGTGCCACCACCAATATCTTCTTCAGAATTTGAAATGCCTTTTCTTGAACTGGAGACCACACAAAATCCACGCCCTTCTTGGTCAAATGAGTAAGGGGTGCACACACATCTGAAAGATATCGCAAAAACCTACTATGCCACTTAACCTGCCCCAAAAACCTGCTTAATTCCTTAAGATTACGTGGTGCGGAAGCCTTCTGAATTGCCTCAATCTTCTTTGCATCAATCAAGATGCCTTCCTGGGACACCACATGGCCCAAGAGAATCCCACGCCTTACCGCAATAGCACATTTGAAGGGATTAAGAGCTATGCGGAACATCCGACAGCGCTCCAAACAGAGCCTCAGGTGCTGTAAGTGCAAAGCCTTTTTACCAAAGACACTAAAATCATCAAGAAAGGCTCGCATAAAATCCAACAGATATGGCTCAAAAGCCTTCTGAGCCACAAAGGAAAATGATGGTGGGCCATTCTTTAATCCAAAGCTCATCACCGTGTAAGCAAATGCTCCCCACTCAGTGATAAAGGCCGTCTTATCCACATCCGCCGGTGCCATCCTTATCTGATTATACCCTGAGAAACCATCCAAAAAACTATACATCTCATGACCAGCCACAGCATCAAGGAGGGTATCACAGAACGGTAACGGAAACGGGTCAGTAATTGTGGCAGCATTCAACTTCCTGTAGTCCACACACACCCTGATCTTGCCATGCTTCTTGGGCACGACCACAATGGGAGACAGCCAAGTCACCTCATTGACCTGCTTGATAAACCCTACCCGTAATAGCTTATCCAGCTCCTCCTTGACCTGCTTGGCGAAATTTGGATTCATGCGATACCGCTGTTGGATAACAGGAACAGCATCACTCTTCAAATTGATGCGGTGCTGATGTAAAGCTGGATCAATGCCCTTCATATCAGAATACTCCCAAGCAAACACATCTCGAAACTCCACTAACAGTTTCTGCAAGTCCTCCTTAAATTGACCTTCAACATGCACACTAACTCGAACCATCTTAGGATCGGATGCAGTACCTAAATTCATGTCCTGTAATTCATCTTCCTCCACCCTGATGGACTTCTGCAAACGCCGTTCATATTGCTGTTCAGCTGCTATAATGGCTTCCTGCTCGGTTACAGTATGCACCTGCTGAGCCTTGGCAGCTAAAGCTTCTTCCACAGCCCTCTGTAAAATATTGCCTTCCATTATCTGGCCTGGAACCACCTGGATCTCCTGCTCGGGCACCACACTGTCTTCAGTCGGACCATCCGATGATTGTGCCTCCCCCTCGACACTCTGCGGAACTGCCGAGACAGGTTGTCCAGTATTCTGATATCGGGTGACAATAGCTTCCACATCTACATCAAAGACCGGTACAACCGTTGGATTTGCTTGCATATATGCCTCCTCCTCATCTTCACCTACATCACTTGCCAAATGAATGCCCTGAGCACATAAAGGCTTCTGCCCCTGCGGAAAGAGAACTTTGGATAACATGGACAAGCGAGTTGTCTTCTTGCCCTGCCTGATCACCACAGTATTATCCTCCCAATCCTGCTTGACACGGGCAATTTTAAACCAGGGGCGGCCTAGCAACATGGCATAGGCAGACCCGCTATCCTGCATCCGGAGCACCACAAAATTCACAAGAAACGACAGACCACCCACCTTAATAGATTGATTCTTAAGAATCCCCAAAGGTTGAAGTCGCCTCTGATCTGCCATCCTTACTTGAAAAGGTGCTGGTGCTAACGCCCCCAACTTCATACGGAGGTAAACGGTCTCCGGTAGAATATTGACTCCTGAACCCCCGTCCAGTAAAACCTCTTCAAACTTGTGCCCGTGGAATGCCACCTTAATCACTGGGACTTGAAAATCCACATCTGCGGACTCAGCTTGAGAAACTCCCACAAACGGGGCTTGATCCTCCACCATCTTGGCTGGAACTGGCTCCTGCAGCTTCCCCAACAGCTGTTCCCGGAAAGCCGGTACCATGCTCAACAGCTGATCCAAGGAAATTTGAATAGGCGCATGCATGAGTGCATCAAATAGATCCCCAGAACCTGGTACTGTTTCAGTTACCTTAGGAACGGGATCGGAATGGACCACCGCAATCTTGCCTGGAAGTGGATCACAAGGTGGCTGGGCTGGAATCGGTTCCTCCGACAACTGTGCCTTTAGCAGTGGCTCCATTGGTTCCACCGGGAGCTGCTTCTGCTGGAGTTTCTGAACCTGACTGGAAACTTTTCTACGAACCACCTCCTGGTCCTCCCAACTGATAGGTCCCTTACCCTTTGCACGGGTAACAGCCAAAGTGTCCACTAAATCTTGCCCCGTACAATCCCCAACGTGCATACCCGTGGAGCACGCCTCCTGCGCATCAACAGAGCTAGAAGCGTTCAGCACGTGGAACTGCTGCGGCACACCCTGAAGATGGGAAACCCCCGCGCTGGCCCCCCCGGCCTGATCTCCCACCATCTCTATCAGGATGGCATTTGCTTGAGCTGGAGGGCGCTGCTGCTGCTGGTCCTGGGGAGGTCCCTGACCCCGATTCCCCTCATTGAATCGAATGACAGGTTTCCCTCTTTCCTCCCTATGCTTACACCATAATTCACAGGCCGGACCAATTCGATGCCCGTCTTTTGCACAGTAATCACACAGTGGCACACCCTGAGGTCCCCTCTGAAACCCTTGCTGCCCCTGCCAATTAGGTCTTGGAGCATATGGTCTTGGAGGCCGATTATAGGGAACATGCGGAACGGTCGGAACCACCGGATTAGCCTCGGCAACTTGCTGAGGTGGTGCTCGCTGAACCACATTGGGTGGCACCTTGCCTCTGTAGTTGGGGTTGTACCAACAGGCACTCGTAAGATGGCCGTCCTTCTCACAGATATGGCAGTACTGTTTCTCCTTGGGCAAGACAGCTGCATACCCCAAGGCTTTAAGTTTGTGAAGAAGCTTTTTCTCCTTCTCCGCCCTAACCTGTTTCTCTTTATCTTTTTTCAGCTTAGCCTTCCTTGAGGCCTTTTTCTTCTCACTTTGCCCCTCATCCTCCGATTCATCAGATGAGCATGCCGACTCGGCCTCACTATCCGAGTCTGACTCAGTCGAACTATCCGACTCTGAGCCATCCTGCTTCCTGCCCTTCCGTTTGTCCTTCTGAATGCCCAGGCGCTTTTCCACCCGAGAGGCAGCTGTCACGAGGTTATCAAAGCCGCCGGCAATATCCACATTTGCGACAGCACTCTTCAAGTTCCTCCGCAGTCCTTTGACAAAGTAACTGGCAAGCATTTCATCCGAGGGTCTTTCATTACCCTGCAGTCTGGCAGCCAATCCCCGAAACTTCTGAGCATAATCCTCCACTAACAGATGCTTCTGTTCCATGGCCTTGATCTTTTTGACGATATCAGTAGGAGTTTTCTCCTTCCTGAACCGGGCCAAAAACGCATCCTTCAAAGCATTGAAATCTGCAAAGTGGGCCAAGCCATATTGGCTAAACCAACTCATTGCTACCCCCTCCAGGGTTGCGGCAAACTGCTGCAATTTCACCGGATCTCCAAAATGGGCAGGGTACCCACTGGCTTGCCATCGGGTCTCGAATTGAGCCACGTGACAGTCTGGGTCTTCCTTAGGCTTTGCCTTAAATTTGGCCGCCTTAACCGTTGGATTGGGTGGTGGTGCAGCCATGTTCACAACTCCTGGTAGTGGATTAGCTGGTGGCGGATTTTTCAATGCATCAAATTGCAACCGTCTCTGACTCCGAACAGGCGGTCTGGACAGAAATAGGGCACCAACAAATTGATGCAAATGACGCCGAGCTTGCTCCGGGCTAGCGACATTCTGCCCCGGCCCTTCTGGAAGTGGTGTCGTATGCTCGACAGCGTCCGCCGCGTCCACGCCGGTCTGCGCCAATTGGCCCTCAATTACGCCAGCAGAAACCGACGTAACCGCCACAGGTGGCCCTTCCGCAGCATCACCGCTTCCACTGCTAGAAGCTTCCGACCTGTCATATCTGCGCTTCCTGGCTTGTGCCCTCGTGAAATGAATGGGACTAGTTTGCCGCTCCCGATCTGACATTCAGGCGAGACACAAACAGCACAGCACAAAACAACCCCATACCCAACAAAACAAGACAATGCTGAGTATGCGAACACCGCAGGATCGCCAATGTGTATCTGGGCACTAAATGCCTGATACTTGGTAATGGAAATATCATAAAAAGAACAAACACTAGCACAAAGACATTCCCTTTAGCAGAAAATCATAACAGTAAAACGGAATACGAAACATCATGCAGAAAATCCACTACACACAGTAATCCTGAACAGATGATCAGAATTCATTGATATCATAATCATGCAAGGGATTACATTTCCGCTTCCTCATCTTCTACAATTCTGAATATCAGTTATGCGCCTTCCCATGATCAACTAACTACATCTCTTCATATCTTTCCCTTCCCACGAATTCCTAAGCAACTACCCAAAAGGATCATTCACATATATAGAATTCGGATATTCCAACTTAGGTAAAGTTAACCCCTAACAGTCGTGAATGCCATGTCTGAAAATGTTGATGCAGCACAAAAAGATAATGTATGGTATGTGGATTCAGGCGCTTCGAACCACATGACGAGTCATGGAGAGTGGTTCAAGGAGATGAAAAACCCGGAAAGACCAGGTTTTGTGGAAACAGGGGATGACACTGCTCATCCAATTGCCCACATTGGAGATGTGCCATTATCTATGCAGGATGGCAAAGTGAAGTACCTTGCAGATGTACTTCATGTACCGAACATAACAAAGAATCTGGTTTCAGTTGGCCAGATGATTGAGCAGGGTTTGCAGGTTCGGTTTAACCCTGATGGGTGTTATGTTGAAGATTTCAAAGACAAGTGCAGGTTGGTTGCAAAAGGCAACAGAGTGGGCAGAATGTTTACGTTGGATGTAGACATGCCTGAAATGAGTGCTGCGATGTTTGCAAATGGTTCAGGAGTTGTTGCAGACACAGACATATGGCATAAAAGAATTGGACATGTAAATGTGCAGAGATTGAAGTCTATGCAGACAAAAGGAATTGTGACAGGGCTGCCAAAATTTAAAGTGGAAGGTATGCAGAAAATATGTGAAGCATGCCAATTTGGGAAGCAAACAAAGCATGTGTTTCCACGCAATAGATATGTGAGCAGAAATCCACTAGATGTTGTGCATTCAGATGTATGGGGTCCTACGAAGACCGTGTCTATGGGAGGCTGCAGGTACTATGTCACTTTCATTGATGACCACACAAGGAAAGTGTGGGTATATTTCATGAAGGAGAAGAGTGAGGTGTTCACTCACTTTCAAAATTTCAGATTTTTGGTTGAAAAGCAAACAGGGAAATATGTAAAGTGCCTAAGGTCAGATGGAGGGGGAGAGTACTTCTCCAATGAGTTCTCTGAATTCTTGAAGAAGAATGGTATTCGGAGACAGTTCACATGCAGATATACTCCGCAGCAAAATGGAGTTGCTGAGCGGAAAAACAGGCACATTGCTGAGATTGCGCGAGCATTGATGGAGGAGAAGAATATGCCGCATTGCTATTGGGCTGAGGCTGTTTCTACAGCAGTATACATCATGAACAGGACTCCAACTGCAGCCATACATGATGTAACTCCAGAGGAGAGGTTTACTGGCAGAAAACCAGATTTGTCTCATCTGAAAGTTTTTGGATGCATTGCATATGTGCATGTGCCAGATGAGCTGAGAACTAAGCTGGATCCGAAAGCTGAAAAATGTGTGTTTATTGGATATTCCCTTGAGCAAAAGGGATACAGGTGTTATAACCCTGCTACACGTGAGTTGAGGGTAAGCAGGGATGTTGTCTTTGATGAGATGAGCAGCTGGTATGCTGCTGAAAAAGAAGCTGTTGGGGCTGATGTGAGTGGAAGTGTGGTTGCACAGAATGCAGGTCAGCAATCACAGTCTTTGAGTGGACCAGGAGAGTCCTCATCTAGCAGGTCTATTGATAGACCATGGAGTGGCAGGCTGCGTCATAATACCAGCCCTGCAAATGTGATTAGTACATCACGAAAAGGAAAAGAGAAAGTGGTTGAGCCCCTTGGTATGCCTGACATTTCTGCAGGGCATTCTCATGTTGATGGAGAGTCTAGTGGCTCAGATATGAGTCTTGATGAGGAACTTGGGATCCCAGCTATGAGAACACCTGGTGTAAAGAAGGCTATGGAAGCCATGAATGAGAAGCTGCGAAGATCAGGGAGAGTGAAGAACCCTGTGCAGAGATTTACATATGATGGTTATGTGGCACATCACTATGCATATATGGCAAAGGTTGTGCAGGTTGTTGAGCCCACATGCATTGATGAGGCTGTTGGAAATGTGTGTTGGGAGAAAGCTATGGATGAGGAGATGGATGCACTATATGGAAATGAAACTTGGGATTTAGTGCAATTGCCAGAAGGCAAGAAAGCCATTGGATGCAAGTGGGTGTACAAAGTTAAACATAACAGTGATGGAAGCATAAACAGGTACAAGGCTAGATTGGTAGCCAAAGGATATGCGCAGACATATGGGATTGATTATGAGGAAACTTTCAGCCCAGTTGCCAAGATGGCAACGGTGAGAGTTGTGATAGCAGTGGCTGCGTCAAAGCAATGGTCTTTACATCAGATGGATGTAAAGAATGCATTCTTGCATGGGGATTTGCAAGAAGAGGTGTATATGTTTCAGCCACCTGGTTATGAGGATGAGGGTCACCCCGAACATGTTTGCAGGTTGAAGAAAGCCTTGTATGGCTTAAAACAAGCACCAAGAGCATGGTCTGACAAGATTTCTGAATATCTTGTCACTATTGGCTTTCATGTAGCCAATTCAGATTTCTCATTGTATGTGAGACATGGTGATAGAGGGGTTGTGCTTGTTGTCATCTATGTAGATGACTTGATCATTACGGGGGACCATGATGCAGAGATCTTTGATGTAAAGATCTTGCTTAGACAGAAGTTTGAGATGAAGGATCTGGGGGAGCTCAGATATTTCTTGGGCATTGAGGTGATTAGGTCACCACATGGTATTGGATTACTGCAGAGACAGTATGGCTTGGACATGTTGTCCAAGTATGGTATGACAGGCTGTAAGCCTATTTCTGTGCCATTGGATCAGAATGGCAAGTTGAGTGCAGATTCAGGAGAGATCTTGGAGGATCCTACTATGTACAGACGCATAGTAGGAAGTTTGATCTACATGACGATCACCAGACCAGATTTGAGCTATGCTGTTGGGTTGGTGAGTCAATTTATGCAGGTTCCACGGAAACCGCATTTGGATGCAGTGAGACGCATACTGAGGTATGTGAAGTCTACTTTACATTGTGGACTATTCTATGAGACTGGGACAGAGATATGTGTACATGGGTACACAGATGCTGATTGGGCTGGTAGTATCTCAGACAGAAGATCTACCAGTGGATTCATGTTTTCTTTGGGGAGTGCTGCTGTGACTTGGAGCAGCAAGAAGCAGCCTACGGTTGCTCTATCGAGTACAGAGGCCGAGTACAGAGGAGCTGCTATGGCAGCATGTGAGGTAGCTTGGTTGAGAAAGCTACTTGCAGATTTGGGTCTATCAGTGGATAGACAAGTTGTCATTTTCTGTGACAACATTAGCAGTATACAGTTGGCCAGGAACCCAGTCTTTCATGCTCGTACGAAGCACATAGAGGTCCACTACCATTTCGTCAGAGAGAAGGTCTTGGCAGGAGACCTTGACCTTGTTTATGTCAGCACAGAGGATCAGGGAGCTGACATCTTCACCAAAGCATTGGGTACAGAGAAGCTCCGCAGATTCAGGGCTTCACTTGGTGTACATGAGATGGAGTTGAGCTCGAGGGGGAGTGTTGAGATATCGAGCTCTAGTGAGGCGGTGGACACTGATGACCCGCCTGGGGGATAGGCCCCGCACTTACACCACTGGCATGGTTGGTGAGATCTTGGGTGATATGCGGCCAGTGGGATGACAGGCTGTGTGACAGCCACTCTAGAGACTGGCATAGTTATAGCGCCAGCTCATTTAGTCGGGTTCACACTATAGAGAACCCGTGTATGTATTTGGTTGAGTACCTTTCATATTGTGTGTACTCTTATTCTTGTATATGGTGTGTTGAGTGTTGAGTAGAGAAGAAGAAGATTTTCAGCCTCTCACCTTGTGTGTTCTCTATTAGGGTTTTGTGAGTGTGTGTGTGTGCTTGCAAGAGCTCAAGCTCTCTTCCCCCCTACATCTTTTCAGGTATTTGGTCCACCATGCTACACAAGAATGTTTGTGCCTATGTAAACACTCTTGAACAGTATGCACATAAGAAATATCATTTCTTTATGGTGTAGGGAGGACAAGAAGAATGTTATATCCATAATCTTCGAAAAGTGTATAGGCCAGATAAGCCTACTGTTGAGGCTATGTTTAAACCTTTACTCAAGGTTTGGAATCAGTTCCAAGATATTTGCAATAAGAAGAATACATTGCTTATTGATGATAGCCCTTTCAAGGGATGTGTTAATCCAAAAGACAATTGTCTCTTCCCTGAAAGTTTTCAAGGAGGGCACGACTACGTACTGTGCAATGACCTTCTACCCTACCTTTTAAATCTAAATAATACAAATGACATTAGGTCTATTATTTTGCTTAATCAGCTAGGTCAATCTCCTATCACACATGGCCATAATTTATTTATCGATTTTCAAGATGTACTGGAAGAATGGCTCCAATTCACCTCCCTATTTTTGCGAGAAGAAGTGGAAAACTCATCTTCTGCATCTTCACACTTACCATTATATGGTGATAAGCTAAAGTATGTCCAATCAAGAGGGGAAAAAAGAGAAGTAGAATCTATAAGCAAGGATCTAGAAATGTTGGCATCCAAAGCTGGAGTACCATTACTATCAAAGACCAGCTAAGCTTGTTAAAAGTGTGTTACAAAAGAAGGATTTTGAGTGATCAACACGCTATTGCTTATGCTACTCGCTTGGGATATGATCGTGGTCATCTCATAAGTGGAGTTGCAGCAAAAGCATACATATCAAGGCTACAAAAGGCTTACTTGAGCTTATGGGTAGGATAATGTCTGGTTTCATTAAACATTGAGTGACAGTATAATCAGATTCCAACCTTACCCTAACTAGTTGTTGCTGCAGGTCAAAGGAAACCATTTCTGAGGTCTAAACGTGCAGTTTGAAGTATGGGATCTGCACAAATATCAAGACTTGTTGGGTGCAGAATGTTTGGAGCCATTTTGTACCTAAAAGCCCATAAGATAGACTTAGGCTTTGGCCAAAACAATGTGCTTAGATGGGTTTAATTTTTGGATTGTACGAGCCAAATCTTTACACTATTGTATCAAGAAATCAAATGCCTTCAAACTTACTGTCATTTGATTATCTCTTTTGTCAATATTTGCAATTCGATTGCAATAAAGATGTGTTTGTTTTTTATTGAATATATTGCCTTGTCAAGGTGTAAGGCTATGAATATCATAATAATTTAATTTGGATAGACTCAATTATCTCAATAGTGAAAATCTTTTATACATCATATTCAATAAATTTGATGAAATTTAGCATTGACAATATACTCGCTCTTTTATTTTTTTGGTTGAACTAATGAGGTATTGGAGCATTTGTCTATGAAGGTTTAAGACCATCCATATCATGGATGAATTTATGTTGTTGGCACATAATATATTTATTCAAAATTTTGAATGTACATTAACCAAACATTTTGTTTTCAACAGGATATGCTGAAGCATATAGCTTTGATTTCAAGTGTACAGAAAACTTACTATTGAGGTGGCACCAATCATTGGTGACTTATGTACCTAGAGGCAAAAGAGTTCCACCACCCCCAGATACAATAAGGAAACAAAGAAGAGTATTGATACTTGAACTCAATGGTGTTTTACTTAAGACCATTGAGATGCAACATGGTGATGTATGTCCAGACTGGGCCAAACATATGCATCTTGTGGAAGAGAATACAAGTGTTTGGCATTTGATTCGCAAAGATGCATTCACTTTCCTTGATTTTTGTATGCAATGGTTTGAGGTATGGATCTGGAGTACTAATAGACTACAAAGGACTCGATGCATTCTTGAGTTGTGCTTTCCTCTGCACCATCAAAAGTTTAAGGTCGTAGAGCAGGGCATGCAGCATGTCAAAAGACGGATCTTCTTATTGGATATCGATTTGTATACCACAAAAACTTAGATGTAGCATGGAGAATTTTTCATGACCTGGATGGAAATAACACACTAATTTTTGATGATACCCTCTACAATGTAATGTGGAATATGCCCGGAACCTACTTGATTTTTCCAAAGATGTGGAATCAAAATATAGAGGAGCTTCAAAGTTTTTTGGAGACAACAATCAACGCATGGTTACTTGGTTGGATTTATACAAAGAACAAACGGGAGTATACTTGCAACACTTTAGTAAATGAAGCAGCTTATGATAGAGAAACTTTGTATGTATTGGAGCAATACATGAGAAAACGCTATGTTTGAGATACAATTTGTACTCAATTATTATCTTGATGAAGGGTTTTTGTCTTCGGATAAATTGTAAACTTGAATGTAACAATCTCATTGAATGTAACAAGTGTTCTTTGGCATTATCATCCCATGTTTTTACTTCAATGTCCCTCAAATTTGAGCATATATATCATGATTTATAATCTTGATATAGTGTCTAAGATGGGTTTTTATCTGTGGATCAATCGTAAACTTAGCATATTGTTACTGTCATTGAGATTTACTTTTTGTTTTGTTGTTTCTAACACCACACCCTTTAGAGATCTCTCCTTTCTAAGGTTCCTTTTTATAATGATATTTAGAATTCTTTTGGCAAATTAAATAAACCCCATGTTTTTACTTCAATGTCTCAAAGTGGAGATAGTATTTAACATTATCTTCTTCATATGAAAGGTGTTGTATAATCTCAATTAAGTTTAGTGTCACGTATGTATCTATACAACTACAAACAAATACGCCAAATAGTTGTGTCAAGATATAATCTATTGGCACAAAGAGTGCACCAACAAATAGATGTTAGCTCAAACCACACAAAAATACCGAGTTTCCAACCAATCCTATAAGAAATGGGACTCGAATAATTCCCAAAATTCCTAAATTTGTCTTAGTTGTACATTATGAGATATTGGCCACCCAAGGCCTAGTAAGTAAGTTTTGGGCGTCCAAATATATATAAGGCATTTTCTCATAATGAAAAGACACAATCCCCTTTGTGCTATAGAGAGCTCTACCTTGTGTCTTGAAAGAGATTGAAGGAGAGAGAGAGAATTCTAGCATTGTTTCTCTTTTATGCTTGTGTGATTCATGCTTGTGTGAGAGAGTGAGAGAGAGAGTGATTGCCTTATGCGACGGTGCGAGCGACTCTACGGTGACAGCGTGGAGGTGGAGCTTGGAGGTTGGAGCTTAACAAGCAAGCTTGGAGGCCTCAAGGTACTCAAGTTCGAAGCATTGGTAAGTGCCCTACGACAGTTATGATCTATTGCTCATCCTTTAGGTGAATGTGTTGAGTTCCCTCTTGGAGGTGTGGTAGCCCATAACATTGAGCCCACAAAATTGCAGGTATTCTGCATGGGTGAGGGCAAAAGGTGTGCCCGTGGTCCTAATCACCTAGATATTCCTAATCACCTAGAGACTCTCTTTTTTTTAAATCCTCATGTGGGTGAGGACTTACATGTGTTTATTGGTCAGCACCCCAAAAGAGGGTTTTGTAATGATTAGCCCATTTGGCTAGATTTGTAAGCTTACCCTTGAGGTTATCTTTGAGTGCTTAGAGAACCTCTGACATTTGTAAGCTTACCCTTGAGGTTATCTTTGAGTGGTTAGAGAACCTCTGACATTTGTGGCATTGCCCCTTGGTTTGGTGATGAAGTTAAGGGGGGGCGAGGTGGAGCTTCATGGACGAGACTCTTGTCCATGAAAGAACTGGGAAAATTGAGTTTTTGAATGCCCATGGTTTGTGTGTGGGCAAGTCCATAAGATTTAGTTAATGAAGAGGGGACTTGCTTCCTGATTAGTTGCCAAACCATATGCGTCACGATTGGACAGTTACTAGCTTGGTTTGTGTGGTGTGGGCCAGCTGTTGAGGGTAATGCAGTGGGATCCAAATGATGGAGTTGCCATCATGGAGATGTTTTGGCACCCATTGTTGTCAAGTGATCCACCCGTGGTTGATAAGGCTTCGTGGTTTTTAGACGGGGCTTTGATCTATGAGTTGGCCAATCGATTGGTGAGGACAAGCTTTTGATTGTAGCTTTGGGAGATATAGGTGTGTTTTGCCTTCATGGAAGCCTTGAGCTTTGAGCCCATTGGTAGCACCCATCATTGTTGGCTTTGTTGTGCTTCGGGTTGCCGAACCTTTGGTAATTGGGCATTTTGTCGCAGCTCCTTGGGGAGTTGTTGTGGTGGATGAGCATAGGCGGCATTCTTGGGGTAGCTAGAGGCTAGTATGGTCATCATAGTAGCCTTGTGATTGTAGCCAGCAATTGGGGATGAGCCAATGTTGAAGTTTTGGCTTAGGATTGGTTTCTTTCGTCTTTGTTTGCTTCTTGCTCCTTGGATTTCTGAGATGGCTATTTTGGGATCCAGTGGGGTGCTAGTGGTGTGGGTGGTCAAGGATGTAGAGATGAGGGTGATTATTGACGAGACGAGGATTGATTATCAATGTTAGATGGTGTCGACAGTGCCCCTTTGACCGGATTCGGTGAGGTATGAGGTGTGGTAACAGGGGGGACTGCCGGTGGATGAGGATGGGACTTGATTGTGGAGGGAAATCGAGGGTGAGGTTGTGTGGAAGAATTCCTCTTGGGGATCCAAGAGGACTGTGGCTTTTTTGCCATTGACTTCCATGGTGGCCGTTTCTTTTCACCAATTGATTTGGCAGTGAGTAGCATCAATCCACTCTTGTCCAATTATAATCCCCCCTTGGAGTACTCCTCCATCTATGACATGAAATCTGCACTCCAACTAGTTATTTCCTATAGAGATTTTAGAAATGAAATACCCAACACTCATTAGACACATTTCATGTGAAATTTGAATGTAAGTGTGGGTTTTCCAAGAGTGTTCTATGCCTCCAAGAATATGAGATTGGTGTGGACCATGGGATATATATGGACTTGCCCACCGTTGTAGACCATTCTCAATTAGGAATCCAATCTGGTGGTAGTTTAGGGGAATTCGAAGAATTACCAGTTTTTGGGGGTGAGAGAGTATCCTTGTGGAAGTAGTTATTTGCTGGCAAAGGATCGGATTCGGTGCACTCCTGTGTTGTCAACTAAGTTGATTATGCATGTGGCATTCTTGACCAGTTCCCTTCACGGATGACTTCTTCTTTGGTCTCACCTGTGGTGGGAACCATATATAACTTACAAGCCAATGGCTTAGAGATAGGATGTACCATTTGTGTAAAAGACCCAAGGCTTTGTATACGTTGTTCACTAAGTAGTTGAATTTTGGTTGGTTTGCTTAGGGAGACCCATGTTTCCAATGGCAAAGTATTGTGGCTAGCTGTGGGAGACAGCCAGCTGTGGCAAAATATTGTGGCTAGCTGTGGGAGATAGCAAGACACGCTTTCTTTGCATATTTCTTCCAAAGGGGAAATCTAACCATACCTGGAGGGTTGCCGTTTCGTACTAGGGAGCTACACTTACACTCAGGGGATTAAGCGAGGCAAAGGCATGGTAGGGGTCATGAAGGTATTGGCTAGCTAGGACCACAAATTGTGTTCCGAGTTTGCGATTGGGGAGTGTATCAAGTGTAGCTAAGATTTTCATCCAGTCATGGTCGGCTTTGTCTCCTCACTAACAGAAGCGACTATATATGGATCCCTATTAAGGCTCACCCTAACCCTCCTTGAAACACATCCAACAAGAGATTACCAACTGTCGTGAGGATCTTTCCAATGGCCGAGCTCATAACCCTTGAGGTCTCCAAGCTCTACAACTCCTTGAGAAGCAATTCCATTGCACCTCCTGCAACAAGCGTTGTCACACCGCCGCGTTGCACTATGGGTATTCATCCCTCCTCTCACACCTCACTTCAATCACACACACTCACTAGCATGCATTAGGGAGAGAGATTAGCAAGAGACAGACTCAATTGTACAATGGGAGAGTATGTTGTATTATGAGAGATATTCACTTATATACATGGCCATAAGTTTTCATACTCACTTAAACTGTGGCCAGTCGGGCACTTTAGGCTCATAAGAGGCCTAATGCTATTACAATGACTACTCTCATGATATATCCATGAAGCACATCACTTAGGACTTCATCCTAACTTGCTACCACATGCTCTTGAAGCGGGAATCGCCATAAATACTATGTCACACCATTACGGGCACCCATCCAAGTTGTAACTTTGGACACTATTGCTTCATATCTTGAATGTATGACCCTTTGGTGTATCTATCGTGACTCCTTGATGTAAGATAATGGCGGTATATCTTGTTAACCCTAGAATTGGGTTAACATCCCCCCTTCACATGATGATGATTGCATCCTCGTGATCGCATTGAAGACCGTTGTGTAGGGAGAATGAACAAACTTTGTTGATGGCTTTGATGTTAAGGCTCTCCCTAACCCTCCTTGAAACACATCCAACAAGAGATTACCTGGTAAACCACATTGTCATGAGGATCTTTCCAATGGACGAGCTCGTAGCCCTTGCACATTATCGAGAGGACTCTTACGCCAGCACCCCCATCCATGATGCCTCTGACCGCATGTCCATCTGTAAGAAATGGGCAAGGCTGCATTTGCATCATCACCTTCAAAGTAGTGGCCCAGCGCATTTACTCGAATTGTCGGTGCACCTTTGGGTTGTGGGTTTTGCTCATGGAGTAGTTCAGGATGATGGGGATCAGATTCATCCGAGGAATCCAAGTTATCTCTCTCCTCTTTGGAAGCATGTAGTTTTCATTCCATCTAATCCCTAAGATTCTTCCATGAATTTGGACTTTCTTTTAACAAAGTTCCAATGGGCATTTCGATTTGGGAAGAAAGAAAGGTTGAGAGGCTGGCAAGATCATGTTGATGAGGAGCTTCCTCATGTTCAGGGCCAGGTTCATAGAGTGGACCTGCAATGGTATATATAAGTTCAATTTGGTTCTTATTTGGTGGGGGTTGAGGTTGAGAAGTGGGTGCCATAGGAGGGTGAAGTACCTTAGCAAATTTTGTGTGGGCACCTCGTGAGTCTTTGTCGGGCATTGTGTCATTGTCCGCATCATCGAGTTGTTCGTTGTGAACGTGGGATTTGGTCTTGGCCACCTACGAAATAGGTAATGGAGGATTAAGAGGCACAGGTGGGGCAAGGTCTTTGTTTGTCAATGTGATGTTGGTGAACGGATCTTCCTCAACCTCGAGCATTAGCTGGGGCTCCTGCCTTACTTGGTGTGAAAGCTTAGGTTCTTATCCCATACATTGAGTAAATATGGGGAATTGCGCATACTCGGGTATAGGTTCAAGGGTCGCAAAAATGGGCGATTCTTCGAGGAGCTGAGCCTGGTAGTGCTCTACCAGTACTTAGGCCTCCTGAAGGCATTGCTTTTTGAGGATGGGATTGGGATATGCGGCTAGCTACTATTGTCGTTTTGTTAGTTTTTGTAGGGCTGCTTGGGGGAGTGGCATTTCGGCATGATCATCACTCTCAGAGGAGGAGGATGTGGTCTTTGTTGAGCCACTTACAGATGGTAACCCGATCTTCACCTTGGCCAACGTACTTAGAGCGTTGCTTCTAATTGTATGAGGCACATTTAGTAGCTAAGGTGCTAGATTGTTTTGGTTTATTGTCCTTCTTGAGTTTGGCTTGTAAGCATGTGACTACATTCAATGGGACAGTGGATATCTTTCTATGTTGAACACTCAACTCATTGAGGGATGGCATGCCTTCGACCGCAAAGTGGGAAACTGAGTGCAAAGGGCAATCCTTGAAGTAATGGTCGATTCCACAACTGTGACATTGTGGTGTCACTGTGGTAGGCTTTTCTTTTGAGGGCATTCAACCACTCTATGGGGCCCTTGGCAAAGGAAACACTAAAGAGGTGGTTTCTCTGTGGTGCACCTATAGTGTGCACAATTGGTTTAGGGTCCATGTGAAGCACATGCAAAGGAATATGATATGTTATGGGTACCTTAGGGGTGTCGGAGCACAGGGGCTCCATAGACTTAGTAATGGACTAGGTTTGGATCTTTCCATGATCAATGGGGTTTGCCTTGAGAGGCAACAGTTGGAATGGAAAGATGGGCACTGTAGAAGGGTGTGTGTCGAAAACACAAGTGAATAGGGTGTGTGCGGGAACAAGCCCTTGGTTAGAGGCTGTAAAAGAGGATGTGTAAATGTGAAAGAACCTGTAAAAAGGTGAGAAGAATCTACTGGGAGAGAATAAAGGGTAGCATGAGAAGATTTAGGAAGTGTGGAGATATTCTGGGAGATATTCTGGGAAAAGTGAAGAGGTGGAGAGAATTAGGAAAAAGAGGTGGAGTGAATCATGGAGAAATCAATGGGATTTGATGCTTGATGTAAACTCTATAAATTGAGGCATAGCCCTAATGAGAATTTGCTGGTTTTTGAGTATCCATGCCTACATTAATCTATTTGTTAATTACCCACTAATTACGTCTTAATTATTTACTAATCACTTTGTTAATTATGTTGATTCTAGTGTTTGATCCACCATATCTCATCACAATGTTCAAATTTCAACAGTGTGGTGGCGCTATGTGTGAGTGGTTAGTTGGGGGTGGTGCCACCAGTAATGTATGGTGCATAGGAGGAGATGAGGGTAATGTTACAAATGAGCTTGTGGTTGTCATTGGCTCGATGGCCAATTGCGTGGAATGGCTTTCTTGCATGAGAAAGATCGCCCATTTGTAGGCTTGATCAAAGTGGAGGGGTCCTTCACCAACATGTGGTCGTGAAGCCCATAGGAAATGGTCCATTAAGTGCTTGCCACTCAATTTTTCCCTTTCTTCTCGCAACGCGAATCGAGGTACTTAATGTGTGCGATGTAGTCGCACACATTAATTTTTCCCTTTCTTTGCAATGCGAAAATCGAGGTACTTAATGTGTGCGATATAGTCGCGTAAAGTTTCATGTAGTTTTTGTTCCAATTGGAACAATTGGATTACGGGGCTCTATTTGGGCTGATAGGGTGCGAATCCAAGATTAAAGGCCTCTCTCACTGCTTGGAAAGTGCCTTTGTGCCAAGGGTCCAAGGAGTGGAAACATTGCACCACCTTGTCTTCAAGGCTGGAGTCCAAAGAGATGGACCTTTGTTGAATTATCGAAAATTTCAAATGCCCGACAGATTTGATTAAAGACCTCTAGGTGGATATGAGATCTCCAACTCCGTGGAATTTTGGCATAAGTTTGAAAATTTTCGCCCACATTGGTTGTGTATGTGATGTATGTGGATGCAAGTGTTGGCCACTCCCCTTCCCATAGCTTGTGCTAAGCTTGCAATGTCAATTCGGGGATCAAGGGGGGGGGGGGGGGGGGTGGTACATGGGTGGGGGGTGGGAATAGATCCGTGGTTATAGGAGGAGGCACGTGGGTGTGCTCGGGGCATTTATTCACGTTGGGGTGCATGTATAAAGGTGCACCACTAGATGAGGGCTCCTCACGGCCAAACGTGTATGGCATGGCGGCCACACGTGTATGGCATGGCGGCCACACGTGAATGTACAATGGCCGGGGTGCCACCCAATGGAATGGAGGCACTTGGGCCATGCAACCATGACCGGAAGGTGGCATGCAACCATGACCGGAAGGTGGCATGCAACCATGACCGGAAGATGTCCATGGTGTGTGTTGAGGCTTAGAAAAGCTTCAATGGTGCATGTGCGGATCTTAAATAGAGGTTTGAGCTCTCTTTTTCCTTACGCGTGAACGCACCCTTAAGGTGAAAACAGATGTTTTTATGTAAAAACCACCCTACTGAGTCGGGGAGGTAGACCTTAAGCACCTCTAAAGATTTGAAAGTTTTGAAAATTCTAAATTTTTTATATTTTTTCGGGGAAGGCAACCCGTACACTTATGAGTAAACAACCGTGGCTTACGTGTGAACGGCCGTGGATTTTTTTTTCGATGTTTTTTTCGAGGAAAGTATGCTCCTATGCTTAAGAAGGAACAATTATGGCTTTAAGAAGGAATGGCCATGGCTTGAGTGTGAACAAACATGGCTAAGTTTTTTTTTTGTGGAAGGTACGCACGTTGTCGTGCCATGGCATGTCTATGGTGTGAAACCATGCATGTGAGGCCATTAAATACAAATTCAGATGCATGGGATTAAGTGCCATGACTTGAGTCATTTTATGATGCCTATGTACATATGTTCATATTGTAAATGAGGTTCAATAAGACGAGCTGATGGTGATGCCTACACGTGAAAGTGTTACGGGAACTCCGAATGTGATGATGGTTGGTCAGTCTGAGCGGATTCTGGATGCAGAGATGGCACTCCATTTTTAGCATGAATATGGAGATGGCCGGCAGTGCATGGCACCGATGGAATTGGTCGTATTTTGGTGAGGAGAGGTGCTGATGGTTATGGGATGTGGGCACTTCTTACATCTGTTCTGGAAGGAAGTCGTGGATGCCGCTCTTGAACTTGAAGCAAGGTAATAATAAGGAGGCATGTGTGGCCATCTCTTAGGTAAAATAAAAAAATAATGATATTAATGTGGCCAATAAAGCAAAGGCCACATGGGAGCTTTACGTAGCCGCCAGCCAGAAGTTGTAGAAGGTTGGCAAAAGCGTGGAAAAGGGGTTGGCACATTAAGCGAAGAGCTGGCGAGACGGCATAGCTGCAGACAAAAGGTAAGAGATCGCCTTGTTGTTTTGGGGAGCGGGGGGTGCAGGCAAGAGGGGGGAATACACCTCGAAGCGCAGAGTTTTGATGCATGTTTGTATAGCTGTCGCAGAGCTAGAGTGTTTGTTTTTGTTTGTTTAGCCAGCACTGGCTGGTAGTGCAGCTTGCCGCCTCAGGGCGCAGAGTTGTTGTGTTTGTTTTGCCGACAGCAAATGGCCAACTTCGAAAGAGAAGGAGAGTTTTTTTTTTAATGTTGCTTTGTTTGCTTTGTTGCCACCGGCTAGTAGCAAGTAGGAGAGTAGGAGTGTCGTGTTTTGTTGGTTGGCAGGCGCTAGGTTTTGTCTGAGAGGTGAATATTTTGCTTTGTCATGTTCCCACCACTGATAGCAAGGAGCAGAGAATAGAGGTTCTGTTTGAAGAAGTCACTAGTTATGAAGTTGGTAAAACTTATAGGAGCGATGTGTTTTCTATTGGTCAGCCTGTGCTTTTGCTACTAGAGAGCATGAAGGAGTACTTATTTATAAGCAATGAGAGTGTGGCTTGCTAGCGCCCCTACAATTATACTAAGAACGGGTGCCACTCTGAAGAACTCAACTGAACGAGGGTCTCTTAAATGCCATGATGGTTTCCAAGCTTCTATGTGAAGGCAACTCCTTGTGTTCCTTGTGTTGAAGCCTTTACAATATGATAAAAGCAGTAGAAGAAACGGACTAACAAGAGCCAGAATCCTGAGGGACAAAGGGTTCATTTTGACCCCGGGGTTATGCAAATGTTTCAGTTGTTTACTATGTATATGCAATAGCAGCAAGCTGCTGAGAGGGGGCAAATTTCCACGACTAAAGCACTGCAGTCAATTGTGAAAAAGGTGGATCAATTTGATGGTAAGGACATCACAAAGTACCTGCGCAATTACACAAAGCAAATGGAGCTAAACAGGGTGACTGAGGAGGATATGGTTCGAAGCTTTGAGCTAGTATGTGTTCCTGAAATAAGAGAGCGCATAAGAGGATTACAGACACATGGTGGCAGAAATTGGGAGGAGTTCAAGCTTGCCTTGAAGGATGAATATTTCATGGAGGATTCCGAGCGGGTGACCAAACGAACTTTCTTGGAATGGGTCACAAAACCCAAAATGGGAATTTCTGCCACAGAGTTGCTAAGAGAGTTTGAGAAGCGCTATGCCCAGCTGTCAAGGATAGAGCGCACAACTTTGGACAGGGAAAAAACAGAGCTCATCTTACAAGCAGCTGGGGAAGATCTCCAAGAAAAACTGGAAATTCTCCTTGAGGATAAGGATACAGAGCATGGGCTAAAGAATGATTGGAATGATGTCGAGGATACAGTCACCATGCTAGCAAAGCGGCAGCGAAGGAGGGATAAAATGGTGATGAGCTCGGCAACTCCTATAACTGTTTCCCCTGAGAATCTACCAAAACCTGCTGCTGCTGCAATCCCAAAGGTAGAAGGACCTGTGGATTCTCAATCTGTTCATGCCTACATTGCAAAATGCCAGAATAATGAGGCACAGGTAGAGGAAAAGCGTAAGAGGGAAAATGACGAAGGAGATTCCATGGATGATGGTTATGATGCTTCTATGAATGCTTTGCCATGTTTGTTTGATAGTGTTCAAGGTGTTGATGATATGCGTGTTGCTAATGATGTTATGGAGGATAGTGCATATGTGACCGGAAGTCATACCAATGTTGTTTCAGAGGATGTTTGCTTTGCAGATGGTGGTTTTTGTTTGGAGTTTCTCTTTCAAGACAAGCAGGTTTTGTTAGAGGATCAGTTTAGTGAAGTTAATGTTTATGTGGATGAGTCTATTGCTCAAGACAGTGAGGATCTTGGGATGGCTCAGCTGTTTGATGATGATGAGTTTCTTTTTGCAAACATCGGTAACCAACAATCTATGAATGAGGCTTCTTGCACTCTTGATGATTCTAGAGATGTGTTTTGTTTACATGGCAAAGATGATGCTTTTGATGTTTATGCTATTGATGGACCGGGATATTCTGATGTAGCATCACACCTTGATTTTCTTGCACCAGTTTGCATAGATGCATGTGAAACATGTAAAGGCTTTTACAGCATATTGGTGGTGAAGATAGATGAGGAGGTAATATGCAAAAGAGCACAATGTGATGAATGGCTTGCTATGATGCCATTATGTGTATTTGAACCAAGGATATGTTATAAGTCAATGGAGCAGGCTCATGTGGAATGCAAATGGGTATTTGATCGTGGTATATGGATTGTTAGCAACCATGACAAATGTATTTGGGGATTGAATGCAGAACAATGGTGGATAATCAGGAAGGCTTTGTTTTATTTACTTGTTTGATATTTATGGATACCAAAGCTTGGTTTGAAACACTTTAAAGTGTTCCAAACATGGGGGTTGGCCAGATGACAGGTTCTTTTTGCTGATTAATGTATGAAGATGACATTCAGATATATGTGGATCTTGATGATGACTTGGCACATACCGGAGGATGTGCAGGTTTAGAGGGGGTGGATGTCGTGCGAAGATGGCCGGCAATGCATGGCACCGATGGAATTGGTCGTATTTTGGTGAGGAGAGGTGCTGATGATTATGGGATGTGGGCACTTCTTACATCTGTTCTGGAAGGAAGTCGTGGATGCCGCTCTTGAACTTGAAGCAAGGTAATAATAAGGAGGCATGTGTGGCCATCTCTTAGGTAAAATAAAAAAATAATGATATTAATGTGGCCAATAAAGCAAAGGCCACATGGGAGCTTTACGTAGCCGCCAGCCAGAAGTTGTAGAAGGTTGGCGAAGGCGTGGAAAAGGGGTTGGCACGTGAAGCGAAGAGCTGGCGAGACGGCACAGCTGCAGACAAAAGGTAAGAGATGGCCTTGTTGTTTTGGGGAGCGGGGGGTGCAGGCAAGAGGGGGGAATACACCTCGAAGCGCAGAGTTTTGATGCGTGTTTGTATAGCTGTCGTCGCAGAGCTAGAGTGTTTGTTTTTGTTTCAGCACTGGCTGGTAGTGCAGCTTGCCGCCTCAGGGCACAGAGTTGTTGTGTTTGTTTTGCCGACAGCAGATGGCCAACTTCGGAAGAGAAGGAGAGTTTTTTTTTAAAATGTTGCTTTGTTTGCTTTGTTGCCACCGGCTCGTAGCAAGGAGGAGAGTAGGAGTGTCGTGTTTTGTTGGTTGGCAGGCGCTAGGTTTTGTCTGAGAGGTGAATATTTTGCTTTGTCATGTTCCCACCACTGATAGCAAGGAGCAGAGAATAGAGGTTCTGTTTGAAGAAGTCACTAGTTATGAAGTTGGTAAAACTTATAGGAGCGATGTGTTTTCTATTGGTCAGCCTGTGCTTCTGCTACTAGTAGAGAGCATGAAGGAGTACTTATTTATAAGCAATGAGAGTGTGGCTTGCTAGCGCCCCTACAATTATACTAAGAACGGGTGCCACTCTGAAGAACTCAACTGAACGAGGGTCTCTTAAATGCCATGATGGTTTCCAAGCTTCTATGTGAAGGCAACTCCTTGTGTTCCTTGTGTTGAAGCCTTTGCAATATGATAAAAGCAGTAGAAGAAACGGACTAACAAGAGCCAGAAGTCACCACTACTTCAAGGAGGAGGAAATTTTGCATATTTTGGCTTTGCTGCATTCTCTTACAGTCGCCTTCTCTTTGGAGCTGCCTTGGATCTTGGGCCCTTGCCCCCTATTGCTGGAGTATACTGGATGAAAATTCCGCCTATTTCTGGAATTAAATGCTGCTTGAAGGTATTTTGTCTATTATCTATCAATTCTGTGGCTGCTGGAGGCTGCCCGAGTATTTATTTGTTGTTCTAAAGGTGATCCTGAAGGTAATTTCAGAGCAGGCTGGGCGTGTTTATGTTTCATGTTGCCCCAGATTGCTGGTTGACTTGGTTTGACCACTCCTATGTGGTGTTTATTGTAAGTTGGTTGCTGCGTGAAGGAGTTCTCCCTAATTATGATATATCTGGTGGCTGGTTTTATTGAATTCAGCAAGTATGTGGTGATATTCTTACACTCTTGAGTGGCCATTGAGAGGACAGGTACACTGGTAGGTGGTCCTTCTCATTTGGATAGCTGTGTAAGGTTGGTTTGGCTGAATCTAGCAAGGATGCTGTGGATTCTTACACTGTTGAGTGGCCAGTGAGAGGATAGAGCACCTGCAGGTTAGCTCTACTCACCTTGGACAGCTGTGAAGTCTTCTGCTGGTGGTGCCCCTTGAAGAGATAAATATTATGTTTCCTTGCTGGGATTTGAAAACGACTCTCATAGCCAGAAGTCTCGCACTTTCCCAGCGATACCGCCCACATCACGACAGCTTTGGTGAACCCGACGTGAAACTGCTGGGGTGAGAGTGTGGTGAAATACACAAGGAAGCTATGGCTGAGAATCCTGAGGGACAAGGGTTCATTTTGACCCCGGGGTTATGCAAATGTTTCAAATGTTTACTATGTATATGCAACAGCAGCAAGCTGTTGAGAGGGGGCAGATTTCCACGACTAAAGCACTGTAGTCAATTGTGAAAAAGGTGGATCAATTTGATGGTAAGGACATCACAAAGTACCTGCGCAATTACACAAAGGAAATGGAGCTAAACAGGGTGACTGAGGAGGATATGGTTCGAAGCTTTGAGCTGGTATGTGTTCCTGAAATAAGAGAGCGCATAAGAGGATTACAGACACATGGTGGCAGAAATTGGGAGGAGTACAGGCTTGCCTTGAAGGATGAATATTTCATGGAGGATTCCGAGCGGGTGACCAAACGAACTTTCTTGGAATGGGTCACAAAACCCAAAATGGGAATTTCTGCCACAGAGTTGCTAAGAGAGTTTGAGAAGCGCTATGCCCAGCTGTCAAGGATAGAGCGCACAACTTTGGACAGGGAAAAAACAAAGCTCATCTTACAAGCAGCTGGGGAAGATCTCCAAGAAAAACTGGAAATTCTCCTTAAGGATAAGGATACAGAGCATGGGCTAAAGAATGATTGGAATGATGTCGAGGATGCAGTCACCATGCTAGCAAAGCGGCAGCGAAGGAGGGATAAAATGGTGATGAGCTCGGCAACTCCTATAACTGTTTCCCCTGAGAATCTACCAAAACCTGCTGCTGCTGCAATCCCAAAGGTAGAAGGACCTGTGGATTCTCAATCTGTTCATGCCTACATTGCAAAATGCCAGAATAATGAGGCACAGGTAGAGGAAAAGCGTAAGAGGGAAAATGACGAAGGAGATGCCATGGATGATGGTTATGATGCTTCTATGAATGCTTTGCCATGTTTGTTTGATAGTGTTCAAGGTGTTGATGATATGCGTGTTGCTAATGATGTTATGGAGGATAGTGCATATGTGACCGGAAGTCATACGAATGTTGTTTCAGAGGATGTTTGCTTTGCAGATGGTGGTTTTTGTTTGGAGTTTCTCTTTCAAGACAAGCAGGTTTTGTTAGAGGATCAGTTTAGTGAAGTTAATATTTATGTGGATGAGTCTATTGCTCAAGACAGTGAGGATCTTGGGATGGCTCAGCTGTTTGATGATGATGAGTTTCTATTTGCAAACATCAGTAACCAACAATCTATGAATGAGGCTTCTTGCACTCTTGATGATTCTAGAGATGTGTTTTGTTTACATGGCAAAGATGATGCTTTTGATGTTTATGCTATTGATGGACCGGGATATTCTGATGTAGCATCACACCTTGATTTTCTTGCACCAGTTTGCATAGATGCATGTGAAACATGTAAAGGCTTTTACAGCATATTGGTGGTGAAGATAGATGAGGAGGTAATATGCAAAAGAGCACAATGTGATGAATGGTTTGCTATGATGCCGTGCTGATGTATTTGAACCAAGGATATGTTATAAGTCAATGGAGCAGGCTCATGTGGAATGCAAATGGGTATTTGATCGTGGTATATGGATTGTTAGCAACCATGACAAATGTATTTGGGGATTGAATGCAGAACAATGGTGGATAATCAGGAAGGCTTTGTTTTATTTACTTGTTTGATATTTATGGATACCAAAGCTTGGTTTGAAACACTTTAAAGTGTTCCAAACATGGGGGTTGGCCAAATGACAGGTTCTTTTTGCTGATTAATGTATGAAGATGACATTCAGATATATGTGGATCTTGATGATGACTTGGCACATACCAGAGGATGTGCAGGTTTAGAGGGGGTGGATGTCGTGCCATGGCACGTCTATAGTGTGAAACCATGCATGTGAGGCCATTAAATACAAATTCAGATGCATGGGATTAAGTGCCATGACTTGAGTCATTTTATGATGCCTATGTACATATGTTCATATTGTAAATGAGGTTCAATGAGACGAGCTGATGGTGATGCCTACACGTGAAAGTGTTACGGGAACTCCGAATGTGATGATGGTTGGTCAGTCTGAGCGGATTCTGGATGCAGAGATGGCACTCCATTTTTAGCATGAATATGGAGATGGCTGGCAGTGCATGGCACCGATGGAACTGGTCGTATTTTGGTGAGGAGGGGTGCTGATGATTATGGGATGTGGGCACTTCTTACATCTGTTCTGGAAGGAAGTTGAGGATGCCGCTCTTGAACTTGAAGCAAGGTAATAATAAGGAGGCATGTGTGGCCATCTCTTAGGTAAAATAAAAAAATAATGATATTAATGTGGCCAATAAAGCAAAGGCCACATGGGAGCTTTACGTAGCCGCCGCCAGCCAGAAGTTGTAGAAGGTTGGCGAAGGCGTGGAAAAGGGGTTGGCACGTGAAGCGAAGAGCTGGCGAGACGGCGCAGCTGCTGCAGACAAAAGGTAAGAGATCGCCTTGTTGTTTTGGGGAGCGGGGGGTGCAGGCAAGAGGGGGGAATACACCTCGAAGCGCAGAGTTTTGATGCGTGTTTGTATAGCTGTCGCAGAGCTAGAGTGTTTGTTTTTGTTTGTTTAGCCAGCACTGGCTGGTAGTGCAGCTTGCCGCCTCAGGGCGCAGAGTTGTTGTGTTTGTTTTGCCGACAGTAGATGGCCAACTTCGGAAGAGAAGGAGAGTTTTTTTTTTAAATGTTGCTTTGTTTGCTTTGTTGCCACCGGCTAGTAGCAAGGAGGAGAGTAGGAGTGTCGTGTTTTGTTGGTTGGCAGGCGCTAGGTTTTGTCTGAGAGGTGAATATTTTGCTTTGTCATGTTCCCACCACTGATAGCAAGGAGCAGAGAATAGAGGTTCTGTTTGAAGAAGTCACTAGTTATGAAGTTGGTAAAACTTATAGGAGCGATGTGTTTTCTATTGGTCAGCCTGTGCTTCTGCTACTAGTAGAGAGCATGAAGAAGTACTTATTTATAAGCAATGAGAGTGTGGCTTGCTAGCGCTCCTACAATTATACTAAGAACGGGTGCCACTCTGAAGAACTCAACTGAACGAGGGTCTCTTAAATGCCATGATGGTTTCCAAGCTTCTATGTGAAGGCAACTCCTTGTGTTCCTTGTGTTGAAGCCTTTGCAATATGATAAAAGCAGTAGAAGAAACGGACTAACAAGAGCCAGAAGTCACCACTACTTCAAGGAGGAGGAAATTTCGCATATTTTGGCTTTGCTGCATTCTCTTACAGTCGCCTTCTCTTTGGAGCTGCCTTGGATCTTGGGCCCTTGCCCCCTATTGCTGGAGTATACTGGATGAAAATTCCGCCTGTTTCTGGAATTAAATGCTGCTTGAAGGTATTTTGTCTATTATCTATCAGTTCTGTGGCTGCTGGAGGCTGCCCGAGTATTTATTTGTTGTTCTAAAGGTGATCCTGAAGGTAATTTCAGAGCAGGCTGGGCGTGTTTATGGTTCATGTTGCCCCAGATTGCTGGTTGACTTGGTTTGACCACTCCTATCTGGTGTTTATTGTAAGTTGGTTGCTGTGTGAAGGAGTTCTCCCTAATTATGATATATCTGGTGGCTGGTTTTATTGAATTCAGCAAGTATGTGGTGATATTCTTACACTGCTGGGCGTGTTTATGGTTCATGTTGCCCCAGATTGCTGGTTGACTTGGTTTGACCACTCCTATCTGGTGTTTATTGTAAGTTGGTTGTTGCGTGAAGGAGTTCTCCCTAATTATGATATATCTGGTGGCTGGTTTTATTGAATTCAGCAAGTATGTGGTGATATTCTTACACTGCTGAGTGGCCAGTGAGAGGATAGAGCACCTGCTGCAGGTTAGCTCTACTCACCTTGGACAGCTGTGAAGTCTTCTGCTGGTGGTGCCCCTTGAAGAGATAAATATTCTGTTTCCTTGCTGGGATTTGAAAACGACTCTCATAGCCAGAAGTCTCGCACTTTCCCAGCGATACCGCCCACGTCACTACAGCTTTGGTGAACCCGACGTGAAACTGCTGGGGTGAGAGTGTGGTGAAATACACAAGGAAGCTATGGCTGAGAATCCTGAGGGACAAGGGTTCATTTTGACCCCAGGGTTATGCAAATGTTTCAGATGTTTACTATGTATATGCAACAGCAGCAAGCTGCTGAGAGGGGGCAAATTTCCACGACTAAAGCACTGCAGTCAATTGTGAAAAAGGTGGATCAATTTGATGGTAAGGACATCACAAAGTACCTGCGCAATTACACAAAGGAAATGGAGCTAAACAGGGTGACTGAGGAGGATATGGTTCGAAGCTTTGAGCTGGTATGTGTTCCTGAAATAAGAGAGCGCATAAGAGGATTACAGACACATGGTGGCAGAAATTGGGAGGAGTTCAAGCTTGCCTTGAAGGATGAATATTTCATGGAGGATTCCGAGCGGGTGACCAAACGAACTTTCTTGGAATGGGTCACAAAACCCAAAATGGGAATTTCTGCCACCCCACAGAGTTGCTAAGAGAGTTTGAGAAGCGCTATGCCATGACTTGAGTCATTTTATGATGCCTATGTACATATGTTCATATTGTAAATGAGGTTCAATGAGACGAGCTGATGGTGATGCCTACACGTGAAAGTGTTACGGGAACTCCGAATGTGATGATGGTTGGTCAGTCTAAGCGGATTCTGGATGCAGAGATGGCACTCCATTTTTAGCATGAATATGGAGATGGCCGGCAGTGCATGGCACCGATGGAATTGGTCGTATTTTGGTGAGGAGAGGTGCTGATGATTATGGGATGTGGGCACTTCTTACATCTGTTCTGGAAGGAAGTCGTGGATGCCGCTCTTGAACTTGAAGCAAGGTAATAATAAGGAGGCATGTGTGGCCATCTCTTAGGTAAAATAAAAAAATAATGATATTAATGTGGCCAATAAAGCAAAGGCCACATGGGAGCTTTACGTAGCCGCCGCCAGCCAGAAGTTGTAGAAGGTTGGCGAAGGCGTGGAAAAGGGGTTGGCACGTGAAGCGAAGAGCTGGCGAGACGGCACAGCTGCTGCAGACAAAAGGTAAGAGATCGCCTTGTTGTTTTGGGGAGCGGGGGGTGCAGGAAAGAGGGGGGAATACACCTCGAAGCGCAGAGTTTTGATGCGTGTTTGTATAGCTGTCGCAGAGCTAGAGTGTTTGTTTTTGTTTGTTTAGCCAGCATTGGCTGGTAGTGCAGCTTGCCGCCTCAGGGCGCAGAGTTGTTGTGTTTGTTTTGCCGACAGCAGATGGCCAACTTCGGAAGAGAAGGAGAGTTTTTTTTTAAATGTTGCTTTGTTTGCTTTGTTGCCACCGGCTAGTAGCAAGGAGGAGAGTAGGAGTGTCGTGTTTTGTTGGTTGGCAGGTGCTAGGTTTTGTCTGAGAGGTGAATATTTTGCTTTGTCATGTTCCCACCACTGATAGCAAGGAGCAGAGAATAGAGGTTCTATTTGAAGAAGTCACTAGTTATCAAGTTGGTAAAACTTATAGGAGCGATGTGTTTTCTATTTGTCAGCCTGTGCTTCTGCTACTAGTAGAGAGCATGAAGGAGTACTTATTTATAAGCAATGAGAGTGTGGCTTGCTAGCGCCCCTACAATTATACTAAGAACGGGTGCCACTCTGAAGAACTCAACTGAACGAGGGTCTCTTAAATGCCATGATGGTTTCCAAGCTTCGATGTGAAGGCAACTCCTTGTGTTCCTTGTGTTGAAGCCTTTGCAATATGATAAAAGCAGTAGAAGAAACGGACTAACAAGAGCCAGAAGTCACCACTACTTCAAGGAGGAGGAAATTTCGCATATTTTGGCTTTGCTGCATTCTCTTATAGTCGCCTTCTCTTTGGAGCTGCCTTGGATCTTGGGCCCTTGCCCCCTATTGCTGGAGTATACTGGATGAAAATTCTGCCTGTTTCTGGAATTAAATGCTGCTTGAAGGTATTTTGTCTATTATCTATCAGTTCTGTGGCTGCTCGAGGCTGCCCGAGTATTTATTTGTTGTTCTAAAGGTGATCCTGAAGGTAATTTCAGAGCAGGCTGGGCATGTTTATGGTTCATGTTGCCCCAGATTGCTGGTTGACTTGGTTTGACCACTCCTATCTGGTGTTTATTGTAAGTTGGTTGCTGCGTGAAGGAGTTCTCCCTAATTATGATATATCTGGTGGCTGGTTTTATTGAATTCAGCAAGTATGTGGTGATATTCTTACACTGCTGGGCATGTTTATGGTTCATGTTGCCCCAGATTGCTGGTTGACTTGGTTTGACCACTCCTATCTGGTGTTTATTGTAAGTTGGTTGCTGCGTGAAGGAGTTCTCTCTAATTATGATATATCTGGTGGCTGGTTTTATTGAATTCAGCAAGTATGTGGTGATATTCTTACACTGCTGAGTGGCCAGTGAGAGGATAGAGCACCTGCTGCAGGTTAGCTCTACTCACCTTGGACAGCTGTGAAGTCTTCTGCTGGTGGTGCCCCTTGAAGAGATAAATATTCTGTTTCCTTGCTGGGATTTGAAAACGACTCTCATAGCCAGAAGTCTCGCACTTTCCCAGCGATACCGCCCACGTCACTACAGCTTTGGTGAACCCGACGTGAAACTGCTGGGGTGAGAGTGTGGTGAAATACACAAGGAAGCTATGGCTGAGAATCCTGAGGGACAAGGGTTCATTTTGACCCCGGGGTTATGCAAATGTTTCAGATGTTTACTATGTATATGCAACAGCAGCAAGCTGCTGAGAGGGGGAAAATTTCCACGACTAAAGCACTGTAGTCAATTGTGAAAAAGGTGGATCAATTTGATGGTAAGGACATCACAAAGTACCTGCGCAATTACACAAAGGAAATGGAGCTAAACAGGGTGACTGAGGAGGATATGGTTCGAAGCTTTGAGCTGGTATGTGTTCCTGAAATAAGAGAGCGCATAAGAGGATTACAGACACATGGTGGCAGAAATTGGGAGGAGTTCAAGCTTGCCTTGAAGGATGAATATTTCATGGAGGATTCCGAGCGGGTGACCAAACGAACTTTCTTGGAATGGGTCACAAAACCCAAAATGGGAATTTCTGCCACAGAGTTGCTAAGAGAGTTTGAGAAGCGCTATGCCCAGCTGTCAAGGATAGAGCGCACAACTTTGGACAGGGAAAAAACAGAGCTCATCTTACAAGCAGCTGGGGAAGATCTCCAAGAAAAACTGGAAATTCTCCTTGAGGATAAGGATACAGAGCATGGGCTAAAGAATGATTGGAATGATGTCGAGGATGCAGTCACCATGCTAGCAAAGCGGCAGCGAAGGAGGGATAAAATGGTGATGAGCTCGGCAACTCCTATAACTGTTTCCCCTGAGAATCTACCAAAACCTGCTGCTGCTGCAATCCCAAAGGTAGAAGGACCTGTGGATTCTCAATCTGTTCATGCCTACATTGCAAAATGCCAGAATAATGAGGCACGGGTAGAGGAAAAGCGTAAGAGGGAAAATGACGAAGGAGATGCCATGGATGATGGTTATGATGCTTCTATGAATGCTTTGCCATGTTTGTTTGATAGTGTTCAAGGTGTTGATGATATGCGTGTTGCTAATGATGTTATGGAGGATAGTGCATATGTGACCGGAAGTCATACGAATGTTGATTCAGAGGATGTTTGCTTTGCAGATGGTGGTTTTTGTTTGGAGTTTCTCTTTCAAGACAAGCAGGTTTTGTTAGAGGATCAGTTTAGTGAAGTTAATATTTATGTGGATGAGTCTATTGCTCAAGACAGTGAGGATCTTGGGATGGCTCAGCTGTTTGATGATGATGAGTTTCTATTTGCAAACATCGGTAACCAACAATCTATGAATGAGGCTTCTTGCACTCTTGATGATTCTAGAGATGTGTTTTGTTTACATGGCAAAGATGATGCTTTTGATGTTTATGCTATTGATGGACCGGGATATTCTGATGTAGCATCACACCTTGATTTTCTTGCACCAGTTTGCATAGATGCATGTGAAACATGTAAAGGCTTTTACAGCATATTGGTGGTGAAGATAGATGAGGAGGTAATATGCAAAAGAGCACAATGTGATGAATGGCTTGCTATGATGCCATTATGTGTATTTGAACCAAGGATATGTTATAAGTCAATGGAGCAGGCTCATGTGGAATGCAAATGGGTATTTGATCGTGGTATATGGATTGTTAGCAACCATGACAAATGTATTTGGGGATTGAATGCAGAACAATGGTGGATAATCAGGAAGGCTTTGTTTTTTTTACTTGTTTGATATTTATGGATACCAAAGCTTGTTGGAATTAGGGTTGCAGGAATGCACACACAACTTCAAGAAGATGAGGAAGCTTGAGCACAACACAGTAGTGTATTATGAGTGCCAAAAATGAAAGATAACAAGCCCTAGAAGATAATGGGCGTATATACAATGCACGGGGGAAAAAACCTCCTAGTGAGGGAAAAAGTGCCCCGGCGGTCCTAAGTGTGTTCACACACATCACTACTATAATATGGTAACAAATCCCCCCTGGAGTGATGCGGTGAACAAGAGCTAGCACTCATGTATAGGGAAGTGTCTAGCTATGTGGACGAATCCACAAAAGGGAGTAAGCCCAAAGCTTTGCGAAAAGCTTCGAACTTCTCACGAGGCAGAGCCTTTGTGAAAAGGTCTGCAAGGTTATCCTGTGTTGGCACATAAGCCAAACTGATCTCTCCTGCAGAGAGTCTCTCCCTGACATAATGGTAGTGCACCTCAATGTGCTTCGTACGAGCATGGAACACTGGGTTCCGCGCAACTGCCAATGCGCTCTGACTGTCAGTGAAGATGGTGGTGGCAGATGGCTGCCCAACACCCAAATCAGCCATAAGGCGTCTGAGCCACACACACTCAACCGTAGCTGTGAAAGCTGCCCTGTACTCAGCTTCACAACTAGAAGTGGCCACAGTAGGCTGCTTCTTGCTCAACCATGATATGCATGAGCTTCCAAGCATGAAGCAAAAACCACTCGTGGACACGCGTGTGTCATAACAACCAGCCCAGTCAGAATCTGAAAAAGCATGTAAATCTGGCGGCAATGATCCCCCCTTGGGATAAAACAACCCAAGATGCCGAGTACCACTCAAATAGCGAAAGATACGCTTCACTGCCTGCCAATGCTTAATGCCTGGGCTATGCATAAATCTGCTCACCTGTGAGACTGCAAACTGAATGTCTGGCCTCGTAATGCATACATAAATGAGGCAACCAACAGCTGTCTGATAGAGTGTGACATCAAAGTGATCTCCAGCATCATGAAGACTCAATTTCAAACCTGTCTCCATTGGAGTAGCAATAGGCTTGCAGTCTTCAAGGCCAAATCTCCGCAACAATGTTTCAATATACTTTGTCTGACACAAAGCAATACCTCCATCACACTGCTTAAATTGCACCCCCAAATAATGATGCAAATGCCCCAAATCTGACATCTCAAAAGAGGCATTCAAATCAGCCTTAAAATCAGCAATATGACTCTCATTTGGTCCTGTGAGCAGCATGTCATCGACATAGAGAGCAATGATTAGATGTACACCATCCACACGTTTAACATACAAAGTGCTTTCTGTTGGACTATTCTGAAACCCATGTGCAGTCAAATATGCATGTATTTTTTCATACCAAGCTCGTGGAGCTTGCTTTAAACCATATAAAGCCTTTTTTAACCTGCACACTTTGTTTTCCTGCCCTCTTTGAACAAAACCACGAGGCTGCGATACATACACCTCCTCATGCAAATCTCCATTTAAGAACGCAGTCTTTATGTCCAGCTGATGTACATTCCAACCATTATGAGCTGCTAATGCACAGATGCTACGAACAGTGGTCATACGACATGTGGGAGCAAAAGTCTCATCAAAATCAATGCCCTTCTCTTGAGCATAACCTTTTGCAACAAGCCTAGCCTTATGGCGATCCACTGTGCCATCAGGCTTACGCTTCAATTTGTATACCCACTTAGTGCCAATGGCCTTCTTGCCAGGGGGCAAGTCACATAAAGACCATGTACCATTCTTCATAATAGCATCGTATTCTGCTTGCATAGCAGCCATCCAATTTTCTGAACTTTGTGCCTCATCAAATGAAACAGGCTCACTTTCATCGCACATACTAGAAACAGCCAATGCATAACAATCTGACGCATAAGAGGCACCATGAGAGCCAGAACGAGTGCGACTAGACAAAGGGGCATCCAACTTGCTGTCACGCAAAGTCTGCACCAGCCATCTAGGCATATTCCTAGAGCCCTCAATCTCTTGTCTCTCATCCTCAAGTGCATCATGCACATCTGCATCAGATATAGGCTGATCTGTGCCATCATTTAAAACCTGCATAGGCTGAAAAACTGCCTCATGAGGTATTGCACTTGACTGTGCACCACTGAAAAGAGGCAACAATGTATCATAGACATCACGTGAGCTTATACTTGTCTCCTTAGTACATGAAACCAAGGGCTGAACTGCATCTTCCACAAATACAACATCACGGCTAACCAAAATGCGCTTTGTCTGTGGATGATACAAACGATAGCCTTTGCTCTCAGCACTATATCCAACAAAAATACATTTGACAGCTTTGTCATCCAATTTTCTGCGATGTTGCACAGGCACTAATGCATATGCCAGGCAACCAAAAACACGTAAATGGCCAACAGATGGCTTGCGGCCATGCCAAGCCTCATATGGAGTGACAACCTGTAATGCTTTGGTGGGACACCTGTTTAGTACATAAGTGGCACACATGACAGCCTCAAGCCAAAAACCATGTGGTAGACTTTGACTCTTAACCATACATCTTGCCATTTCCATGAGAGACCTATTTTTTCTCTCAGCCACACCATTTTGCTGTGGTGTATACGGCACTGTACATTGGTGTTTTATCCCACGCTCAGCCAGAAATGCATTAAATTCTGAAGACATATACTCCCCCCCTCGATCTGAACGGAGGGTGCCCATCTTACTTTCTGACACATTTTCAGCCATAACCAAAAACTGTTTGAAGCACAAAAACACTTCGGACTTTGCCTTCAAAGGATATACCCACGCATGCCTGGTAAAATCATCAATGAAAGTCACGAAGTAAAGGTAGTTTCCAAATGATGGAGTTTGCATGGGACCACAAACATCACTGTGAACAAGCTGCAATCTGCGTTCAGCTCTCACTGATCCATCTTTGGGAAAGGAAGCACGCTGCATTTTACCCAATATGCAGCCCTCACAAACATGCTTGACAGGTGCCTCAAGCTTAGGCAAAGAAGACACCATTTCAGATTTCTGCAGGCGCAGCAAACTTGCAAAATTCAGATGACCAAAACGTGCATGCCACAGTTTTGCATTTGAAATAGCCTGCGTATCCATAATAGCACATGCTGAATCCTCTACACATTTGCCATCCATATTGAGCTTATACAGCCCTCGACATAGTGAACCAGATGCTACAATGATGTCACCACAAGAGAGATCATGAACAGTACATCTGTCATCCACAAATTTTACAACCAAACCTGTTTTGGCAAATGCGGATACTGACAGCAGATTCTTTTTGATCCCTGGCACATACAATGCATCAAAAAGTGTAAAGGTGTTGCCATTTGCAACATTCAGCACAATCTGTCCAACTCCTTTAACGGGATAAGAGGAGTTATTGGCACAAGTGACAGTATTCCCTGTGGGAGCAGACTCAAGGAATGTGAATAAACTGCGCTGCGAGGTGATATGCTTAGTGGCACCACTGTCAAAGTACCATACATCTGAATCTACTGCAGACATACATGTGTCATGCAAAGATGGGTCATAACTGCACTGCGCATTGAATGCCCATTCTGTATCTAGCACAACATTAGCAGATTCATTGTTAGAAGGAGAGGCATCTGCAACAGCCATACCAGCCTCTTTCTTCTTAGCCTCTTTCGCAGCCAGCTTAGGACACGCTTTGATGACATGATCATTTCCCTTACAGTACTTGCAAAATGTCTTCTGTTTGTCACCCTTCTTCTCATCTTTGTCTTCCTTCTTTGGTTGCGCAGCATTTGCAGATTTCTGCTTACTAGAAGAAAAGCCAGCTTTACCTTTCCCGCTTCTCTGATTAGCAACGAAAGCTTGATCTGCGACACGCATAATATTCCTGTTTTGCCTTGACTGGTCTTCTTGCAGCAAAACAGAAACTAACTCCTCAAATGATAAGGCATTGGGATTACCTTTCATCATCAAGCGAAGAGTGGAAGCAAAACCCTGATAAGAATCTGGTAGACCATTCAAAACAGTCTGCACAAGTGAACTGTCTGACAGGATTTCATCTGCAGAAATGAGCTGCTCTTTGAAATCCTTGATCTTTGTCAAAAAGCTATCCATAGAATCACCTTCGTTCATATGCTCACTCTCCAACTGTTTTCGGAGGTAAGCAACACGAGCCTCATTTCTTGCCTGATACAATGTGGCAAGTACATCCCAAGCATCCTTAGAAGTCCTGCAGGAGCGAATATGTGGGATAATGGTACGTTTGACAGACAGCGCAATCAAGGCATGAGCCTGCGCATCTCTACCATCCCAACGAATCTGCTCTGCTGAAAGTGGTGGTTCTCGAACAGCTGCTACAGCACTTGTGCCTGCACCATCATCAACAGTACCTGTTTCTGATGTGTTTGCAGCATTCCCAGCCACAATAGGACGTGCATCAATACCCTGCACAATGTTCCATAACCCCTTTGCTACCAATACATGTCGCATCATATATGCCCACAATGGATAGTTGGTGCCATCCAACTTATCCTCAGCAGCCAACATGCGGAATACATCATTGTTGTCAGCCATGGCCAATGACTGTACTACTAGATGTAAATGCTGTCTGTAAGAGGAAAACCTGTATAAAATTGACCTGTGCTATGTAGCACAGCCCAAAACAGACGAATGGGCACCTGTCCTGCAGATTTTAATCTTGACAGAAAATCTGCACAGTAGGACGATTTTGCCTGCGCAGTACTTGGAATGCAAAAACGGAGGGCGAAATGACCTCAGATCAAAATTCTGAAATGACCAAGCCCTACGGGCTCTCCCACGGCATATACTAACCTGCAGACGCTCGTGAAACCTCGTCGCAATCGGAGGAGATGAAGCGGCAGGTGCCGGTGATGCTGCCCGGGAGGAGGAAGCCTGCTCTGATACCAATTGTTGGAATTAGGGTTGCAGGAATGCACACACAACTTCAAGAAGATGAGGAAGCTTGAGCACAACACAGTAGTGTATTATGAGTGCCAAAAATGAAAGATAACAAGCCCTAGAAGATAATGGGCGTATATACAATGCACGGGGGAAAAAACCTCCTAGTGAGGGAAAAAGTGCCCCGGCGGTCCTAAGTGTGTTCACACACATCACTACTATAATATGGTAACAAAGCTTGGTTTGAAACACTTTAAAGTGTTCCAAACATGGGGGTTGGCCAGATGACAGGTTCTTTTTGCTGATTAATGTATGAAGATGACATTCAGATATATGTGGATCTTGATGATGACTTGGCACATACCGGAGGATGTGCAGGTTTAGAGGGGGTGGATGTCGTGCCATGGCACGTCTATAGTGTGAAACCATGCATGTGAGGCCATTAAATACAAATTCAGATGCATGGGATTAAGTGCCATGACTTGAGTCATTTTATGATGCCTATGTACATATGTTCATATTGTAAATGAGGTTCGACGAGACGAGCTGATGGTGATGCCTACACGTGAAAGTGTTACGGGAACTCCGAATGTGATGATGGTTGGTCAGTCTGAGCGGATTCTGGATGCAGAGATGGCACTCCATTTTTAGCATGAATATGGAGATGGCCGGCAGTGCATGGCACCGATGGAATTGGTCGTATTTTGGTGAGGAGAGGTGCTGATGATTATGGGATGTGGGCACTTCTTACATCTGTTCTGGAAGGAAGTCGTGGATGCCGCTCTTGAACTTGAAGCAAGGTAATAATAAGGAGGCATGTGTGGCCATCTCTTAGGTAAAATAAAAAAATAATGATATTAATGTGGCCAATAAAGCAAAGGCCACATGGGAGCTTTACGTAGCCGCCAGCCAGAAGTTGTAGAAGGTTGGCGAAGGCGTGGAAAAGGGGTTGGCACGTGAAGCGAAGAGCTGGCGAGACGGCGCAGCTGCTGCAGACAAAAGGTAAGAGATCGCCTTGTTGTTTTGGGGAGCGGGGGGTGCAGGCAAGAGGGGGGAATACACCTCGAAGCGCAGAGTTTTGATGCGTGTTTGTATAGCTGTCGCAGAGCTAGAGTGTTTGTTTTTGTTTGTTTAGCCAGCACTGGCTGGTAGTGCAGCTTGCCGCCTCAGGGCGCAGAGTTGTTGTGTTTGTTTTGCCGACAGCAGATGGCCAACTTCGGAAGAGAAGGAGAGTTTTTTTTTTTAATGTTGCTTTGTTTGCTTTGTTGCCACCGGCTAGTAGCAAGGAGGAGAGTAGGAGTGTCGTGTTTTGTTGGTTGGCAGGCGCTAGGTTTTGTCTGAGAGGTGAATATTTTGCTTTGTCATGTTCCCACCACTGATAGCAAGGAGCAGAGAATAGAGGTTCTGTTTGAAGAAGTCACTAGTTATGAAGTTGGTAAAACTTATAGGAGCGATGTGTTTTCTATTGGTCAGCCTGTGCTTCTGCTACTAGTAGAGAGCATGAAGGAGTACTTATTTATAAGCAATGAGAGTGTGGCTTGCTAGCGCCCCTACAATTATACTAAGAACGGGTGCCACTCTGAAGAACTCAACTGAACGAGGGTCTCTTAAATGCCATGATGGTTTCCAAGCTTCGATGTGAAGGCAACTCCTTGTGTTCCTTGTGTTGAAGCCTTTGCAATATGATAAAAGCAGTAGAAGAAACGGACTAACAAGAGCCAGAAGTCACCACTACTTCAAGGAGGAGGAAATTTCGCATATTTTGGCTTTGCTGCATTCTCTTATAGTCGCCTTCTCTTTGGAGCTGCCTTGGATCTTGGGCCCTTGCCCCCTATTGCTGGAGTATACTGGATGAAAATTTCGCCTGTTTCTGGAATTAAATGCTGCTTGAAGGTATTTTGTCTATTATCTATCAGTTATGTGGCTGCTCGAGGCTGCCCGAGTATTCATTTGTTGTTCTAAAGGTGATCCTGAAGGTAATTTCAGAGCAGGCTGGGCATGTTTATGGTTCATGTTGCCCCAGATTGCTGGTTGACTTGGTTTGACCACTCCTATCTGGTGTTTATTGTAAGTTGGTTGCTGCGTGAAGGAGTTCTCCCTAATTATGATATATCTGGTGGCTGGTTTTATTGAATTCAGCAAGTATGTGGTGATATTCTTACACTGCTGGGCGTGTTTATGGTTCATGTTGCCCCAGATTGCTGGTTGACTTGGTTTGACCACTCCTATCTGGTGTTTATTGTAAGTTGGTTGCTGCGTGAAGGAGTTCTCCCTAATTATGATATATCTGGTGGCTGGTTTTATTGAATTCAGCAAGTATGTGGTGATATTCTTACACTGCTGAGTGGCCAGTGAGAGGATAGAGCACCTGCAGGTTAGCTCTACTCACCTTGGACAGCTGTGAAGTCTTCTGCTGGTGGTGCCCCTTGAAGAGATAAATATTCTATTTCCTTGCTGGGATTTGAAAACGACTCTCATAGCCAGAAGTCTCGCACTTTCCCAGCGATACCGCCCACGTCACGACAGCTTTGGTGAACCCGACGTGAAACTGCTAGGGTGAGAGTGTGGTGAAATACACAAGGAAGCTATGGCTGAGAATCCTGAGGGACAAGGGTTCATTTTGACCCCGGGGTTATGCAAATGTTTCAGATGTTTACTATGTATATGCAACAGCAGCAAGCTGCTGAGAGGGGGCAAATTTCCACGACTAAAGCACTGCAGTCAATTGTGAAAAAGGTGGATCAATTTGATGGTAAGGACATCACAAAGTACGTGCGCAATTACACAAAGGAAATGGAGCTAAACAGGGTGACTGAGGAGGATATGGTTCGAAGCTTTGAGCTGGTATGTGTTCCTGAAATAAGAGAGCGCATAAGAGGATTACAGACACATGGTGGCAGAAATTGGGAGGAGTTCAAGCTTGCCTTGAAGGATGAATATTTCATGGAGGATTCCGAGCGGGTGACCAAACGAACTTTCTTGGAATGGGTCACAAAACCCAAAATGGGAATTTCTGCCACAGAGTTGCTAAGAGAGTTTGAGAAGCGCTATGCCCAGCTGTCAAGGATAGAGCGCACAACTTTGGACAGGGAAAAAACAGAGCTCATCTTACAAGCAGCTGGGGAAGATCTCCAAGAAAAACTGGAAATTCTCCTTGAGGATAAGGATACAGAGCATGGGCTAAAGAATGATTGGAATGATGTCGAGGATGCAGTCACCATGCTAGCAAAGCGGCAGCGAAGGAGGGATAAAATGGTGATGAGCTCGGCAACTCCTATAACTGTTTCCCCTGAGAATCTACCAAAACCTGCTGCTGCTGCAATCCCAAAGGTAGAAGGACCTGTGGATTCTCAATCTGTTCATGCCTACATTGCAAAATGCCAGAATAATGAGGCACGGGTAGAGGAAAAGCGTAAGAGGGAAAATGACGAAGGAGATGCCATGGATGATGGTTATGATGCTTCTATGAATGCTTTGCCATGTTTGTTTGATAGTGTTCAAGGTGTTGATGATATGCGTGTTGCTAATGATGTTATGGAGGATAGTGCATATGTGACCGGAAGTCATACGAATGTTCATTCAGAGGATGTTTGCTTTGCAGATGGTGGTTTTTGTTTGGAGTTTCTCTTTCAAGACAAGCAGGTTTTGTTAGAGGATCAGTTTAGTGAAGTTAATATTTATGTGGATGAGTCTATTGCTCAAGACAGTGAGGATCTTGGGATGGCTCAGCTGTTTGATGATGATGAGTTTCTATTTGCAAACATCGGTAACCAACAATCTATGAATGAGGCTTCTTGCACTCTTGATGATTCTAGAGATGTGTTTTGTTTACATGGCAAAGATGATGCTTTTGATGTTTATGCTATTGATGGACCGGGATATTCTGATGTAGCATCACACCTTGATTTTCTTGCACCAGTTTGCATAGATGCATGTGAAACATGTAAAGGCTTTTACAGCATATTGGTGGTGAAGATAGATGAGGAGGTAATATGCAAAAGAGCACAATGTGATGAATGGCTTGCTATGATGCCATTATGTGTATTTGAACCAAGGATATGTTATAAGTCAATGGAGCAGGCTCATGTGGAATGCAAATGGGTATTTGATCGTGGTATATGGATTGTTAGCAACCATGACAAATGTATTTGGGGATTGAATGCAGAACAATGGTGGATAATCAGGAAGGCTTTGTTTTTTTTACTTGTTTGATATTTATGGATACCAAAGCTTGGTTTGAAACACTTTAAAGTGTTCCAAACATGGGGGTTGGCCAGATGACAGGTTCTTTTTGCTGATTAATGTATGAAGATGACATTCAGATATATGTGGATCTTGATGATGACTTGGCACATACCGGAGGATGTGCAGGTTTAGAGGGGGTGGATGTCGTGCCATGGCACGTCTATAGTGTGAAACCATGCATGTGAGGCCATTAAATACAAATTCAGATGCATGGGATTAAGTGCCATGACTTGAGTCATTTTATGATGCCTATGTACATATGTTCATATTGTAAATGAGGTTCAATGAGACGAGCTGATGGTGATGCCTACACGTGAAAGTGTTACGGGAACTCCGAATGTGATGATGGTTGGTCAGTCTGAGCGGATTCTGGATGCAGAGATGGCACTCCATTTTTAGCATGAATATGGAGATGGCCGGCAGTGCATGGCACCGATGGAATTGGTCGTATTTTGGTGAGGAGAGGTGCTGATGATTATGGGATGTGGGCACTTCTTACATCTGTTCTGGAAGGAAGTCGTGGATGCCGCTCTTGAACTTGAAGCAAGGTAATAATAAGGAGGCATGTGTGGCCATCTCTTAGGTAAAATAAAAAAATAATGATATTAATGTGGCCAATAAAGCAAAGGCCACATGGGAGCTTTACGTAGCCGCCAGCCAGAAGTTGTAGAAGGTTGGCGAAGGCGTGGAAAAGGGGTTGGCACGTGAAGCGAAGAGCTGGCGAGACGGCGCAGCTGCAGACAAAAGGTAAGAGATCGCCTTGTTGTTTTGGGGGGCGGGGGGTGCAGGCAAGAGGGGGGAATACACCTCGAAGCGCAGAGTTTTGATGCGTGTTTGTATAGCTGTCGCAGAGCTAGAGTGTTTGTTTTTGTTTGTTTAGCCAGCACTGGCTGGTAGTGCAGCTTGCCGCCTCAGGGTGCAGAGTTGTTGTGTTTGTTTTGCCGACAGCAGATGGCCAACTTCGGAAGAGAAGGAGAGTTTTTTTTTAAATGTTGCTTTGTTTGCTTTGTTGCCACCGGCTAGTAGCAAGGAGGAGAGTAGGAGTGTCGTGTTTTGTTGGTTGGCAGGCGCTAGGTTTTGTCTGAGAGGTGAATATTTTGCTTTGTCATGTTCCCACCACTGATAGCAAGGAGCAGAGAATAGAGGTTCTGTTTGAAGAAGTCACTAGTTATGAAGTTGGTAAAACTTATAGGAGCGATGTGTTTTCTATTGGTCAGCCTGTGCTTCTGCTACTAGTAGAGAGCATGAAGGAGTACTTATTTATAAGCAATGAGAGTGTGGCTTACTAGCGCCCCTACAATTATACTAAGAACGGGTGCCACTCTGAAGAACTCAACTGAACGAGGGTCTCTTAAATGCCATGATGGTTTCCAAGCTTCTATGTGAAGGCAACTCCTTGTGTTCCTTGTGTTGAAGCCTTTGCAATATGATAAAAGCAGTAGAAGAAACGGACTAACAAGAGCCAGAAGTCACCACTACTTCAAGGAGGAGGAAATTTCGCATATTTTGGCTTTGCTGCATTCTCTTACAGTCGCCTTCTCTTTGGAGCTGCCTTGGATCTTGGGCCCTTGCCCCCTATTGCTGGAGTATACTGGATGAAAATTCCGCCTGTTTCTGGAATTAAATGCTGCTTGAAGGTATTTTGTCTATTATCTATCAGTTCTGTGGCTGCTGGAGGCTGCCCGAGTATTTATTTGTTGTTCTAAAGGTGATCCTGAAGGTAATTTCAGAGCAGGCTGGGCATGTTTATGGTTCATGTTGCCCCAGATTGCTGGTTGACTTGGTTTGACCACTCCTATCTGGTGTTTATTGTAAGTTGGTTGCTGCGTGAAGGAGTTCTCCCTAATTATGATATATCTGGTGGCTGGTTTTATTGAATTCAGCAAGTATGTGGTGATATTCTTACACTGCTGGGCGTGTTTATGGTTCATGTTGCCCCAGATTGCTGGTTGACTTGGTTTGACCACTCCTATCTGGTGTTTATTGTAAGTTGGTTGCTGCGTGAAGGAGTTCTCCCTAATTATGATATATCTGGTGGCTAGTTTTATTGAATTCAGCAAGTATGTGGTGATATTCTTACACTGCTGAGTGGCCAGTGAGAGGATAGAGCACCTGCAGGTTAGCTCTACTCACCTTGGACAGCTGTGAAGTCTTCTGCTGGTGGTGCCCCTTGAAGAGATAAATATTCTGTTTCCTTGCTGGGATTTGAAAACGACTCTCATAGCCAGAAGTCTCGCACTTTCCCAGCGATACCGCCCACGTCACGACAGCTTTGGTGAACCCGACGTGAAACTGCTGGGGTGAGAGTGTGGTGAAATACACAAGGAAGCTATGGCTGAGAATCCTGAGGGACAAGGGTTCATTTTGACCCCGGGGTTATGCAAATGTTTCAGATGTTTACTATGTATATGCAACAGCAGCAAGCTGCTGAGAGGGGGCAAATTTTCACGACTAAAGCACTGCACTCAATTGTGAAAAAGGTGGATCAATTTGATGGTAAGGACATCACAAAGTACCTGCGCAATTACACAAAGGAAATGGAGCTAAACAGGGTGACTGAGGAGGATATGGTTCGAAGCTTTGAGCTGGTATGTGTTCCTGAAATAAGAGCGCATAAGAGGATTACAGACACATGGTGGCAGAAATTGGGAGGAGTTCAAGCTTGCCTTGAAGGATGAATATTTCATGGAGGATTCCGAGCGGGTGACCAAACGAACTTTCTTGGAATGGGTCACAAAACCCAAAATGGGAATTTCTGCCACAGAGTTGCTAAGAGAGTTTGAGAAGCGCTATGCCCAGCTGTCAAGGATAGAGCGCACAACTTTGGACAGGGAAAAAACAGAGCTCATCTTACAAGCAGCTGGGGAAGATCTCCAAGAAAAACTGGAAATTCTCCTTGAGGATAAGGATACAGAGCATGGGCTAAAGAATGATTGGAATGATGTCGAGGATGCAGTCACCATGCTAGCAAAGCGGCAGCGAAGGAGGGATAAAATGGTGATGAGCTCGGCAACTCCTATAACTGTTTCCCCTGAGAATCTACCAAAACCTGCTGCTGCTGCAATCCCAAAGGTAGAAGGACCTGTGGATTCTCAATCTGTTCATGCCTACATTGCAAAATGCCAGAATAATGAGGCACGGGTAGAGGAAAAGCGTAAGAGGGAAAATGACGAAGGAGATGCCATGGATGATGGTTATGATGCTTCTATGAATGCTTTGCCATGTTTGTTTGATAGTGTTCAAGGTGTTGATGATATGCGTGTTGCTAATGATGTTATGGAGGATAGTGCATATGTGACCGGAAGTCATACGAATGTTCATTCAGAGGATGTTTGCTTTGCAGATGGTGGTTTTTGTTTGGAGTTTCTCTTTCAAGACAAGCAGGTTTTGTTAGAGGATCAGTTTAGTGAAGTTAATATTTATGTGGATGAGTCTATTGCTCAAGACAGTGAGGATCTTGGGATGGCTCAGCTGTTTGATGATGATGAGTTTCTATTTGCAAACATCGGTAACCAACAATCTATGAATGAGGCTTCTTGCACTCTTGATGATTCTAGAGATGTGTTTTGTTTACATGGCAAAGATGATGCTTTTGATGTTTATGCTATTGATGGACCGGGATATTCTGATGTAGCATCACACCTTGATTTTCTTGCACCAGTTTGCATAGATGCATGTGAAACATGTAAAGGCTTTTACAGCATATTGGTGGTGAAGATAGATGAGGAGGTAATATGCAAAAGAGCACAATGTGATGAATGGCTTGCTATGATGCCATTATGTGTATTTGAACCAAGGATATGTTATAAGTCAATGGAGCAGGCTCATGTGGAATGCAAATGGGTATTTGATCGTGGTATATGGATTGTTAGCAACCATGACAAATGTATTTGGGGATTGAATGCAGAACAATGGTGGATAATCAGGAAGGCTTTGTTTTTTTTACTTGTTTGATATTTATGGATACCAAAGCTTGGTTTGAAACACTTTAAAGTGTTCCAAACATGGGGGTTGGCCAGATGACAGGTTCTTTTTGCTGATTAATGTATGAAGATGACATTCAGATATATGTGGATCTTGATGATGACTTGGCACATACCGGAGGATGTGCAGGTTTAGAGGGGGTGGATGTCGTGCCATGGCACGTCTATAGTGTGAAACCATGCATGTGAGGCCATTAAATACAAATTCAGATGCATGGGATTAAGTGCCATGACTTGAGTCATTTTATGATGCCTATGTACATATGTTCATATTGTAAATGAGGTTCGACGAGACGAGCTGATGGTGATGCCTACACGTGAAAGTGTTATGGGAACTCCGAATGTGATGATGGTTGGTCAGTCTGAGCGGATTCTGGATGCAGAGATGGCACTCCATTTTTAGCATGAATATGGAGATGGCCGGCAGTGCATGGCTCCGATGGAATTGGTCGTATTTTGGTGAGGAGAGGTGCTGATGATTATGGGATGTGGGCACTTCTTACATCTGTTCTGGAAGGAAGTCGTGGATGCCGCTCTTGAACTTGAAGCAAGGTAATAATAAGGAGGCATGTGTGGCCATCTCTTAGGTAAAATAAAAAAATAATGATATTAATGTGGCCAATAAAGCAAAGGCCACATGGGAGCTTTACGTAGCCGCCAGCCAGAAGTTGTAGAAGGTTGGCGAAGGCGTGGAAAAGGGGTTGGCACGTGAAGCGAAGAGCTGGCGAGACGGCGCAGCTGCTGCAGACAAAAGGTAAGAGATCGCCTTGTTGTTTTGGGGAGCGGGGGGTGCAGGCAAGAGGGGGGAATACACCTCGAAGCGCAGAGTTTTGATGCGTGTTTGTATAGCTGTCGCAGAGCTAGAGTGTTTGTTTTTGTTTGTTTAGCCAGCACTGGCTGGTAGTGCAGCTTGCCGCCTCAGGGCGCAGAGTTGTTGTGTTTGTTTTGCCGACAGCAGATGGCCAACTTCGGAAGAGAAGGAGAGTTTTTTTTTTTAATGTTGCTTTGTTTGCTTTGTTGCCACCGGCTAGTAGCAAGGAGGAGAGTAGGAGTGTCGTGTTTTGTTGGTTGGCAGGCGCTAGGTTTTGTCTGAGAGGTGAATATTTTGCTTTGTCATGTTCCCACCACTGATAGCAAGGAGCAGAGAATAGAGGTTCTGTTTGAAGAAGTCACTAGTTATGAAGTTGGTAAAACTTATAGGAGCGATGTGTTTTCTATTGGTCAGCCTGTGCTTCTGCTACTAGTAGAGAGCATGAAGGAGTACTTATTTATAAGCAATGAGAGTGTGGCTTGCTAGCGCCCCTACAATTATACTAAGAACGGGTGCCACTCTGAAGAACTCAACTGAACGAGGGTCTCTTAAATGCCATGATGGTTTCCAAGCTTCGATGTGAAGGCAACTCCTTGTGTTCCTTGTGTTGAAGCCTTTGCAATATGATAAAAGCAGTAGAAGAAACGGACTAACAAGAGCCAGAAGTCACCACTACTTCAAGGAGGAGGAAATTTCGCATATTTTGGCTTTGCTGCATTCTCTTATAGTCGCCTTCTCTTTGGAGCTGCCTTGGATCTTGGGCCCTTGCCCCCTATTGCTGGAGTATACTGGATGAAAATTCCGCCTGTTTCTGGAATTAAATGCTGCTTGAAGGTATTTTGTCTATTATCTATCAGTTATGTGGCTGCTCGAGGCTGCCCGAGTATTCATTTGTTGTTCTAAAGGTGATCCTGAAGGTAATTTCAGAGCAGGCTGGGCATGTTTATGGTTCATGTTGCCCCAGATTGCTGGTTGACTTGGTTTGACCACTCCTATCTGGTGTTTATTGTAAGTTGGTTGCTGCGTGAAGGAGTTCTCCCTAATTATGATATATCTGGTGGCTGGTTTTATTGAATTCAGCAAGTATGTGGTGATATTCTTACACTGCTGGGCGTGTTTATGGTTCATGTTGCCCCAGATTGCTGGTTGACTTGGTTTGACCACTCCTATCTGGTGTTTATTGCAAGTTGGTTGCTGCGTGAAGGAGTTCTCCCTAATTATGATATATCTGGTGGCTGGTTTTATTGAATTCAGCAAGTATGTGGTGATATTCTTACACTGCTGAGTGGCCAGTGAGAGGATAGAGCACCTGCAGGTTAGCTCTACTCACCTTGGACAGCTGTGAAGTCTTCTGCTGGTGGTGCCCCTTGAAGAGATAAATATTCTGTTTCCTTGCTGGGATTTGAAAACGACTCTCATAGCCAGAAGTCTCGCACTTTCCCAGCGATACCGCCCACGTCACGACAGCTTTGGTGAACCCGACGTGAAACTGCTGGGGTGAGAGTGTGGTGAAATACACAAGGAAGCTATGGCTGAGAATCCTGAGGGACAAGGGTTCATTTTGACCCCGGGGTTATGCAAATGTTTCAGATGTTTACTATGTATATGCAACAGCAGCAAGCTGCTGAGAGGGGGCAAATTTCCACGACTAAAGCACTGCAGTCAATTGTGAAAAAGGTGGATCAATTTGATGGTAAGGACATCACAAAGTACCTGCGCAATTACACAAAGGAAATGGAGCTAAACAGGGTGACTGAGGAGGATATGGTTCGAAGCTTTGAGCTGGTATGTGTTCCTGAAATAAGAGAGCGCATAAGAGGATTACAGACACATGGTGGCAGAAATTGGGAGGAGTTCAAGCTTGCCTTGAAGGATGAATATTTCATGGAGGATTCCGAGCGGGTGACCAAACGAACTTTCTTGGAATGGGTCACAAAACCCAAAATGGGAATTTCTGCCACAGAGTTGCTAAGAGAGTTTGAGAAGCGCTATGCCCAGCTGTCAAGGATAGAGCGCACAACTTTGGACAGGGAAAAAACAGAGCTCATCTTACAAGCAGCTGGGGAAGATCTCCAAGAAAAACTGGAAATTCTCCTTGAGGATAAGGATACAGAGCATGGGCTAAAGAATGATTGGAATGATGTCGAGGATGCAGTCACCATGCTAGCAAAGCGGCAGCGAAGGAGGGATAAAATGGTGATGAGCTCGGCAACTCCTATAACTGTTTCCCCTGAGAATCTACCAAAACCTGCTGCTGCTGCAATCCCAAAGGTAGAAGGACCTGTGGATTCTCAATCTGTTCATGCCTACATTGCAAAATGCCAGAATAATGAGGCACGGGTAGAGGAAAAGCGTAAGAGGGAAAATGACGAAGGAGATGCCATGGATGATGGTTATGATGCTTCTATGAATGCTTTGCCATGTTTGTTTGATAGTGTTCAAGGTGTTGATGATATGCGTGTTGCTAATGATGTTATGGAGGATAGTGCATATGTGACCGGAAGTCATACGAATGTTGATTCAGAGGATGTTTGCTTTGCAGATGGTGGTTTTTGTTTGGAGTTTCTCTTTCAAGACAAGCAGGTTTTGTTAGAGGATCAGTTTAGTGAAGTTAATATTTATGTGGATGAGTCTATTGCTCAAGACAGTGAGGATCTTGGGATGGCTCAGCTGTTTGATGATGATGAGTTTCTATTTGCAAACATCGGTAACCAACAATCTATGAATGAGGCTTCTTGCACTCTTGATGATTCTAGAGATGTGTTTTGTTTACATGGCAAAGATGATGCTTTTGATGTTTATGCTATTGATGGACCGGGATATTCTGATGTAGCATCACACCTTGATTTTCTTGCACCAGTTTGCATAGATGCATGTGAAACATGTAAAGGCTTTTACAGCATATTGGTGGTGAAGATAGATGAGGAGGTAATATGCAAAAGAGCACAATGTGATGAATGGCTTGCTATGATGCCATTATGTGTATTTGAACCAAGGATATGTTATAAGTCAATGGAGCAGGCTCATGTGGAATGCAAATGGGTATTTGATCGTGGTATATGGATTGTTAGCAACCATGACAAATGTATTTGGGGATTGAATGCAGAACAATGGTGGATAATCAGGAAGGCTTTGTTTTTTTTACTTGTTTGATATTTATGGATACCAAAGCTTGGTTTGAAACACTTTAAAGTGTTCCAAACATGGGGGTTGGCCAGATGACAGGTTCTTTTTGCTGATTAATGTATGAAGATGACATTCAGATATATGTGGATCTTGATGATGACTTGGCACATACCGGAGGATGTGCAGGTTTAGAGGGGGTGGATGTCGTGCCATGGCACGTCTATAGTGTGAAACCATGCATGTGAGGCCATTAAATACAAATTCAGATGCATGGGATTAAGTGCCATGACTTGAGTCATTTTATGATGCCTATGTACATATGTTCATATTGTAAATGAGGTTCGACGAGACGAGCTGATGGTGATGCCTACACGTGAAAGTGTTACGGGAACTCCGAATGTGATGATGGTTGGTCAGTCTGAGCGGATTCTGGATGCAGAGATGGCACTCCATTTTTAGCATGAATATGGAGATGGCCGGCAGTGCATGGCACCGATGGAATTGGTCGTATTTTGGTGAGGAGAGGTGCTGATGATTATGGGATGTGGGCACTTCTTACATCTGTTCTGGAAGGAAGTCGTGGATGCCGCTCTTGAACTTGAAGCAAGGTAATAATAAGGAGGCATGTGTGGCCATCTCTTAGGTAAAATAAAAAAATAATGATATTAATGTGGCCAATAAAGCAAAGGCCACATGGGAGCTTTACGTAGCCGCCAGCCAGAAGTTGTAGAAGGTTGGCGAAGGCGTGGAAAAGGGGTTGGCACGTGAAGCGAAGAGCTGGCGAGACGGCGCAGCTGCAGACAAAAGGTAAGAGATCGCCTTGTTGTTTTGGGGAGCGGGGGGTGCAGGCAAGAGGGGGGAATACACCTCGAAGCGCAGAGTTTTGATGCGTGTTTGTATAGCTGTCGCAGAGCTAGAGTGTTTGTTTTTGTTTGTTTAGCCAGCACTGGCTGGTAGTGCAGCTTGCCGCCTCAGGGCGCAGAGTTGTTGTGTTTGTTTTGCTGACAGCAGATGGCCAACTTCGGAAGAGAAGGAGAGTTTTTTTTTTAAATGTTGCTTTGTTTGCTTTGTTGCCACCGGCTAGTAGCAAGGAGGAGAGTAGGAGTGTCGTGTTTTGTTGGTTGGCAGGCGCTAGGTTTTGTCTGAGAGGTGAATATTTTGCTTTGTCATGTTCCCACCACTGATAGCAAGGAGCAGAGAATAGAGGTTCTGTTTGAAGAAGTCACTAGTTATGAAGTTGGTAAAACTTATAGGAGCGATGTGTTTTCTATTGGTCAGCCTGTGCTTCTGCTACTAGTAGAGAGCATGAAGGAGTACTTATTTATAAGCAATGAGAGTGTGGCTTGCTAGCGCCCCTACAATTATACTAAGAACGGGTGCCACTCTGAAGAACTCAACTGAACGAGGGTCTCTTAAATGCCATGATGGTTTCCAAGCTTCGATGTGAAGGCAACTCCTTGTGTTCCTTGTGTTGAAGCCTTTGCAATATGATAAAAGCAGTAGAAGAAACGGACTAACAAGAGCCAGAAGTCACCACTACTTCAAGGAGGAGGAAATTTCGCATATTTTGGCTTTGCTGCATTCTCTTACAGTCGCCTTCTCTTTGGAGCTGCCTTGGATCTTGGGCCCTTGCCCCCTATTGCTGGAGTATACTGGATGAAAATTCCGCCTGTTTCTGGAATTAAATGCTGCTTGAAGGTATTTTGTCTATTATCTATCAGTTCTGTGGCTGCTGGAGGCTGCCCGAGTATTCATTTGTTGTTCTAAAGGTGATCCTGAAGGTAATTTCAGAGCAGGCTGGGCGTGTTTATGGTTCATGTTGCCCCAGATTGCTGGTTGACTTGGTTTGACCACTCCTATCTGGTGTTTATTGTAAGTTGGTTGCTGTGTGAAGGAGTTCTCCCTAATTATGATATATCTGGTGGCTGGTTTTATTGAATTCAGCAAGTATGTGGTGATATTCTTACACTGCTGGGCGTGTTTATGGTTCATGTTGCCCCAGATTGCTGGTTGACTTGGTTTGACCACTCCTATCTGGTGTTTATTGTAAGTTGGTTGCTGCGTGAAGGAGTTCTCTCTAATTATGATATATCTGGTGGCTGGTTTTATTGAATTCAGCAAGTATGTGGTGATATTCTTACACTGCTGAGTGGCCAGTGAGAGGATAGAGCACCTGCTGCAGGTTAGCTCTACTCACCTTGGACAGCTGTGAAGTCTTCTGCTGGTGGTGCCCCTTGAAGAGATAAATATTCTGTTTCCTTGCTGGGATTTGAAAACGACTCTCATAGCCAGAAGTCTCGCACTTTCCCAGCGATACCGCCCACGTCACTACAGCTTTGGTGAACCCGACGTGAAACTGCTGGGGTGAGAGTGTGGTGAAATACACAAGGAAGCTATGGCTGAGAATCCTGAGGGACAAGGGTTCATTTTGACCCCGGGGTTATGCAAATGTTTCAGATGTTTACTATGTATATGCAACAGCAGCAAGCTGCTGAGAGGGGGAAAATTTCCACGACTAAAGCACTGTAGTCAATTGTGAAAAAGGTGGATCAATTTGATGGTAAGGACATCACAAAGTACCTGCGCAATTACACAAAGGAAATGGAGCTAAACAGGGTGACTGAGGAGGATATGGTTCGAAGCTTTGAGCTGGTATGTGTTCCTGAAATAAGAGAGCGCATAAGAGGATTACAGACACATGGTGGCAGAAATTGGGAGGAGTTCAAGCTTGCCTTGAAGGATGAATATTTCATGGAGGATTCCGAGCGGGTGACCAAACGAACTTTCTTGGAATGGGTCACAAAACCCAAAATGGGAATTTCTGCCACAGAGTTGCTAAGAGAGTTTGAGAAGCGCTATGCCCAGCTGTCAAGGATAGAGCGCACAACTTTGGACAGGGAAAAAACAGAGCTCATCTTACAAGCAGCTGGGGAAGATCTCCAAGAAAAACTGGAAATTCTCCTTGAGGATAAGGATACAGAGCATGGGCTAAAGAATGATTGGAATGATGTCGAGGATGCAGTCACCATGCTAGCAAAGCGGCAGCGAAGGAGGGATAAAATGGTGATGAGCTCGGCAACTCCTATAACTGTTTCCCCTGAGAATCTACCAAAACCTGCTGCTGCTGCAATCCCAAAGGTAGAAGGACCTGTGGATTCTCAATCTGTTCATGCCTACATTGCAAAATGCCAGAATAATGAGGCACGGGTAGAGGAAAAGCGTAAGAGGGAAAATGACGAAGGAGATGCCATGGATGATGGTTATGATGCTTCTATGAATGCTTTGCCATGTTTGTTTGATAGTGTTCAAGGTGTTGATGATATGCGTGTTGCTAATGATGTTATGGAGGATAGTGCATATGTGACCGGAAGTCATACGAATGTTCATTCAGAGGATGTTTACTTTGCAGATGGTGGTTTTTGTTTGGAGTTTCTCTTTCAAGACAAGCAGGTTTTGTTAGAGGATCAGTTTAGTGAAGTTAATATTTATGTGGATGAGTCTATTGCTCAAGACAGTGAGGATCTTGGGATGGCTCAGCTGTTTGATGATGATGAGTTTCTATTTGCAAACATCGGTAACCAACAATCTATGAATGAGGCTTCTTGCACTCTTGATGATTCTAGAGATGTGTTTTGTTTACATGGCAAAGATGATGCTTTTGATGTTTATGCTATTGATGGACCGGGATATTCTGATGTAGCATCACACCTTGATTTTCTTGCACCAGTTTGCATAGATGCATGTGAAACATGTAAAGGCTTTTACAGCATATTGGTGGTGAAGATAGATGAGGAGGTAATATGCAAAAGAGCACAATGTGATGAATGGCTTGCTATGATGCCATTATGTGTATTTGAACCAAGGATATGTTATAAGTCAATGGAGCAGGCTCATGTGGAATGCAAATGGGTATTTGATCGTGGTATATGGATTGTTAGCAACCATGACAAATGTATTTGGGGATTGAATGCAGAACAATGGTGGATAATCAGGAAGGCTTTGTTTTTTTTACTTGTTTGATATTTATGGATACCAAAGCTTGGTTTGAAACACTTTAAAGTGTTCCAAACATGGGGGTTGGCCAGATGACAGGTTCTTTTTGCTGATTAATGTATGAAGATGACATTCAGATATATGTGGATCTTGATGATGACTTGGCACATACCGGAGGATGTGCAGGTTTAGAGGGGGTGGATGTCGTGCCATGGCACGTCTATAGTGTGAAACCATGCATGTGAGGCCATTAAATACAAATTCAGATGCATGGGATTAAGTGCCATGACTTGAGTCATTTTATGATGCCTATGTACATATGTTCATATTGTAAATGAGGTTCAATGAGACGAGCTGATGGTGATGCCTACACGTGAAAGTGTTACGGGAACTCCGAATGTGATGATGGTTGGTTAGTCTGAGCGGATTCTGGATGCAAAGATGGCACTCCATTTTTAGCATGAATATGGAGATGGCCGGTAGTGCATGGCACCGATGGAATTGGTCGTATTTTGGTGAGGAGAGGTGCTGATGATTATGGGATGTGGGCACTTCTTACATCTGTTCTGGAAGGAAGTCGTGGATGCCGCTCTTGAACTTGAAGCAAGGTAATAATAAGGAGGCATGTGTGGCCATCTCTTAGGTAAAATAAAAAAATAATGATATTAATGTGGCCAATAAAGCAAAGGCCACATGGGAGCTTTACGTAGCCGCCAGCCAGAAGTTGTAGAAGGTTGGCGAAGGCGTGGAAAAGGGGTTGGCACGTGAAGCGAAGAGCTGGCGAGACGGCGCAGCTGCTCTGCAGACAAAAGGTAAGAGATCGCCTTGTTGTTTTGGGGAGCGGGGGGTGCAGGCAAGAGGGGGGAATACACCTCGAAGCGCAGAGTTTTGATGCGTGTTTGTATAGCTGTCGCAGAGCTAGAGTGTTTGTTTTTGTTTGTTTAGCCAGCACTGGCTGGTAGTGCAGCTTGCCGCCTCAGGGCGCAGAGTTGTTGTGTTTGTTTTGCTGACAGCAGATGGCCAACTTCGGAAGAGAAGGAGAGTGTTTTTTTTAAATGTTGCTTTGTTTGCTTTGTTGCCACCGGCTAGTAGCAAGGAGGAGAGTAGGAGTGTCGTGTTTTGTTGGTTGGCAGGCGCTAGGTTTTGTCTGAGAGGTGAATATTTTGCTTTGTCATGTTCCCACCACTAATAGCAAGGAGCAGAGAATAGAGGTTCTGTTTGAAGAAGTCACTAGTTATGAAGTTGGTAAAACTTATAGGAGCGATGTGTTTTCTATTGGTCAGCCTGTGCTTCTGCTACTAGTAGAGAGCATGAAGGAGTACTTATTTATAAGCAATGAGAGTGTGGCTTGCTAGCGCCCCTACAATTATACTAAGAACGGGTGCCACTCTGAAGAACTCAACTGAACGAGGGTCTCTTAAATGCCATGATGGTTTCCAAGCTTCGATGTGAAGGCAACTCCTTGTGTTCCTTGTGTTGAAGCCTTTGCAATATGATAAAAGCAGTAGAAGAAACGGACTAACAAGAGCCAGAAGTCACCACTACTTCAAGGAGGAGGAAATTTCGCATATTTTGGCTTTGCTGCATTCGCCTTCTCTTTGGAGCTGCCTTGGATCTTGGGCCCTTGCCCCCTATTGCTGGAGTATACTGGATGAAAATTCCGCCTGTTTCTGGAATTAAATGCTGCTTGAAGGTATTTTGTCTATTATCTATCAGTTCTGTGGCTGCTGGAGGCTGCCCGAGTATTTATTTGTTGTTCTAAAGGTGATCCTGAAGGTAATTTCAGAGCAGGCTGGGCGTGTTTATGGTTCATGTTGCCCCAGATTGCTGGTTGACTTGGTTTGACCACTCCTATCTGGTGTTTATTGTAAGTTGGTTGCTGTGTGAAGGAGTTCTCCCTAATTATGATATATCTGGTGGCTGGTTTTATTGAATTCAGCAAGTATGTGGTGATATTCTTACACTGCTGGGCGTGTTTATGGTTCATGTTGCCCCAGATTGCTGGTTGACTTGGTTTGACCACTCCTATCTGGTGTTTATTGTAAGTTGGTTGCTGCGTGAAGGAGTTCTCCCTAATTATGATATATCTGGTTATTGAATTCAGCACGTATGTGGTGATATTCTTACACTGCTGAGTGGCCAGTGAGAGGATAGAGCACCTGCAGGTTAGCTCTACTCACCTTGGACAGCTGTGAAGTCTTCTGCTGGTGGTGCCCCTTGAAGAGATAAATATTCTGTTTCCTTGCTGGGATTTGAAAACGACTCTCATAGCCAGAAGTCTCGCACTTTCCCAGCGATACCGCCCACGTCACGACAGCTTTGGTGAACCCGACGTGAAACTGCTGGGGTGAGAGTGTGGTGAAATACACAAGGAAGCTATGGCTGAGAATCCTGAGGGACAAGGGTTCATTTTGACCCCGGGGTTATGCAAATGTTTCAGATGTTTACTATGTATATGCAACAGCAGCAAGCTGCTGAGAGGGGGCAAATTTCCACGACTAAAGCACTGCAGTCAATTGTGAAAAAGGTGGATCAATTTGATGGTAAGGACATCACAAAGTACCTGCGCAATTACACAAAGGAAATGGAGCTAAACAGGGTGACTGAGGAGGATATGGTTCGAAGCTTTGAGCTGGTATGTGTTCCTGAAATAAGAGAGCGCATAAGAGGATTACAGACACATGGTGGCAGAAATTGGGAGGAGTTCAAGCTTGCCTTGAAGGATGAATATTTCATGGAGGATTCCGAGCGGGTGACCAAACGAACTTTCTTGGAATGGGTCACAAAACCCAAAATGGGAATTTCTGCCACAGAGTTGCTAAGAGAGTTTGAGAAGCGCTATGCCCAGCTGTCAAGGATAGAGCGCACAACTTTGGACAGGGAAAAAACAGAGCTCATCTTACAAGCAGCTGGGGAAGATCTCCAAGAAAAACTGGAAATTCTCCTTGAGGATAAGGATACAGAGCATGGGCTAAAGAATGATTGGAATGATGTCGAGGATGCAGTCACCATGCTAGCAAAGCGGCAGCGAAGGAGGGATAAAATGGTGATGAGCTCGGCAACTCCTATAACTGTTTCCCCTAAGAATCTACCAAAACCTGCTGCTGCTGCAATCCCAAAGGTAGAAGGACCTGTGGATTCTCAATCTGTTCATGCCTACATTGCAAAATGCCAGAATAATGAGGCACGGGTAGAGGAAAAGCGTAAGAGGGAAAATGACGAAGGAGATGCCATGGATGATGGTTATGATGCTTCTATGAATGCTTTGCCATGTTTGTTTGATAGTGTTCAAGGTGTTGATGATATGCGTGTTGCTAATGATGTTATGGAGGATAGTGCATATGTGACCGGAAGTCATACGAATGTTGTTTCAGAGGATGTTTGCTTTGCAGATGGTGGTTTTTGTTTGGAGTTTCTCTTTCAAGACAAGCAGGTTTTGTTAGAGGATCAGTTTAGTGAAGTTAATATTTATGTGGATGAGTCTATTGCTCAAGACAGTGAGGATCTTGGGATGGCTCAGCTGTTTGATGATGATGAGTTTCTATTTGCAAACATCGGTAACCAACAATCTATGAATGAGGCTTCTTGCACTCTTGATGATTCTAGAGATGTGTTTTGTTTACATGGCAAAGATGATGCTTTTGATGTTTATGCTATTGATGGACCGGGATATTCTGATGTAGCATCACACCTTGATTTTCTTGCACCAGTTTGCATAGATGCATGTGAAACATGTAAAGGCTTTTACAGCATATTGGTGGTGAAGATAGATGAGGAGGTAATATGCAAAAGAGCACAATGTGATGAATGGCTTGCTATGATGCCATTATGTGTATTTGAACCAAGGATATGTTATAAGTCAATGGAGCAGGCTCATGTGGAATGCAAATGGGTATTTGATCGTGGTATATGGATTGTTAGCAACCATGACAAATGTATTTGGGGATTGAATGCAGAACAATGGTGGATAATCAGGAAGGCTTTGTTTTTTTTACTTGTTTGATATTTATGGATACCAAAGCTTGGTTTGAAACACTTTAAAGTGTTCCAAACATGGGGGTTGGCCAAATGGCAGGTTCTTTTTGCTGATTAATGTATGAAGATGACATTCAGATATATGTGGATCTTGATGATGACTTGGCACATACCAGAGGATGTGCAGGTTTAGAGGGGGTGGATGTCGTGCCATGGCACGTCTATAGTGTGAAACCATGCATGTGAGGCCATTAAATACAAATTCAGATGCATGGGATTAAGTGCCATGACTTGAGTCATTTTATGATGCCTATGTACATATGTTCATATTGTAAATGAGGTTCAATGAGACGAGCTGATGGTGATGCCTACACGTGAAAGTGTTACGGGAACTCCGAATGTGATGATGGTTGGTTAGTCTGAGCGGATTCTGGATGCAAAGATGGCACTCCATTTTTAGCATGAATATGGAGATGGCCGGTAGTGCATGGCACCGATGGAATTGGTCGTATTTTGGTGAGGAGAGGTGCTGATGATTATGGGATGTGGGCACTTCTTACATCTGTTCTGGAAGGAAGTCGTGGATGCCGCTCTTGAACTTGAAGCAAGGTAATAATAAGGAGGCATGTGTGGCCATCTCTTAGGTAAAATAAAAAAATAATGATATTAATGTGGCCAATAAAGCAAAGGCCACATGGGAGCTTTACGTAGCCGCCAGCCAGAAGTTGTAGAAGGTTGGCGAAGGCGTGGAAAAGGGGTTGGCACGTGAAGCGAAGAGCTGGCGAGACGGCGCAGCTGCAGACAAAAGGTAAGAGATCGCCTTGTTGGGGAGCGGGGGGTGCAGGCAAGAGGGGGGAATACACCTCGAAGCGCAGAGTTTTGATGCGTGTTTGTATAGCTGTCGCAGAGCTAGAGTGTTTGTTTTTGTTTGTTTAGCCAGCACTGGCTGGTAGTGCAGCTTGCCGCCTCAGGGCGCAGAGTTGTTGTGTTTGTTTTGCCGACAGCAGATGGCCAACTTCGGAAGAGAAGGAGAGTTTTTTTTTAAATGTTGCTTTGTTTGCTTTGTTGCCACCGGCTAGTAGCAAGGAGGAGAGTAGGAGTGTCGTGTTTTGTTGGTTGGCAGGCGCTAGGTTTTGTCTGAGAGGTGAATATTTTGCTTTGTCATGTTCCCACCACTGATAGCAAGGAGCAGAGAATAGAGGTTCTGTTTGAAGAAGTCACTAGTTATGAAGTTGGTAAAACTTATAGGAGCGATGTGTTTTCTATTGGTCAGCCTGTGCTTCTGCTACTAGTAGAGAGCATGAAGGAGTACTTATTTATAAGCAATGAGAGTGTGGCTTGCTAGCGCCCCTACAATTATACTAAGAACGGGTGCCACTCTGAAGAACTCAACTGAACGAGGGTCTCTTAAATGCCATGATGGTTTCCAAGCTTCTATGTGAAGGAAAACTCCTTGTGTTCCTTGTGTTGAAGCCTTTGCAATATGATAAAAGCAGTAGAAGAAACGGACTAACAAGAGCCAGAAGTCACCACTACTTCAAGGAGGAGGAAATTTCGCATATTTTGGCTTTGCTGCATTCTCTTACAGTCACCTTCTCTTTGGAGCTGCCTTGGATCTTGGGCCCTTGCCCCCTATTGCTGGAGTATACTGGATGAAAATTCCGCCTGTTTCTGGAATTAAATGCTGCTTGAAGGTATTTTGTCTATTATCTATCAGTTCTGTGGCTGCTCGAGGCTGCCCGAGTATTTATTTGTTGTTCTAAAGGTGATCCTGAAGGTAATTTCAGAGCAGGCTGGGCATGTTTATGGTTCATGTTGCCCCAGATTGCTGGTTGACTTGGTTTGACCACTCCTATCTGGTGTTTATTGTAAGTTGGTTGCTGCGTGAAGGAGTTCTCCCTAATTATGATATATCTGGTGGCTGGTTTTATTGAATTCAGCAAGTATGTGGTGATATTCTTACACTGCTGGGCGTGTTTATGGTTCATGTTGCCCCAGATTGCTGGTTGACTTGGTTTGACCACTCCTATCTGGTGTTTATTGTAAGTTGGTTGCTGCGTGAAGGAGTTCTCCCTAATTATGATATATCTGGTGGCTGGTTTTATTGAATTCAGCAAGTATGTGGTGATATTCTTACACTGCTGAGTGGCCAGTGAGAGGATAGAGCACCTGCAGGTTAGCTCTACTCACCTTGGACAGCTGTGAAGTCTTCTGCTGGTGGTGCCCCTTGAAGAGATAAATATTCTGTTTCCTTGCTGGGATTTGAAAACGACTCTCATAGCCAGAAGTCTCGCACTTTCCCAGCGATACCGCCCATGTCACGACAGCTTTGGTGAACCCGACGTGAAACTGCTGGGGTGAGAGTGTGGTGAAATACACAAGGAAGCTATGGCTGAGAATCCTGAGGGACAAGGGTTCATTTTGACCCCGGGGTTATGCAAATGTTTCAGATGTTTACTATGTATATGCAACAGCAGCAAGCTGCTGAGAGGGGGCAAATTTCCACGACTAAAGCACTGCAGTCAATTGTGAAAAAGGTGGATCAATTTGATGGTAAGGACATCACAAAGTACCTGCGCAATTACACAAAGGAAATGGAGCTAAACAGGGTGACTGAGGAGGATATGGTTCGAAGCTTTGAGCTGGTATGTGTTCCTGAAATAAGAGAGCGCATAAGAGGATTACAGACACATGGTGGCAGAAATTGGGAGGAGTTCAAGCTTGCCTTGAAGGATGAATATTTCATGGAGGATTCCGAGCGGGTGACCAAACGAACTTTCTTGGAATGGGTCACAAAACCCAAAATGGGAATTTCTGCCACAGAGTTGCTAAGAGAGTTTGAGAAGCGCTATGCCCAGCTGTCAAGGATAGAGCGCACAACTTTGGACAGGGAAAAAACAGAGCTCATCTTACAAGCAGCTGGGGAAGATCTCCAAGAAAAACTGGAAATTCTCCTTGAGGATAAGGATACAGAGCATGGGCTAAAGAATGATTGGAATGATGTCGAGGATGCAGTCACCATGCTAGCAAAGCGGCAGCGAAGGAGGGATAAAATGGTGATGAGCTCGGCAACTCCTATAACTGTTTCCCCTGAGAATCTACCAAAACCTGCTGCTGCTGCAATCCCAAAGGTAGAAGGACCTGTGGATTCTCAATCTGTTCATGCCTACATTGCAAAATGCCAGAATAATGAGGCACGGGTAGAGGAAAAGCGTAAGAGGGAAAATGACGAAGGAGATGCCATGGATGATGGTTATGATGCTTCTATGAATGCTTTGCCATGTTTGTTTGATAGTGTTCAAGGTGTTGATGATATGCGTGTTGCTAATGATGTTATGGAGGATAGTGCATATGTGACCGGAAGTCATACGAATGTTCATTCAGAGGATGTTTGCTTTGCAGATGGTGGTTTTTGTTTGGAGTTTCTCTTTCAAGACAAGCAGGTTTTGTTAGAGGATCAGTTTAGTGAAGTTAATATTTATGTGGATGAGTCTATTGCTCAAGACAGTGAGGATCTTGGGATGGCTCAGCTGTTTGATGATGATGAGTTTCTATTTGCAAACATCGGTAACCAACAATCTATGAATGAGGCTTCTTGCACTCTTGATGATTCTAGAGATGTGTTTTGTTTACATGGCAAAGATGATGCTTTTGATGTTTATGCTATTGATGGACCGGGATATTCTGATGTAGCATCACACCTTGATTTTCTTGCACCAGTTTGCATAGATGCATGTGAAACATGTAAAGGCTTTTACAGCATATTGGTGGTGAAGATAGATGAGGAGGTAATATGCAAAAGAGCACAATGTGATGAATGGCTTGCTATGATGCCATTATGTGTATTTGAACCAAGGATATGTTATAAGTCAATGGAGCAGGCTCATGTGGAATGCAAATGGGTATTTGATCGTGGTATATGGATTGTTAGCAACCATGACAAATGTATTTGGGGATTGAATGCAGAACAATGGTGGATAATCAGGAAGGCTTTGTTTTTTTTACTTGTTTGATATTTATGGATACCAAAGCTTGGTTTGAAACACTTTAAAGTGTTCCAAACATGGGGGTTGGCCAGATGACAGGTTCTTTTTGCTGATTAATGTATGAAGATGACATTCAGATATATGTGGATCTTGATGATGACTTGGCACATACCGGAGGATGTGCAGGTTTAGAGGGGGTGGATGTCGTGCCATGGCACGTCTATAGTGTGAAACCATGCATGTGAGGCCATTAAATACAAATTCAGATGCATGGGATTAAGTGCCATGACTTGAGTCATTTTATGATGCCTATGTACATATGTTCATATTGTAAATGAGGTTCAATGAGACGAGCTGATGGTGATGCCTACACGTGAAAGTGTTACGGGAACTCCGAATGTGATGATGGTTGGTCAGTCTGAGCGGATTCTGGATGCAGAGATGGCACTCTATTTTTAGTATGAATATGGAGATGGCCGGCAGTGCATGGCACCGATGGAATTGGTCGTATTTTGGTGAGGAGAGGTGCTGATGATTATGGGATGTGGGCACTTCTTACATCTGTTCTGGAAGGAAGTCGTGGATGCCGCTCTTGAACTTGAAGCAAGGTAATAATAAGGAGGCATGTGTGGCCATCTCTTAGGTAAAATAAAAAAATAATGATATTAATGTGGCCAATAAAGCAAAGGCCACATGGGAGCTTTACGTAGCCGCCAGCCAGAAGTTGTAGAAGGTTGGCGAAGGCGTGGAAAAGGGGTTGGCACGTGAAGCGAAGAGCTGGCGAGACAGCGCAGCTGCAGACAAAAGGTAAGAGATCGCCTTGTTGTTTTGGGGAGCGGGGGGTGCAGGCAAGAGGGGGGAATACACCTCGATGCGCAGAGTTTTGATGCGTGTTTGTATAGCTGTCGCAGAGCTAGAGTGTTTGTTTTTGTTTGTTTAGCCAGCACTGGCTGGTAGTGCAGCTTGCCGCCTCAGGGCACAGAGTTGTTGTGTTTGTTTTGCCGACAGCAGATGGCCAACTTCGGAAGAGAAGGAGAGTTTTTTTTTTAAATGTTGCTTTGTTTGCTTTGTTGCCACCGGCTAGTAGCAAGGAGGAGAGTAGGAGTGTCGTGTTTTGTTGGTTGGCAGGCGCTAGGTTTTGTCTGAGAGGTGAATATTTTGCTTTGTCATGTTCCCACCACTGATAGCAAGGAGCAGAGAATAGAGGTTCTGTTTGAAGAAGTCACTAGTTATGAAGTTGGTAAAACTTATAGGAGCGATGTGTTTTCTATTGGTCAGCCTGTGCTTCTGCTACTAGTAGAGAGCATGAAGGAGTACTTATTTATAAGCAATGAGAGTGTGGCTTGCTAGCGCCCCTACAATTATACTAAGAACGGGTGCCACTCTGAAGAACTCAACTGAACGAGGGTCTCTTAAATGCCATGATGGTTTCCAAGCTTCTATGTGAAGGCAACTCCTTGTGTTCCTTGTGTTGAAGCCTTTGCAATATGATAAAAGCAGTAGAAGAAACGGACTAACAAGAGCCAGAAGTCACCACTACTTCAAGGAGGAGGAAATTTCGCATATTTTGGCTTTGCTGCATTCTCTTACAGTCGCCTTCTCTTTGGAGCTGCCTTGGATCTTGGGCCCTTGCCCCCTATTGCTGGAGTATACTGGATGAAAATTCCGCCTGTTTCTGGAATTAAATGCTGCTTGAAGGTATTTTGTCTATTATCTATCAGTTCTGTGGCTGCTGGAGGCTGCCCGAGTATTTATTTGTTGTTCTAAAGGTGATCCTGAAGGTAATTTCAGAGCAGGCTGGGCGTGTTTATGGTTCATGTTGCCCCAGATTGCTGGTTGACTTGGTTTGACCACTCCTATCTGGTGTTTATTGTAAGTTGGTTGCTGTGTGAAGGAGTTCTCCCTAATTATGATATATCTGGTGGCTGGTTTTATTGAATTCAGCAAGTATGTGGTGATATTCTTACACTGCTGGGCGTGTTTATGGTTCATGTTGCCCCAGATTGCTGGTTGACTTGGTTTGACCACTCCTATCTGGTGTTTATTGTAAGTTGGTTGCTGCGTGAAGGAGTTCTCCCTAATTATGATATATCTGGTGGCTGGTTTTATTGAATTCAGCAAGTATGTGGTGATATTCTTACACTGCTGAGTGGCCAGTGAGAGGATAGAGCACCTGCAGGTTAGCTCTACTCACCTTGGACAGCTGTGAAGTCTTCTGCTGGTGGTGCCCCTTAAAGAGATAAATATTCTGTTTCCTTGCTGGGATTTGAAAACGACTCTCATAGCCAGAAGTCTCGCACTTTCCCAGCGATACCGCCCACGTCACGACAGCTTTGGTGAACCCGACGTGAAACTGCTGGGGTGAGAGTGTGGTGAAATACACAAGGAAGCTATGGCTGAGAATCCTGAGGGACAAGGGTTCATTTTGACCCCGGGGTTATGCAAATGTTTCAGATGTTTACTATGTATATGCAACAGCAGCAAGCTGCTGAGAGGGGGCAAATTTCCACGACTAAAGCACTGCAGTCAATTGTGAAAAAGGTGGATCAATTTGATGGTAAGGACATCACAAAGTACCTGCGCAATTACACAAAGGAAATGGAGCTAAACAGGGTGACTGAGGAGGATATGGTTCGAAGCTTTGAGCTGGTATGTGTTCCTGAAATAAGAGAGCGCATAAGAGGATTACAGACACATGGTGGCAGAAATTGGGAGGAGTTCAAGCTTGCCTTGAAGGATGAATATTTCATGGAGGATTCCGAGCGGGTGACCAAACGAACTTTCTTGGAATGGGTCACAAAACCCAAAATGGGAATTTCTGCCACAGAGTTGCTAAGAGAGTTTGAGAAGCGCTATGCCCAGCTGTCAAGGATAGAGCGCACAACTTTGGACAGGGAAAAAACAGAGCTCATCTTACAAGCAGCTGGGGAAGATCTCCAAGAAAAACTGGAAATTCTCCTTGAGGATAAGGATACAGAGCATGGGCTAAAGAATGATTGGAATGATGTCGAGGATGCAGTCACCATGCTAGCAAAGCGGCAGCGAAGGAGGGATAAAATGGTGATGAGCTCGGCAACTCCTATAACTGTTTCCCCTGAGAATCTACCAAAACCTGCTGCTGCTGCAATCCCAAAGGTAGAAGGACCTGTGGATTCTCAATCTGTTCATGCCTACATTGCAAAATGCCAGAATAATGAGGCACGGGTAGAGGAAAAGCGTAAGAGGGAAAATGACGAAGGAGATGCCATGGATGATGGTTATGATGCTTCTATGAATGCTTTGCCATGTTTGTTTGATAGTGTTCAAGGTGTTGATGATATGCGTGTTGCTAATGATGTTATGGAGGATAGTGCATATGTGACCGGAAGTCATACGAATGTTGTTTCAGAGGATGTTTGCTTTGCAGATGGTGGTTTTTGTTTGGAGTTTCTCTTTCAAGACAAGCAGGTTTTGTTAGAGGATCAGTTTAGTGAAGTTAATATTTATGTGGATGAGTCTATTGCTCAAGACAGTGAGGATCTTGGGATGGCTCAGCTGTTTGATGATGATGAGTTTCTATTTGCAAACATCGGTAACCAACAATCTATGAATGAGGCTTCTTGCACTCTTGATGATTCTAGAGATGTGTTTTGTTTACATGGCAAAGATGATGCTTTTGATGTTTATGCTATTGATGGACCGGGATATTCTGATGTAGCATCACACCTTGATTTTCTTGCACCAGTTTGCATAGATGCATGTGAAACATGTAAAGGCTTTTACAGCATATTGGTGGTGAAGATAGATGAGGAGGTAATATGCAAAAGAGCACAATGTGATGAATGGCTTGCTATGATGCCATTATGTGTATTTGAACCAAGGATATGTTATAAGTCAATGGAGCAGGCTCATGTGGAATGCAAATGGGTATTTGATCTTGGTATATGGATTGTTAGCAACCATGACAAATGTATTTGGGGATTGAATGCAGAACAATGGTGGATAATCAGGAAGGCTTTGTTTTTTTTACTTGTTGGATATTTATGGATACCAAAGCTTGGTTTGAAACACTTTAAAGTGTTCCAAACATGGGGGTTGGCCAGATGACAGGTTCTTTTTGCTGATTAATGTATGAAGATGACATTCAGATATATGTGGATCTTGATGATGACTTGGCACATACCGGAGGATGTGCAGGTTTAGAGGGGGTGGATGTCGTGCCATGGCACGTCTATAGTGTGAAACCATGCATGTGAGGCCATTAAATACAAATTCAGATGCATGGGATTAAGTGCCATGACTTGAGTCATTTTATGATGCCTATGTACATATGTTCATATTGTAAATGAGGTTCAATGAGACGAGCTGATGGTGATGCCTACACGTGAAAGTGTTACGGGAACTCCGAATGTGATGATGGTTGGTCAGTCTGAGCGGATTCTGGATGCAGAGATGGCACTCCATTTTTAGTATGAATATGGAGATGGCCGGCAGTGCATGGCACCGATGGAATTGGTCGTATTTTGGTGAGGAGAGGTGCTGATGATTATGGGATGTGGGCACTTCTTACATCTGTTCTGGAAGGAAGTCGTGGATGCCGCTCTTGAACTTGAAGCAAGGTAATAATAAGGAGGCATGTGTGGCCATCTCTTAGGTAAAATAAAAAAATAATGATATTAATGTGGCCAATAAAGCAAAGGCCACATGGGAGCTTTACGTAGCCGCCAGCCAGAAGTTGTAGAAGGTTGGCGAAGGCGTGGAAAAGGGGTTGGCACGTGAAGCGAAGAGCTGGCGAGACGGCGCGGCTGCAGACAAAAGGTAAGAGATCGCCTTGTTGTTTTGGGGAGCGGGGGGTGCAGGCAAGAGGGGGGAATACACCTCGATGCGCAGAGTTTTGATGCGTGTTTGTATAGCTGTCGCAGAGCTAGAGTGTTTGTTTTTGTTTGTTTAGCCAGCACTGGCTGGTAGTGCAGCTTGCCGCCTCAGGGCACAGAGTTGTTGTGTTTGTTTTGCCGACAGCAGATGGCCAACTTCGGAAGAGAAGGAGAGTTTTTTTTTTAAATGTTGCTTTGTTTGCTTTGTTGCCACCGGCTAGTAGCAAGGAGGAGAGTAGGAGTGTCGTGTTTTGTTGGTTGGCAGGCGCTAGGTTTTGTCTGAGAGGTGAATATTTTGCTTTGTCATGTTCCCACCACTGATAGCAAGGAGCAGAGAATAGAGGTTCTGTTTGAAGAAGTCACTAGTTATGAAGTTGGTAAAACTTATAGGAGCGATGTGTTTTCTATTGGTCAGCCTGTGCTTCTGCTACTAGTAGAGAGCATGAAGGAGTACTTATTTATAAGCAATGAGAGTGTGGCTTGCTAGCACCCCTACAATTATACTAAGAACGGGTGCCACTCTGAAGAACTCAACTGAACGAGGGTCTCTTAAATGCCATGATGGTTTCCAAGCTTCTATGTGAAGGCAACTCCTTGTGTTCCTTGTGTTGAAGCCTTTGCAATATGATAAAAGCAGTAGAAGAAACGGACTAACAAGAGCCAGAAGTCACCACTACTTCAAGGAGGAGGAAATTTCGCATATTTTGGCTTTGCTGCATTCTCTTATAGTCGCCTTCCCTTTGGAGCTGCCTTGGATCTTGGGCCCTTGCCCCCTATTGCTGGAGTATACTGGATGAAAATTCCGCCTGTTTCTGGAATTAAATGCTGCTTGAAGGTATTTTGTCTATTATCTATCAGTTCTGTGGCTGCTGGAGGCTGCCCGAGTATTTATTTGTTGTTCTAAAGGTGATCCTGAAGGTAATTTCAGAGCAGGCTGGGCATGTTTATGGTTCATGTTGCCCCAGATTGCTGGTTGACTTGGTTTGACCACTTCTATCTGGTGTTTATTGTAAGTTGGTTGCTGCGTGAAGGAGTTCTCCCTAATTATGATATATCTGGTGGCTGGTTTTATTGAATTCAGCAAGTATGTGGTGATATTCTTACACTGCTGGGCGTGTTTATGGTTCATGTTGCCCCAGATTGCTGGTTGACTTGGTTTGACCACTCCTATCTGGTGTTTATTGTAAGTTGGTTGCTGCGTGAAGGAGTTCTCCCTAATTATGATATATCTGGTGGCTGGTTTTATTGAATTCAGCAAGTATGTGGTGATATTCTTACACTGCTGAGTGGCCAGTGAGAGGATAGAGCACCTGCAGGTTAGCTCTACTCACCTTGGACAGCTGTGAAGTCTTCTGCTGGTGGTGCCCCTTGAAGAGATAAATATTCTGTTTCCTTGCTGGGATTTGAAAACGACTCTCATAGCCAGAAGTCTCGCACTTTCCCAGCGATACCGCCCACGTCACGATAGCTTTGGTGAACCCGACGTGAAACTGCTGGGGTGAGAGTGTGGTGAAATACACAAGGAAGCTATGGCTGAGAATCCTGAGGGACAAGGGTTCATTTTGACCCCGGGGTTATGCAAATGTTTCAGATGTTTACTATGTATATGCAACAGCAGCAAGCTGCTGAGAGGGGGCAAATTTCCACGACTAAAGCACTGCAGTCAATTGTGAAAAAGGTGGATCAATTTGATGGTAAGGACATCACAATGTACCTGCGCAATTACACAAAGGAAATGGAGCTAAACAGGGTGACTGAGGAGGATATGGTTTGAAGCTTTGAGTTGGTATGTGTTCCTGAAATAAGAGAGCGCATAAGAGGATTACAGACACATGGTGGCAGAAATTGGGAGGAGTTCAAGCTTGCCTTGAAGGATGAATATTTCATGGAGGATTCCGAGCGGGTGACCAAACGAACTTTCTTGGAATGGGTCACAAAACCCAAAATGGGAATTTCTGCCACAGAGTTGCTAAGAGAGTTTGAGAAGCGCTATGCCCAGCTGTCAAGGATAGAGCGCACAACTTTGGACAGGGAAAAAACAGAGCTCATCTTACAAGCAGCTGGGGAAGATCTCCAAGAAAAACTGGAAATTCTCCTTGAGGATAAGGATACAGAGCATGGGCTAAAGAATGATTGGAATGATGTCGAGGATGCAGTCACCATGCTAGCAAAGCGGCAGCGAAGGAGGGATAAAATGGTGATGAGCTCGGCAACTCCTATAACTGTTTCCCCTGAGAATCTACCAAAACCTGCTGCTGCTGCAATCCCAAAGGTAGAAGGACCTGTGGATTCTCAATCTGTTCATGCCTACATTGCAAAATGCCAGAATAATGAGGCACAGGTAGAGGAAAAGCGTAAGAGGGAAAATGACGAAGGAGATGCCATGGATGATGGTTATGATGCTTCTATGAATGCTTTGCCATGTTTGTTTGATAGTGTTCAAGGTGTTGATGATATGCGTGTTGCTAATGATGTTATGGAGGATAGTGCATATGTGACCGGAAGTCATACGAATGTTGTTTCAGAGGATGTTTGCTTTGCAGATGGTGGTTTTTGTTTGGAGTTTCTCTTTCAAGACAAACAGGTTTTGTTAGAGGATCAGTTTAGTGAAGTTAATGTTTATGTGGATGAGTCTATTGCTCAAGACAGTGAGGATCTTGGGATGGCTCAGCTGTTTGATGATGATGAGTTTCTATTTGCAAACATCGGTAACCAACAATCTATGAATGAGGCTTCTTGCACTCTTGATGATTCTAGAGATGTGTTTTGTTTACATGGCAAAGATGATGCTTTTGATGTTTATGCTATTGATGGACCGGGATATTCTGATGTAGCATCACACCTTGATTTTCTTGCACCAGTTTGCATAGATGCATGTGAAACATGTAAAGGCTTTTACAGCATATTGGTGGTGAAGATAGATGAGGAGGTAATATGCAAAAGAGCACAATGTGATGAATGGCTTGCTATGATGCCATTATGTGTATTTGAACCAAGGATATGTTATAAGTCAATGGAGCAGGCTCATGTGGAATGCAAATGGGTATTTGATCGTGGTATATGGATTGTTAGCAACCATGACAAATGTATTTGGGGATTGAATGCAGAACAATGGTGGATAATCAGGAAGGCTTTGTTTTTTTTACTTGTTTGATATTTATGGATACCAAAGCTTGGTTTGAAACACTTTAAAGTGTTCCAAACATGGGGGTTGGCCAGATGACAGGTTCTTTTTGCTGATTAATGTATGAAGATGACATTCAGATATATGTGGATCTTGATGATGACTTGGCACATACCGGAGGATGTGCAGGTTTAGAGGGGGTGGATGTCGTGCCATGGCACGTCTATAGTGTGAAACCATGCATGTGAGGCCATTAAATACAAATTCAGATGCATGGGATTAAGTGCCATGACTTGAGTCATTTTATGATGCCTATGTACATATGTTCATATTGTAAATGAGGTTCGACGAGACGAGCTGATGGTGATGCCTACACGTGAAAGTGTTACGGGAACTCCGAATGTGATGATGGTTGGTCAGTCTGAGCGGATTCTGGATGCAGAGATGGCACTCCATTTTTAGCATGAATATGGAGATGGCCGGCAGTGCATGGCACCGATGGAATTGGTCGTATTTTGGTGAGGAGAGGTGCTGATGATTATGGGATGTGGGCACTTCTTACATCTGTTCTGGAAGGAAGTCGTGGATGCCGCTCTTGAACTTGAAGCAAGGTAATAATAAGGAGGCATGTGTGGCCATCTCTTAGGTAAAATAAAAAAATAATGATATTAATGTGGCCAATAAAGCAAAGGCCACATGGGAGCTTTACGTAGCCGCCAGCCAGAAGTTGTAGAAGGTTGGCGAAGGCGTGGAAAAGGGGTTGGCACGTGAAGCGAAGAGCTGGCGAGACGGCGCAGCTGCAGACAAAAGGTAAGAGATCGCCTTGTTGTTTTGGGGAGCGGGGGGTGCAGGCAAGAGGGGGGAATACACCTCGAAGCGCAGAGTTTTGATGCGTGTTTGTATAGCTGTCGCAGAGCTAGAGTGTTTGTTTTTGTTTGTTTAGCCAGCACTGGCTGGTAGTGCAGCTTGCCGCCTCAGGGCGCAGAGTTGTTGTGTTTGTTTTGCCGACAGCAGATGGCCAACTTCGGAAGAGAAGGAGAGTTTTTTTTTTAAATGTTGCTTTGTTTGCTTTGTTGCCACCGGCTAGTAGCAAGGAGGAGAGTAGGAGTGTCGTGTTTTGTTGGTTGGCAGGCGCTAGGTTTTGTCTGAGAGGTGAATATTTTGCTTTGTCATGTTCCCACCACTGATAGCAAGGAGCAGAGAATAGAGGTTCTGTTTGAAGAAGTCACTAGTTATGAAGTTGGTAAAACTTATAGGAGCGATGTGTTTTCTATTGGTCAGCCTGTGCTTCTGCTACTAGTAGAGAGCATGAAGGAGTACTTATTTATAAGCAATGAGAGTGTGGCTTGCTAGCGCCCCTACAATTATACTAAGAACGGGTGCCACTCTGAAGAACTCAACTGAACGAGGGTCTCTTAAATGCCATGATGGTTTCCAAGCTTCTATGTGAAGGCAACTCCTTGTGTTCCTTGTGTTGAAGCCTTTGCAATATGATAAAAGCAGTAGAAGAAACGGACTAACAAGAGCCAGAAGTCACCACTACTTCAAGGAGGAGGAAATTTCGCATATTTTGGCTTTGCTGCATTCTCTTACAGTCGCCTTCTCTTTGGAGCTGCCTTGGATCTTGGGCCCATGCCCCCTATTGCTGGAGTATACTGGATGAAAATTCCGCCTGTTTCTGGAATTAAATGCTGCTTGAAGGTATTTTGTCTATTATCTATCAGTTCTGTGGCTGCTGGAGGCTGCCCGAGTATTTATTTGTTGTTCTAAAGGTGATCCTGAAGGTAATTTCAGAGCAGGCTGGGCATGTTTATGGTTCATGTTGCCCCAGATTGCTGGTTGACTTGGTTTGACCACTCCTATCTGGTGTTTATTGTAAGTTGGTTGCTGCGTGAAGGAGTTCTCCCTAATTATGATATATCTGGTGGCTGGTTTTATTGAATTCAGCAAGTATGTGGTGATATTCTTACACTGCTGGGCGTGTTTATGGTTCATGTTGCCCCAGATTGCTGGTTGACTTGGTTTGACCACTCCTATCTGGTGTTTATTGTAAGTTGGTTGCTGCATGAAGGAGTTCTCCCTAATTATGATATATCTGGTGGCTGGTTTTATTGAATTCAGCAAGTATGTGGTGATATTCTTACACTGCTGAGTGGCTAGTGAGAGGATAGAGCACCTGCAGGTTAGCTCTACTCACCTTGGACAGCTGTGAAGTCTTCTGCTGGTGGTGCCCCTTGAAGAGATAAATATTCTGTTTCCTTGCTGGGATTTGAAAACGACTCTCATAGCCAGAAGTCTCGCACTTTCCCAGCGATACCGCCCACGTCACGACAGCTTTGGTGAACCCGACGCGAAACTGCTGGGGTGAGAGTGTGGTGAAATAAACAAGGAAGCTATGGCTGAGAATCCTGAGGGACAAGGGTTCATTTTGACCCCGGGGTTATGCAAATGTTTCAGATGTTTGCTATGTATATGCAACAGCAGCAAGCTGCTGAGAGGGGGCAAATTTCCATGACTAAAGCACTGCAGTCAATTAAGAAAAAGGTGGATCAATTTGATGGTAAGGACATCACAAAGTACCTGCGCAATTACACAAAGGAAATGGAGCTAAACAGGGTGACTGAGGAGGATATGGTTCGAAGCTTTGAGCTGGTATGTGTTCCTGAAATAAGAGAGCGCATAAGAGGATTACAGACACATGGTGGCAGAAATTGGGAGGAGTTCAAGCTTGCCTTGAAGGATGAATATTTCATGGAGGATTCCGAGCGGGTGACCAAACGAACTTTCTTGGAATGGGTCACAAAACCCAAAATGGGAATTTCTGCCACAGAGTTGCTAAGAGAGTTTGAGAAGCGCTATGCCCAGCTGTCAAGGATAGAGCGCACAACTTTGGACAGGGAAAAAACAGAGCTCATCTTACAAGCAGCTGGGGAAGATCTCCAAGAAAAACTAGAAATTCTCCTTGAGGATAAGCATACAGAGCATGGGCTAAAGAATGATTGGAATGATGTCGAGGATGCAGTCACCATGCTAGCAAAGCGGCAGCAAAGGAGGGATAAAATGGTGATGAGCTCGGCAACTCCTATAACTGTTTCCCCTGAGAATCTACCAAACCTGCTGCTGCTGCAATCCCAAAGGTAGAAGGACCTGTGGATTCTCAATCTGTTCATGCCTACATTGCAAAATGCCAGAATAATGAGGCACAGGTAGAGGAAAAGCGTAAGAGGGAAAATGACGAAGGAGATGCCATGGATGATGGTTATGATGCTTCTATGAATGCTTTGCCATGTTTGTTTGATAGTGTTCAAGGTGTTGATGATATGCGTGTTGCTAATGATGTTATCGAGGATAGTGCATATGTGAACGGAAGTCATACGAATGTTGTTTCAGAGGATGTTTGCTTTGCAGATGGTGGTTTTTGTTTGGAGTTTCTCTTTCAAGACAAGCAGGTTTTGTTAGAGGATCAGTTTAGTGAAGTTAATATTTATGTGGATGAGTCTATTGCTCAAGACAGTGAGGATCTTGGGATGGCTCAGCTGTTTGATGATGATGAGTTTCTATTTGCAAACATCGGTAACCAACAATCTATGAATGAGGCTTCTTGCACTCTTGATGATTCTAGAGATGTGTTTTGTTTACATGGCAAAGATGATGCTTTTGATGTTTATACTATTGATGGACCGGGATATTCTGATGTAGCATCACACCTTGATTTTCTTGCACCAGTTTGCATAGATGCATGTGAAACATGTAAAGGCTTTTACAGCATATTAGTGGTGAAGATAGATGAGGAGGTAATATGCAAAAGAGCACAATGTGATGAATGGCTTGCTATGATGCCATTATGTGTATTTGAACCAAGGATATGTTATAAGTCAATGGAGCAGGCTCATGCGGAATGCAAATGGGTATTTGATCGTGGTATATGGATTGTTAGCAACCATGACAAATGTATTTGGGGATTGAATGCAGAACAATGGTGGATAATCAGGAAGGCTTTGTTTTTTTTACTTGTTTGATATTTATGGATACCAAAGCTTGGTTTGAAACACTTTAAAGTGTTCCAAACATGGGGGTTGGCCAGATGACAGGTTCTTTTTGCTGAATAATGTATGAAGATGACATTCAGATATATGTAGATCTTGATGATGACTTGGCACATATCGGAGGATGTGCAGGTTTAGAGGGGGTGGATGTCGTGCCATGGCACGTCTATAGTGTGAAACCATGCATGTGAGGCCATTAAATACAAATTCAGATGCATGGGATTAAGTGCCATGACTTGAGTCATTTTATGATGCCTATGTACATATGTTCATATTGTAAATGAGGTTCGACGAGACGAGCTGATGGTGATGCCTACACGTGAAAGTGTTACGGGAACTCCGAATGTGATGATGGTTGGTCAGTCTGAGCGGATTCTGGATGCAGAGATGGCACTCCATTTTTAGCATGAATATGGAGATGGCTGGCAGTGCATGGCACCGATGGAATTGGTCGTATTTTGGTGAGGAGAGGTGCTGATGATTATGGGATGTGGGCACTTCTTACATCTGTTCTGGAAGGAAGTCGTGGATGCCGCTCTTGAACTTGAAGCAAGGTAATAATAAGGAGGCATGTGTGGCCATCTCTTAGGTAAAATAAAAAAATAATGATATTAATGTGGCCAATAAAGCAAAGGCCACATGGGAGCTTTACATAGCCGCCAGCCAGAAGTTGTAGAAGGTTGGCGAAGGCGTGGAAAAGGGGTTGGCACGTGAAGCGAAGAGCTGGCGAGACGGCGCAGCTGCTGCTGCAGACAAAAGGTAAGAGATCGCCTTGTCGTTTTGGGGAGCGGGGGGTGCAGGCAAGAGGGGGGAATACACCTCGAAGCGCAGAGTTTTGATGCGTGTTTGTATAGCTGTCGCAGAGCTAGAGTGTTTGTTTTTGTTTGTTTAGCCAGCACTGGCTGGTAGTGCAGCTTGCCGCCTCAGGGCGCAGAGTTGTTGTGTTTGTTTTGCCGACAGCAGATGGCCAACTTCGGAAGAGAAGGAGAGTTTTTTTTTTAAATGTTGCTTTGTTTGCTTTGTTGCCACCGGCTAGTAGCAAGGAGGAGAGTAGGAGTGTCGTGTTTTGTTGGTTGGCAGGCGCTAGGTTTTGTCTGAGAGGTGAATATTTTGCTTTGTCATGTTCCCACCACTGATAGCAAGGAGCAGAGAATAGAGGTTCTGTTTGAAGAAGTCACTAGTTATGAAGTTGGTAAAACTTATAGGAGCGATGTGTTTTCTATTGGTCAGCCTGTGCTTCTGCTACTAGTAGAGAGCATGAAGGAGTACTTATTTATAAGCAATGAGAGTGTGGCTTGCTAGCGCCCCTACAATTATACTAAGAACGGGTGCCACTCTGAAGAACTCAACTGAACGAGGGTCTCTTAAATGCCATGATGGTTTCCAAGCTTCTATGTGAAGGCAACTCCTTGTGTTCCTTGTGTTGAAGCCTTTGCAATATGATAAAAGCAGTAGAAGAAACGGACTAACAAGAGCCAGAAGTCACCACTACTTCAAGGAGGAGGAAATTTTGCATATTTTGGCTTTGCTGCATTCTCTTACAGTCGCCTTCTCTTTGGAGCTGCCTTGGATCTTGGGCCCTTGCCCCCTATTGCTGGAGTATACTGGATGAAAATTCCGCCTGTTTCTGGAATTAAATGCTGCTTGAAGGTATTTTGTCTATTATCTATCAGTTCTGTGGCTGCTGGAGGCTGCCTGAGTATTTATTTGTTGTTCTAAAGGTGATCGTGAAGGTAATTTCAGAGCAGGCTGGGCGTGTTTATGGTTCATGTTGCCCCAGATTGCTGGTTGACTTGGTTTGACCACTCCTATCTGGTGTTTATTGTAAGTTGGTTGCTGCGTGAAGGAGTTCTCCCTAATTATGATATATCTGGTGGCTGGTTTTATTGAATTCAGCAAGTATGTGGTGATATTCTTACACTGCTGGGCGTGTTTATGGTTCATGTTGCCCCAGATTGCTGGTTGACTTGGTTTGACCACTCCTATCTGGTGTTTATTGTAAGTTGGTTGCTGCGTGAAGGAGTTCTCCCTAATTATGATATATCTGGTGGCTGGTTTTATTGAATTCAGCAAGTATGTGGTGATATTCTTACACTGCTGAGTGGCTAGTGAGAGGATAGAGCACCTGCAGGTTAGCTCTACTCACCTTGGACAGCTGTGAAGTCTTCTGCTGGTGGTGCCCCTTGAAGAGATAAATATTCTGTTTCCTTGCTGGGATTTGAAAACGACTCTCATAGCCAAAAGTCTCGCACTTTCCCAGCGATACCGCCCACGTCACGACAGCTTTGGTGAACCCGACGTGAAACTGCTGGGGTGAGAGTGTGGTGAAATACACAAGGAAGCTATGGCTGAGAATCCTGAGGGACAAGGGTTCATTTTGACCCCGGGGTTATGCAAATGTTTCAGATGTTTACTATGTATATGCAACAGCAGCAAGCTGCTGAGAGGGGGCAAATTTCCATGACTAAAGCACTGCAGTCAATTGTGAAAAAGGTGGATCAATTTGATGGTAAGGACATCACAAAGTACCTGCGCAATTACACAAAGGAAATGGAGCTAAACAGGGTGACTGAGGAGGATATGGTTCGAAGCTTTGAGCTGGTATGTGTTCCTGAAATAAGAGAGCGCATAAGAGGATTACAGACACATGGTGGCAGAAATTGGGAGGAGTTCAAGCTTGCCTTGAAGGATGAATATTTCATGGAGGATTCCGAGCGGGTGACCAAACGAACTTTCTTGGAATGGGTCACAAAACCCAAAATGGGAATTTCTGCCACAGAGTTGCTAAGAGAGTTTGAGAAGCGCTATGCCCAGCTGTCAAGGATTGAGCGCACAACTTTGGACAGGGAAAAAACAGAGCTCATCTTACAAGCAGCTGGGGAAGATCTCCAAGAAAAACTGGAAATTCTCCTTGAGGATAAGGATACAGAGCATGGGCTAAAGAATGATTGGAATGATGTCGAGGATGCAGTCACCATGCTAGCAAAGCGGCAGCAAAGGAGGGATAAAATGGTGATGAGCTCGGCAACTCCTATAACTGTTTCCCCTAAGAATCTACCAAAACCTGCTGCTGCTGCAATCCCAAAGGTAGAAGGACCTGTGGATTCTCAATCTGTTCATGCCTACATTGCAAAATGCCAGAATAATGAGGCACGGGTAGAGGAAAAGCGTAAGAGGGAAAATGACGAAGGAGATGCCATGGATGATGGTTATGATGCTTCTATGAATGCTTTGCCATGTTTGTTTGATAGTGTTCAAGGTGTTGATGATATGCGTGTTGCTAATGATGTTATGGAGGATAGTGCATATGTGACCGGAAGTCATACGAATGTTGTTTCAGAGGATGTTTGCTTTGCAGATGGTGGTTTTTGTTTGGAGTTTCTCTTTCAAGACAAGCAGGTTTTGTTAGAGGATCAGTTTAGTGAAGTTAATATTTATGTGGATGAGTCTATTGCTCAAGACAGTGAGGATCTTGGGATGGCTCAGCTGTTTGATGATGATGAGTTTCTATTTGCAAACATCGGTAACCAACAATCTATGAATGAGGCTTCTTGCACTCTTGATGATTCTAGAGATGTGTTTTGTTTACATGGCAAAGATGATGCTTTTGATGTTTATGCTATTGATGGACCGGGATATTCTGATGTAGCATCACACCTTGATTTTCTTGCACCAGTTTGCATAGATGCATGTGAAACATGTAAAGGCTTTTACAGCATATTGGTGGTGAAGATAGATGAGGAGGTAATATGCAAAAGAGCACAATGTGATGAATGGCTTGCTATGATGCCATTATGTGTATTTGAACCAAGGATATGTTATAAGTCAATGGAGCAGGCTCATGTGGAATGCAAATGGGTATTTGATCGTGGTATATGGATTGTTAGCAACCATGACAAATGTATTTGGGGATTGAATGCAGAACAATGGTGGATAATCAGGAAGGCTTTGTTTTTTTTACTTGTTTGATATTTATGGATACCAAAGCTTGGTTTGAAACACTTTAAAGTGTTCCAAACATGGGGGTTGGCCAGATGACAGGTTCTTTTTGCTGATTAATGTATGAAGATGACATTCAGATATATGTGGATCTTGATGATGACTTGGCACATATCGGAGGATGTGCAGGTTTAGAGGGGGTGGATGTCGTGCCATGGCACGTCTATAGTGTGAAACCATGCATGTGAGGCCATTAAATACAAATTCAGATGCATGGGATTAAGTGCCATGACTTGAGTCATTTTATGATGCCTATGTACATATGTTCATATTGTAAATGAGGTTCAATGAGACGAGCTGATGGTGATGCCTACACGTGAAAGTGTTACGGGAACTCCGAATGTGATGATGGTTGGTCAGTCTGAGCGGATTCTGGATGCAGAGATGGCACTCCATTTTTAGCATGAATATGGAGATGGCCGGCAGTGCATGGCACCGATGGAATTGGTCGTATTTTGGTGAGGAGAGGTGCTGATGATTATGGGATGTGGGCACTTCTTACATCTGTTCTGGAAGGAAGTCGTGGATGCCGCTCTTGAACTTGAAGCAAGGTAATAATAAGGAGGCATTTGTGGCCATCTCTTAGGTAAAATAAAAAAATAATGATATTAATGTGGCCAATAAAGCAAAGGCCACATGGGAGCTTTACGTAGCCGCCAGCCAGAAGTTGTAGAAGGTTGGTGAAGGCGTGGAAAAGGGGTTGGCACGTGAAGCGAAGAGCTGGCGAGACGGCGCAGCTGCAGACAAAAGGTAAGAGATCGCCTTGTTGTTTTGGGGAGCGGGGGGTGCAGGCAAGAGGGGGGAATACACCTCGAAGCGCAGAGTTTTGATGCGTGTTTGTATAGCTGTCGCAGAGCTAGAGTGTTTGTTTTTGTTTGTTTAGCCAGCACTGGCTGGTAGTGCAGCTTGCCGCCTCAGGGCGCAGAGTTGTTGTGTTTGTTTTGCCGACAGCAGATGGCCAACTTCGGAAGAGAAGGAGAGTTTTTTTTAAAATGTTGCTTTGTTTGCTTTGTTGCCACCGGCTAGTAGCAAGGAGGAGAGTAGGAGTGTCGTGTTTTGTTGGTTGGCAGGCGCTAGGTTTTGTCTGAGAGGTGAATATTTTGCTTTGTCATGTTCCCACCACTGATAGCAAGGAGCAGAGAATAGAGGTTCTGTTTGAAGAAGTCACTAGTTATGAAGTTGGTAAAACTTATAGGAGCGATGTGTTTTCTATTGGTCAGCCTGTGCTTCTGCTACTAGTAGAGAGCATGAAGGAGTACTTATTTATAAGCAATGAGAGTGTGACTTGCTAGCGCCCCTACAATTATACTAAGAACGGGTGCCACTCTGAAGAACTCAACTGAACGAGGGTCTCTTAAATGCCATGATGGTTTCCAAGCTTCTATGTGAAGGCAACTCCTTGTGTTCCTTGTGTTGAAGCCTTTACAATATGATAAAAGCAGTAGAAGAAACGGACTAACAAGAGCCAGAAGTCACCACTACTTCAAGGAGGAGGAAATTTCGCATATTTTGGCTTTGCTGCATTCTCTTACAGTCGCCTTCTCTTTGGAGCTGCCTTGGATCTTGGGCCCATGCCCCCTATTGCTGGAGTATACTGGATGAAAATTCCGCCTGTTTCTGGAATTAAATGCTGCTTGAAGGTATTTTGTCTATTATCTATCAGTTCTGTGGCTGCTCGAGGCTGCCCGAGTATTTATTTGTTGTTCTAAAGGTGATCCTGAAGGTAATTTCAGAGCAGGCTGGGCGTGTTTATGGTTCATGTTGCCCCAGATTGCTGGTTGACTTGGTTTGACCACTCCTATCTGGTGTTTATTGTAAGTTGGTTGCTGCGTGAAGGAGTTCTCCCTAATTATGATATATCTGGTGGCTGGTTTTATTGAATTCAGCAAGTATGTGGTGATATTCTTACACTGCTGGGCGTGTTTATGGTTCATGTTGCCCCAGATTGCTGGTTGACTTGGTTTGACCACTCCTATCTGGTGTTTATTGTAAGTTGGTTGCTGCGTGAAGGAGTTCTCCCTAATTATGATATATCTGGTGGCTGGTTTTATTGAATTCAGCAAGTATGTGGTGATATTCTTACACTGCTGAGTGGCCAGTGAGAGGATAGAGCACCTGCAGGTTAGCTCTACTCACCTTGGACAGCTGTGAAGTCTTCTGCTGGTGGTGCCCCTGGAAGAGATAAATATTCTGTTTCCTTGCTGGGATTTGAAAACGACTCTCATAGCCAGAAGTCTCGCACTTTCCCAGCGATACCGCCCACGTCACGACAGCTTTGGTGAACCCGACGTGAAACTGCTGGGGTGAGAGTGTGGTGAAATACACAAGGAAGCTATGGCTGAGAATCCTGAGGGACAAGGGTTCATTTTGACCCCGGGGTTATGCAAATGTTTCAGATGTTTGCTATGTATATGCAACAGCAGCAAGCTGCTGAGAGGGGGCAAATTTCCATGACTAAAGCACTGCAGTCAATTAAGAAAAAGGTGGATCAATTTGATGGTAAGGACATCACAAAGTACCTGCGCAATTACACAAAGGAAATGGAGCTAAACAGGGTGACTGAGGAGGATATGGTTCGAAGCTTTGAGCTGGTATGTGTTCCTGAAATAAGAGAGCGCATAAGAGGATTACAGACACATGGTGGCAGAAATTGGGAGGAGTTCAAGCTTGCCTTGAAGGATGAATATTTCATGGAGGATTCCGAGCGGGTGACCAAACGAACTTTCTTGGAATGGGTCACAAAACCCAAAATGGGAATTTCTGCCACAGAGTTGCTAAGAGAGTTTGAGAAGCGCTATGCCCAGCTGTCAAGGATAGAGCGCACAACTTTGGACAGGGAAAAAACAGAGCTCATCTTACAAGCAGCTGGGGAAGATCTCCAAGAAAAACTGGAAATTCTCCTTGAGGATAAGGATACAGAGCATGGGCTAAAGAATGATTGGAATGATGTCGAGGATGCAGTCACCATGCTAGCAAAGCGGCAGCGAAGGAGGGATAAAATGGTGGTCCTTCTCATTTGGATAGCTGTGTAAGGTTCGTTTAGCTGAATCTAGCAAGGATGCTGTGGATTCTTACACTGTTGAGTGGCCAGTGAGAGGATAGAGCACCTGCAGGTTAGCTCTACTCACCTTGGACAGGTGTGAAGTCTTCTGCTGGTGGTGCCCCTTGAGGAGATAAATATTCTGTTTCCTTGCTGGGATTTGAAAACGACTCTCACAGCTAGAAGTCTCGCACTTTCCCAGCGATACCGCCCACGTCACGACAACGTACGCTTAGGAGTGAATGGCCGTGGCTTTAGGGTGGAACGGCTGTGGCTAAGTTTTTTCCCCCCCGAGATTTTTTCAGGGAAGGTATGCTCGTATGCTTATAAGTAAAGCCATGGCTTAGGTGTAAACGACCATGGCTTTTTTTCAATATTTTTTTCGGGGAAGGTACGCCCATACGCTTATAAACGAATGACCATGGCTTTAGGAAGGAACTGTCGTGGCTTAGGTGTGAACAACCGTGGTCGCTAAGTTTTTTTGGGAAAAAATGTTTTTTTTATATCGGTTATGTTCGTAAGTTTGTACGTTGCGCGATTTTGAATTTGGATTGGGTGGAGTTTTGAACTTTTGAGTGACGGAAAACTAAGATTCCCTCATTAATGTCAAGTAGGTGTGGGAGGAGACTAAAGTTAGAGGTTAACTCTATATTAGTGGTTTTCAACTAATCTAGAGACACTCTAACTTAACTAAAAATTAATCTTTCTTAATTCCATAGTTAATAACCCTTTAACCTTAGATTAGTAGTTTTTAACGAATCTAGAGACACTCTAACTTAACTAAAAATTAATCTTTCTTAATCCCATTATTAATCACCCTATCAAGGTAAAGCACAACAGATCAGCCCATGCCACAACAACATTCTTATGCGGAGTTCTTAAAGAAATAATGCTAGATCATCACACCACATCCTTGAAGGCAACATGCTAGTTTCTAAAATAAAATAATGCCAAATCATCATTCACCGTTCAAATTGAGAAAGTAAATTTGCTTAGCATTGAATTTAAAGATTCAAAATTCTTAAAATTTTAGTGGTTAATCTTATGCATTTTTCCGGGTTGAAGTTGAAGGTCATTGGTTTTATTTGACACTGGCGTAGAGTATTCGTTATTAGCCCCTATTCACTCTCCTATTCACTCTCCTATTCGGAAAAAATCACAGCTCCACAGAGACAAGGCCGATCAAAATTCTGTCACCACAGATATTTTTTAAATATACCAAAGAAAATTCCTATGGAGTTAGAATTTTCATACTTGGTGTCACACCCACAAACTCTCTAGCAGCCCCATCGTGAGCAAACATTAAATATCAGAATCCCGCAACCTACGTAGTATTACATGCAAATTCAATCTGGGTCAATAAGATCCCCAAGCAAAAAAAGAACTGAACCGTCAATGTACGCAAAAACCACAGTGAGCAATACTGACAAGCTCAATTTTGCTTCAATTTACTGCAATTAGGGTGTTGAAAGCATCGTCACCCCCTCCCCGTCAAGGAGAGAAATGGGAGCTTCATGGCTTCGTCCAATTCGGAGTCATGATCATTGTCGAAATCAGTGCCTATGTCGTCATCAGCACTTCCATCCGAATCAACATGACTTCCATCACCATCTGAGTCATCAACATCTTCATCGGGTCCGAGTCATCATCCATGTTATAATCACCATCTGAATCGAAACCGCTATCATCGTCTTCGTAATCTGATTCTGCAGCGTGGCCTTCATCACCAGCGCCTACTTCTGCTTGAACGTTTTCATCACCAGCTGCTGCAGCGCTATCTGCATCTTGTCCTTCTTTTGGTTCAACGATTTCATCAGCGTCTGTGCCTACTTTGCCTTCAGCAACGCCTGCTCCTGCTAAAATAACAAATTTTAAATGGTCTGCACAGTACATCATAGTCTTACTATTCTACGAGGTAGGGCAAACTCAGTGCCCCTGAACATATTCGTGGTGTCATGTTCGAGCATGACATGGATGTACAAGAGAACGTTGTATGAATGTACGCACGTATGCATCATGAGTATGTACCTGTATCACGTGTCTCCACATAGCAGGTCCCTGGAAATTTCATCTCAGTTTCATTCAATTCCATTCAAAAATCAGGCTGCGGCAGAGGATCTCTGTTGAACGCGAATTGGTTTTTTCTTTTGCCTTTATGGAGCAGACACAGATACAAAAAAATAATAAACAGAGACGTAAATAATGGGGGGAAGAGAATAGGGCGTGCCTTACGGCGTGGGTGGACGCTGCAGCAGCGGCAGCTCTGAGTTGAGGAGGGAGATTCTTAAATCGGACGCGCTCGTAGGCTACCCGAATGCGCTGGGCGAAGCGTGCGAAGGGGGAGGAGTGGGAGGCCTTTCTGGTTTAGGGCGCTGACTCCAGGTGAGAGGCAAGATCGGCCTCGCACTGCAGGTGATTCGCCTCTGCACTGCCCGGGGAATCATCTTCATCGAAGGCTGGGCCATGCATTTGACGAGAGATCACAAAAGCTTCCGCCGAAGAACCCCACAACCGCAACCCTTACTAAGGCTAAAAATGATATCTAAAAATGTTATTTAAAACGAAAGGTTTTTTAAACCTTACGTTTCTCGATTCAATTAATTAATGAATTTAATTAATCGCTCATTGTGCGCCCCTATTCGTTTAGTTTTGAATTGGGTTGCGTTGAGGGAGCGAGAGAGAGAGAGATATCTATATCTCGATCTCGATCTCGATCTGGCGCCCTTAGTTTGAAGTCCGTGATGGGGATCCTCTCCAATCGCGTTTCGCAGGAGGAGCTTCAGCCCGGTCACCACGTCTACTCCTGGCGCTTCGCTTACTCGTACGCCCACCATGGTACACGCCCCCCGCGCCCACCTTTCTTCACGCATATAGTTTTCTTTGGTCGATCTTCAGAGTTTTCCTTTCAATCAGATCGATCGTCACTACAAACTTGATTTGATGGTGAAATTTTTCATGAACACAATATGATCATCTCTCCTCTCCTCTTGTGCGTGCGTGCGTGTGCGTGCGTGTGCGTGTGCGTGTGTGGCAACTGCCTGTTTACATCTAATGGAAACATGTTCAGGTCCAGCTAAAAAAAACAAAAAACCGTTCCTGGTGTGCGTGCCTGCACCCCCCCGCCCCCGCCCCCGCCCCCCCCCCCCCCCCCACACGTGCCTATGGAACCATGTTCAGGTCCAGTTTATTAAAAAAATAAAATAAAATTGCTTTTTGGGGTGTGCGTGCATGGCCCCCACACGTGCGTACATACACACACATTCATGGAGTTGCAGTATGAGCACAATGTCTGGGTACATGGATGTACGCATGGAGAGTTGGGGATAAGCCATCTTCCCATGGCCCAAGTTTAACTTTGCCAAATCATTTAATATGCATTCATTAGGAGGGTGTCAGCTTGTAGCTCGTTCCCACGTTAACTGTGGCCAAATTTTGCTTGCAAAAACCCAACTGCGCCACTTTCAACATAGTTGGAAACTCCATGGCTAAGTGCATTTAATGAACTTGGCTAAGTTAATTGGGCTTGCAAAAGGCCGTATTTTATAGTCCCTCACTGTTGTCTACCCCCCCCCCCCCGCGCCCCCCCCTTCTCTCTCCACCAAAAAAAAAAGAAAAAACACACACACACACACACACACACACACACACACACAAAACATATGCTCACAAAGCATCACAAGGATCCTTTGTAAGCACCTACCTACAAGGGTATGAACATCGCAAGTGTGCATTTTTTGGGATTTGAACCTCAACCTGTTGGTTGCTTACATTTTTTTCAACCACTGGAATACAACCCTCATGTGAGGCATGGGCCCTAGCAAGCTGGGATTAAACCCGATATCTCTTGCTCAAGACTACCAAATCACTACACAGCTGCAAACAAGAAGCAGATTGACTTGGGTTGGGAACTGAAGAAGAAGACCATCAATACAGGGTAAAAAACCTTCACAGGTTGGTTGGAGGACGAAGAACACAAGCACGGCAGATTGGAGGAAGCAGCAGAAGCCAAACGAATGGTTTGCTATGAAGAAGACATAAATCAGGACCTTGCTAACCAAGCCCTGATTGATGGCCTCGCCTCATTGGGAGCCACTTTCTCAAGCAAGCAAGCAAACCATCTAGGCCAGATCATAGTTACCAGGGGACGGGGACGGGGACGGGGACGCCTAAAGGTAGGGAACGGGGACGGGGGGTGGGGACGGCACTCAAAATTGTTAATTTTAGAGGAGTAAAGAATCAAGATTAATCAATCAATAACAACAAGCTTTCTAACTCCAAAAGTTATGAATCATGATACACATTACATTTAAAATTAAATTACGCTACGAGGTGCAAGAGTCAAGAGTCAAGAGTCAAGAGTCAAGACTTGCAAAGTCGGAAAAGAAAGACTTTAAAGTTGATAACATTAAATAGATATACTCAAAAGATGTTGGGGCCTAGGCGATACAAAATATAAGTCACTCGCTCTCATACTCTGCGCTCCCAATAAGAGAGGTGCTAGCCTCATAATCATGAGTGCATGAAGTGTGGATGGGGGTTGTGTCATCCGATGAAGGCTCATGGTGAGAACCATCTGTCCCACCCTCCTGTGCAATAGTTGTAGCTGCCTCCTCTTGTTCCATCTCCCACTGTGTAAAAGTATCGGCATTGCATCTTGCACTCTTGCCAAGCATGCGCAAGTTTGCGCTAATGAAGACAAGATCATTAGCTCTTTCCACCCCAAGCCAATTTCTTTTCTTTGATGAAATGTGACTGTAGGAGGACCATAATTGCTCTAGGCAAGAACTTTGTGTTTGCCGCCGCTTGCTCAACAAGGCGTTTCTCCTTGTCAAGCATAGTGGTCCGCAAGGTTTCGGAGGATGGAGGTGTGTAGTGAGGACCGTACTCGCCAATCTTCTTCACCATCGTTTTGAAGTAGTTGGACCTATTTATCATTCAAAAAAAAAGAGGGTTAGTAATTAGAATGGCAAAATGGTGACCTGTGAATCGTGACTCGTGAGACATGATGATGAAATCATGTGAGTGAAATACGTACCGTGCCACACGAAAAGCAATGTGGTCATGAAAAAAGAAGCGGGCCACCGCGGCATCAACCTCCTCCTTCTTTTTGGGATCCCAACTCCCCTCAAGAGTACTTTGCCGACGAGAGAGAGAGGGTGGACTAGGTTGCGGCATTGAGAAGGCGGCTTGTGTGAAGCCACGAGTAGTGCCACGAGGAGGACGTGGTAGAGGGGTAGATGAAGATGCACCACCACCTGATGTAGAATTTGATGTTTGGGTTGGAGTGACATAAGTGTTGGGATCCACTCCACGCACCCTTTGGCTTGCATTCAAAGCTTGATGGGCGGCAAGCTTTGCAAGAAGCTCCTTTCTTATCTCCGGTGTGACCCGCTCACAAAATTTCACCTCATGACCGGGCTCATGCAACAAATGGGCCCTCACCCTATTCGTGTGAACAGGTGGTAAGTATTTTCATTTTGTCCTTTTTAAAAGGTAAAATCCATAAACTAGAGTAAACCTTAATTTTTATAAGGCAATGTGTTCACACACATTTAAAAGAAGGGCTGGACATTTTTCTAGTGTGGGTGTCCATAAGTGTTAATTATGTATTAAGGTTTTATAACCTTTGATAAAGGCTTTTGCATGGAACATTTTTGGAGATTCCCCACGTGGATGGTGGCTGGCTTCTTTCTCTCTCCATCGCCTGCTCTCTTTCGCCATCGCCTCCTTACGGCTGCTAGACCCACCTGCTTGCGGCTGTACCCGCCTAATGAGCTGCTGTACCTACCCCCCCTACCTGTCCGTACTGTACCCACTTGAAGCTGTCCACGCCTGTTGTACCCACCTAAAGTTGCCCACACATGCACCTGCCTGAACCCGCCTGCAAGGCTTTCCACGCCTGTACCTGCCTGTTGTACCCGCCTGCAAGGCTGCCCACGCCTGTACCTGTTGCTGAACCTGCCTGCAAGGCTGCCCACACCTGTACCTGTTGCTGTACAGCACCCTCATGCTCATTTACTGCCCATGTGTACCTGCTGGCTACCCATGTGTACCTGACCAGTACTTGCTGCACTTGCAACTGTTGGCTGCCCACGTGTGCCTGCTGGCTGCCCATATGCACCCGTTGTACCTGACTGTACCTGCCTGCTGAATTCATTGTACCAACTGTACAAACAATACCTGTTGTACCTGCACACATGTGAAGTTCTTGATGTGCTGGATTGTACCTACTACAAATTGTACCGGTTGTATCTGGATTGTACTCACCGTACTAGGTGCTCTCATAATTTTCTCATTTGTATAAATCTGAAATTTACAAATTTAAATTCAGAGAATGCTTTAAGTTGTGTAGTGCAGGAGCATGGCATGTATATGCTGACCATGTTCTAGAAATTCTTCCTGGTGTGGCTTGTATATTTCCCTGTGTGGTGTTGTTAACCGCGCTCTCAGAGCTTCTGAGAGCCAGTGAAGGTTAGACTCACCAGGAAATTTGGGAACAAAGTTCATTGGGGAGAACCAGGCCACGTTCCCTCCGCGGTGTACCCCTTGGCCTGCGTTAGTATGAGCGTGCTTGTTGGTGCACGGTCCCCGAAGACCAGTGAAAGGCAGGTGTCCACCCAGTGAAGGTGGGAATGAGCTTGTGATTTGGGGCTACTCCGACCAACACCTCTACATCAACTTGACCCAATTTTATTTGGTCGTTTTCACTCCCTTGTGGAGAAATCTAGCCAGTCAAGCCCGTGACACTTGTACAAATATAAATACTCCAAGAAATACAAAAAGTATTGAGGGGGGGGGGGGGGGGGGGGGCGGCCCTTTCCGGCTCTAGTGCTGGTGTCATTTGTATTTTCAGTATTTCCAATATTTGTGTTGCTGATGTTGTTTCCATTGTTTAATAAGAGTTAAATTAAGTGTTCTAAATATGTGTATATTGTCTTCCGATCTGTAGGCCTCCTGTAGGGAGCGGTCACACACTTCTTTTCTGGTATCAATCTTAGAATGAAACCCACAGGCATGGTTCTCCTTCATGAAGCTGGACCATAAGCTTTTGCTGTCAGAATATGCAGCGGAAATGATATCCAAACTTGGGTAGACAAGAGCAAGTAGACTGCAGAAAATAATCAGCACAAGAAACACAGAGAGATGTGTGTAAACTCTTCTCTATACACAAGATCTCGAAGATACTGAATGAGAAAGTGGAGGAGGATGGGGGGCAATATATACAAGCCCATGAGGGCAGTCGGCCAGCTCTAAAAGAGGCCCACGACTGGACAAAACCCACGACTGCTGAAAAACAGCAGTCGGCCAGCATCTGGTGCCCCATGCCTCCACAGAACAAGTCGGCCAGCACTCAGACAGCCCACGACTGATACAGATGCAGTCGGCCAGCTTCAGAGTGCTCCTGGCATCACCTGGCAGCCCTCCAGCCACTAGGAAAAAATGGAAAAAATAGGGAAAAAATACGGGGAGTGTGGAAAAATGATATACGGGCGGGCACACCCACAACAGAGGCCCTGGTGTATACAACTGGACAGGAGATGACTTCTAACACCCCCTCTCAGCTCCTGGCTGTGTAACCAACCACTGGGAGCTGGGGTGCCGCCTGAGTAAATCCTGAGAGCGACTTCGTGAAGAGGTCCACCGTACTGTCCTCCGTCGAACAGAACTCCAGCAAGATGTCATCAGCAACGATCTGTTCACGAACAAAGTGCCTCTGGATGACCATGCGTTCCTCCAATGGAAGCCCAACCCTGCCATGCAACCTCCTCCTGCTGCTCCGTAGAACTGCTCCTGGGCCTGAAGTAGATCCCCTCATGTCCGGATCTCCTCCCCAAACCGAGTCACTCCAACCGCGGAGTCGGACTCCATCCAACAATCCCCCTCCTGTGTAAAAGAGTCTCTGATCCTTCGCATGCCGCAGAAACCACAGGAAACGCGATCCTGCCTCCCAAAGAGACATCTGCAACCAAGAGCTCAACTGCCTCATCAGGAAGCTCCCGTCCAATCCGGTGTCCATCAACCAGATCAATGAACCATCCAGCTTCTGAGTCATAGAGACATCACACTGCTCACAAGGATCAACACCTGTTACGGTGCATAAACAAGTCCTGGAAACTTGATGAAACCTGTCAACCACCCCCTCTGAATCCGGAACCACAAAGCCTGGAGAAACCACCTCCTTCTGCAAGCAAACACCTGTCACTTGCCTGGCTCTCCGAAAGGTCCCCGTGGAAAGAACATCCTCAACTACTGGAAGTTCTATGTCCCGAACACGACGAGACATCAGAGCATAAGTGACCTGTTCAGCTTCCTCTGACTCACGAACACAAGAACTACCAACATCAGTACTGGAAAGTTCCTGCCAACTGCTGCCATCTACTGGCGAGCTATCCACCACCTGGTCTCGGAAAGCCCGCACCTGTAGCGTATCCACACTTGAGTAGCTATTACCACACTGCCACTCATCACAATCTTGAGGACCTGGGAGAGAGAGTGCTGAAAGCCTGTAGACTCCATTCTCCACTCCACCTTCCCAAACCACTTGGCCTGTTGCTTTGTCCCGGAGAGCAACAAAATGCTCATCAAACTCCACCCGTACGCCAGTCTTGCAAACCTGATGCACTGACAACAGATGAAAACCAAGTGCCGGAACATACAACACTTGGGAGGAATTCTTCCCCCCTCTGCCATCGGGAACTATCTCCATCCTGCCCTCACTGTGAACTGGGATAGTGGACGTATCCCCAGTAAGAATATGACCAGAAAGCCTGCAGAGATCCTGTAAACCGGAACGGGAAGGAGTCATGTGCCTGGAAGCACCACTATCGAGAATCCACTCCCGAGTATCCGCTGCGGAGAGTCCTCCAATCTCCTCCCTGCCTGAAGAAAATGAAGCAACGGTGTCCATCACCTCCAGGTGCACAAAAGCCGGAGTCTTCATGATTGCTGAGGAGTCTTCACCCTTCTCGGTCTTCCGCTTGGGACACTGCCTCCAGTAGTGGCCTTTCTCGCCACAATCATATCTCGGGATCTTCTTGTGTATATAGAGCAGAGTTACACGCCTACATCTGTCTCTCTCTTGTGCTGTTTTTCTGCCTGCGTTTTTGCTTTTGCTCTTGTGTTCCCAGGCTTGGTCATCATCTCCGTTGCATATTCTGACATGGTATCAGAGCCCTAGGCTCTAGATAGGTCTTGGGATTTGTGTGAGCAAGAGGGGGCTGTTTTGTGGCTGATTGGTGGACTGTTTTGGGCTGATCGGGAAGAGGAGAAGCAAGAGGAAGGCGGGCTGATTTGCTGGACAGCCACTTGCAGGTATCATATCTCGGGATCTTCTTGTGTATATAGAGCAGAGTTACACGCCTACATCTGTCTCTCTCTTGTGCCGTTTTTCTGCCTGCGAGCCTGGGAACACAAGAGCAAAAGCAAAAACGCAGGCAGAAAAACAGCACAAGAGAGAGACAGATGTAGGCGTGTAACTCTGCTCTATATACACAAGAAGATCCCGAGATATGATACTGAATGAGAAAGTGGAGGAGGATGGGGGGCAATATATACAAGCCCATGAGGGCAGTCGGCCAGCTCTAAAAGAGGCCCACGACTGGACAAAACCCACGACTGTTGAAAAACAGCAGTCGGCCAGCATTTGGTGCCCCATGCCTGCACAGAACAAGTCGGCCAGCACTCAGACAGCCCACAACTGATACAGATGCAGTCGGCCAGCTTCAGAGTGCTCCTGGCATCACCTGGCAGCCCTCCAGCCACTAGGAAAAAATGGGAAAAATAGGGAAAAAATACGGGGAGTGTGGAAAAATGATATACGGGCGGGCACACCCACAACAGAGGCCCTGGTGTATACAACTGGACAGGAGATGACTTCTAACACCCCCTCTCAGCTCCTGGCTGTGTAACCAACCACTGGGAGCTGGGGTGCCGCCTGAGTAAATCCTGAGAGCGACTTCGTGAAGAGGTCCACCGTACTGTCCTCCGTCGAACAGAACTCCAGCAAGATGTCATCAGCAACGATCTGTTCACGAACAAAGTGCCTCTGGATGACCATGGGTTCCTCCAATGGAAGCCCAACCCTGCCATGCAACCTCCTCCTACTGCTCCGTAGAACTGCTCCTGGGCCTGAAGTAGATCCCCTCGTGTCCGGATCTCCTCCCCAAACCGAGTCACTCCAACCGCGGAGTCGGACTCCATCCAACAATCCCCCTCCTGTGTAAAAGAGTCTCTGATCCTTCGCATGCCGCAGAAACCACAGGAAACGCGATCCTGCCTCCCAAAGAGACATCTGCAACCAAGAGCTCAACTGCCTCATCAGGAAGCTGCCGTCCAATCCGGTGTCCATCAACCAGATCAATGAACCATCCAGCTTCTGAGTCACAGAGACATCACACTGCTCACAAGGATCAACACCTGTTACGGTGCATAAACAAGTCCTGGAAACTTGATGAAACCTGTCAACCACCCCCTCTGAATCCGGAACCACAAAGCCTGGAGAAACCACCTCCTTCTGCAAGCAAACACCTGTCACCTGCCTGGCTCTCCGAAAGGTCCCCGTGGAAAGAACATCCTCAACTACTGGAAGTTCTATGTCCCGAACACGACGAGACATCAGAGCATAAGTGACCTGTTCAGCTTCCTCTGACTCACGAACACAAGAACTACCAACATCAGTACTGGAAAGTTCCTGCCAACTGCTGCCATCTACTGGCGAGCTATCCACCACCTGGTCTCGGAAAGCCCGCACCTGCAACGTATCCACACGTGAGTAGCTATTACCACACTGCCACTCATCACAATCTTGAGGACCTGGGAGAGAGAGTGCTGAAAGCCTGTAGACTCCATTCTCCACTCCACCTTCCCAAACCACTTGGCCTGTTGCTTTGTCCCGGAGAGCAACAAAATGCTCATCAAACTCCACCCGTACGCCAGTCTTGCAAACCTGATGCACTGACAACAGATGAAAACCAAGTGCCGGAACATACAACACTTGGGAGGAATTCTTCCCCCCTCTGCCATCGGGAACTATCTCCATCCTGCCCTCACTGTGAACTGGGATAGTGGACGTATCCCCAGTAAGAATATGACCAGAAAGCCTGCAGAGATCCTGTAAACCGGAACGGGAAGGAGTCATGTGCCTGGAAGCACCACTATCGAGAATCCACTCCCGAGTATCCGCTGCGGAGAGTCCTCCAATCTCCTCCCTGCCTGAAGAAAATGAAGCAACGGTGTCCATCACCTCCAGGTGCACAAAAGCCAGAGTCTTCATGATTGCTGAGGAGTCTTCACCCTTCTCGGTCTTCCGCTTGGGACACTGCCTCCAGTAGTGGCCTTTCTCGCCACAATCATATCTCGGGATCTTCTTGTGTATATAGAGCAGAGTTACACGCCTACATCTGTCTCTCTCTTGTGCTGTTTTTCTGCCTGCGTTTTTGCTTTTGCTCTTGTGTTCCCAGGCTTGGTCATCATCTCCGCTGCATATTCTGACATGGTATCAGAGCCCTAGGCTCTAGATAGGTCTTGGGATTTGTGTGAGCAAGAGGGGGCTGTTTTGTGGCTGATTGGTGGACTGTTTTGGGCTGATCGGGAAGAGGAGAAGCAAGAGGAAGGCGGGCTGATTTGCTGGACAGCCACTTGCAGGTATCATATCTCGGGATCTTCTTGTGTATATAGAGCAGAGTTACACGCCTACATCTGTCTCTCTCTTGTGCCGTTTTTCTGCCTGCGAGCCTGGGAACACAAGAGCAAAAGCAAAAACGTAGGCAGAAAAACAGCACAAGAGAGAGACAGATGTAGGCGTGTAACTCTGCTCTATATACACAAGAAGATCCCGAGATATGATACTGAATGAGAAAGTGGAGGAGGATGGGGGGCAATATATACAAGCCCATGAGGGCAGTCGGCCAGCTCTAAAAGAGGCCCACGATTGGACAAAACCCACGACTGCTGAAAAACAGCAGTCGGCCAGCATTTGGTGCCCCATGCCTGCACAGAACAAGTCGGCTAGCACTCAGACAGCCCACGACTGATACAGATGCAGTCGGCCAGCTTCAGAGTGCTCCTGGCATCACCTGGCAGCCCTCCAGCCACTAGGAAAAAATGGGAAAAATAGGGAAAAAATACGGGGAGTGTGGAAAAATGATATACGGGCGGGCACACCCACAACAGAGGCCCTGGTGTATACAACTGGACAGGAGATGACTTCTAACACCCCCTCTCAGCTCCTGGCTGTGTAACCAACCACTGGGAGCTGGGGTGCCGCCTGAGTAAATCCTTAGAGCGACTTCGTGAAGAGGTCCACCGTACTGTCCTCCGTCGAACAGAACTCCAGCAAGATGTCATCAGCAACGATCTGTTCACGAACAAAGTGCCTCTGGATGACCATGGGTTCCTCCAATGGAAGCCCAACCCTGCCATGCAACCTCCTCCTGCTGCTCCGTAGAACTGCTCCTGGGCCTGAAGTAGATCCCCTCGTGTCCGGATCTCCTCCCCAAACCGAGTCACTCCAACCGCGGAGTCGGACTCCATCCAACAATCCCCCTCCTGTGTAAAAGAGTCTCTGATCCTTCGCATGCCGCAGAAACCACAGGAAACGCGATCCTGCCTCCCAAAGAGACATCTGCAACCAAGAGCTCAACTGCCTCATCAGGAAGCTGCCGTCCAATCCGGTGTCCATCAACCAGATCAATGAACCATCCAGCTTCTGAGTCACAGAGACATCACACTGCTCACAAGGATCAACACCTGTTACGGTGCATAAACAAGTCCTGGAAACTTGATGAAACCTGTCAACCACCCCCTCTGAATCCGGAACCACAAAGCCTGGAGAAACCACCTCCTTCTGCAAGCAAACACCTGTCACCTGCCTGGCTCTCCGAAAGGTCCCCGTGGAAAGAACATCCTCAACTACTGGAAGTTCTATGTCCCGAACACGACGAGACATCAGAGCATAAGTGACCTGTTTAGCTTCCTCTGACTGACGAACACAAGAACTACCAACATCAGTACTGGAAAGTTCCTGCCAACTGCTGCCATCTACTGGCGAGCTATCCACCACCTGGTCTCGGAAAGCCCGCACCTGCAGCGTATCCACACTTGAGTAGCCATTACCACAGTGCCACTCATCACAAACCTGAGGACCTGGGAGAGAGAGTGCTGAAAGCCTGTAAACTCCATTCTCCACTCCGCCTTCCCAAACCACTTGGCCTGTTGCTTTGTCCCGGAGAGCAACAGAATGCTCATCAAACTCCACCCGTACGCCAGTCTTGCACACCTGATGCACTGACAACAGATGAAAACCAAGTGCCGGAACATACAACACCTGGGAGGAATGCTTCCCCCCTCTGCCATCGGGAACTATCTCCATCCTGCCCTCACTGTGAACTGGGATAGTGGACGTATCCCCAGTAAGAATATGACCAGAACACCTGCAGAGATCCTGTAAACCGGAACGGGAAGGAGTCATGTGCCTGGAAGCACCACTATCGAGAATCCACTCCCGAGTATCCGTTGCGGAGAGTCCTCCAATCTCCTCCCTGCCTGAAGAAAATGAAGCATCGGTGTCCATCACCTCCAGGTGCACAAAAGCCGGAGTCTTCATGATTGCTGAGGAGTCTTCACCCTTCTCGGTCTTCCGCTTGGGACACTGCCTCCAGTAGTGGCCTTTCTCGCCACAATCATTACAGGTCCTCTCTGCCTTTAGTTTCTCGCGGTCAGCGTCGGACATCTTCTCAGAAGACTTCTCCGATGAAGCCTTCCCCTTGCCCGAGTTACGGCCTTTCGACCGTTGGCTAGTAAAGGCCTCCGAACCTCCACCTTGAGGAGGGTTCGTGAATCGTTCCTCCTGGTCCAAGACCATTGGCACAAGCTCCTCCCAAGTAATGGTGCTGAGCCTGCCACTCGTGATCAACGAGGAATAGAAAGCGGAATACTGACCAGGCAAGTGAGAAAGTAACGTGATGGCCATATCTTCGGACGATATCTCTTTCCCAGCTTGAAGGACTTCCTGCTGAAGGGCCTGCAGCTTGTTAATGTGTTCCCGCATCGTCGAAGACTTTGCAGGATTCATAACCCGCATCTGCACTTCCAAGGATATCTGCTTCATGGGTGACACCCTGTTGTACAAAGAAGCCAAGTGCTCCCATATGCCTCTCGCCAGCGTCATGTGCTTCACATGGTTGATCACCTGTGGTGTGCAATTGAGGAATATAAACGACCGGACCCTGGCGTTGACACGGTCCCACATTTGTGCCTGTGCCTCTCGGTCCTTCCTCGTCGATAATAACTCCCCTTCCTCAGCTTCCGGCCTTGGCACCCCTTTGATAATAAAATCAGCAAGATCATATGACTCCAAAACTGACTCCATCATGACCTTCCAGATGCCGTAATTGGACCCGTCCAACTGCCGATCCACTGGGAACGTGGGGAGAGTCGGAATCTTCACGTGCTTCTCAGCCATCTCGATTAAATCTGCCATCTCGGAGAGTAACCTGAAAGGGTGGGTGGGTGGGAAAAATCTGAAAATCAGAATATATGCAAGTGGCTGTCCAGCCCCTCTGCCCACCTTCCTCTTGCACCTTCACTTCCCGTTCAGCCCGAAACAGTCCACCGATCAGCAACCTGTTGCTCCCCCTCTTGCTCAGAAAAACGCCCAAGATCTGCTAGAGCCTAGGGCTCTGATACCATGTCAGAATATGCAGCGGAAATGATATCCAAACTTGGGTAGACAAGAGCAAGTAGACTGCAGAAAATAATCAGCACAAGAAACACAGAGAGATGTGTGTAAACTCTTCTCTATGTGTTTCTTGTGCTGATTATTTTCTGCAGTCTACTTGCTCTTGTCTACCCAAGTTTGGATATCATTTCCGCTGCATATTCTGACATGGTATCAGAGCCCTAGGCTCTAGCAGATCTTGGGCGTTTTTCTGAGCAAGAGGGGGAGCAACAGGTTGCTGATCGGTGGACTGTTTCGGGCTGAACGGGAAGTGAAGGTGCAGCATGAGGAGGTTACATTGCAGGTTTGGGCTTCCACTGGAGGAACCCTTGGTCATCCAGAGGCACTTTGTTCGTGAACAGATTGTTGCTGATGACATCTTGCTGGAGTTCTGTTCGACAGTGGACAGTACGGTGGACCTCTTCACGAAGTCGCTCTCAGGATTTGCTCAGGCGGCACCCCAGCTCCCAGTGGTTGGTCACACAGCCAGGAGCTGAGAGGGGGTGTTAGAAGTCATCTCCTGTCTAGATATATACACCAGGGCCTTTGTTGTGGGTGTGCCCGCCCTTATGAGGTGTTTTATCATTTTTCCCCACTCTCCAAATTTTTCCCCTATTTTTTCCCATTTTTCTGAGGCTTGGGAGGGTTGCCAGGTGATGCCAGGAGCACTCTGAAGCTGGCCGACTGGATTTACATCAGTCGTGGGCTATCAGAGTGCTGGCCGACTTGTTCTGTCTAGGCGGAGGCATCTGTAGCTGGCCGACTGCTATTTTCAGCAGTCGTGGACATATTCCTCAGTCGTGGGCTTTCCTGATGCTGGCCGACTGCCCTCTAGGGGAGTATATATAGGTCCTCAGCCCCCATGCCTTATTTGTATCATATCTCGGGATCTTCTTGTGTATATAGAGCAGAGTTACACGCCTACATCTGTCTCTCTCTTGTGCTGTTTTTCTGCCTGCGTTTTTGCTTTTGCTCGTGTTCCCAGGCTTGGTCATCATCTCCGCTGCATATTCTGACAAAAACTGCTCCTGGGCTTGAAGTAGATCCCCTCGTGTCCGGATCTCCTCCCCAAACTGAGTCACTCCATCCGCGGAGTCGGACTCCATCCAACAATCCCCCTCCTGTGTAAAAGAGTCTCTGATCCTTCGCATGCCGCAGAAACCACAGGAAACGCGATCCTGCCTCCCAAAGAGACATCTGCAACCAAGAGCTCAACTGCCTCATCAGGAAGCTGCCGTCCAATCCGGTGTCCATCAACCAGATCAATGAACCATCCAGCTTCTGAGTCACAGAGACATCACACTGCTCACAAGGATCAACACCTGTTACGGTGCATAAACAAGTCCTGGAAACTTGATGAAACCTGTCAACCACCCCCTCTGAATCCGGAACCACAAAGCCTGGAGAAACCACCTCCTTCTGCAAGCAAACACCTGTCACCTGCCTGGCTCTCCGAAAGGTCCCCGTGGAAAGAACATCCTCAACTACTGGAAGTTCTATGTCCCGAACACGACGAGACATCAGAGCATAAGTGACCTGTTCAGCTTCCTCTGACTCACGAACACAAGAACTACCAACATCAGTACTGGAAAGTTCCTGCCAACTGCTGCCATCTACTGGCGAGCTATCCACCACCTGGTCTCGGAAAGCCCGCACCTGCAACGTATCCACACGTGAGTAGCTATTACCACACTGCCACTCATCACAATCTTGAGGACCTGGGAGAGAGAGTGCTGAAAGCCTGTAGACTCCATTCTCCACTCCACCTTCCCAAACCACTTGGCCTGTTGCTTTGTCCCGGAGAGCAACAAAATGCTCATCAAACTCCACCCGTACGCCAGTCTTGCAAACCTGATGCACTGACAACAGATGAAAACCAAGTGCCGGAACATACAACACTTGGGAGGAATTCTTCCCCCCTCTGCCATCGGGAACTATCTCCATCCTGCCCTCACTGTGAACTGGGATAGTGGACGTATCCCCAGTAAGAATATGACCAGAAAGCCTGCAGAGATCCTGTAAACCGGAACGGGAAGGAGTCATGTGCCTGGAAGCACCACTATCGAGAATCCACTCCCGAGTATCCGCTGCGGAGAGTCCTCCAATCTCCTCCCTGCCTGAAGAAAATGAAGCAACGGTGTCCATCACCTCCAGGTGCACAAAAGCCGGAGTCTTCATGATTGCTGAGGAGTCTTCACCCTTCTCGGTCTTCCGCTTGGGACACTGCCTCCAGTAGTGGCCTTTCTCGCCACAATCATTACAGGTCCTCTCTGCCTTTAGTTTCTCGCGGTCAGTGTCGGACATCTTCTCAGAAGACTTCTCCGATGAAGCCTTCCCCTTGCCCGAGTTACGGCCTTTCGACCGTTGGCCAGTAAAGGCCTCCGAACCTCCGCCCTGAGGAGGGTTCGTGAATCGTTCCTCCTGGTCCAAGACCATTGGCACAAGCTCCTCCCAAGTAATGGTGCTGAGCCTGCCACTGGTAATCAACGACGAGTAGAATGCTGAGTACGAAGAGGGCAAATGTGACAGCAACGTTATGGCCATGTCCTCTGATGATATCTCCTTCCCAGCCTGGAGAACTTCCTACTGAAGAGCCTGTAGCTTGTTAATATGCTCCCGCATCGTCGACGACTTTGCAGGGCTCATAACCCGCATCTGTACTTCCAAGGAAATCCTCTTCATGGGCGATACCCTGTTGTAAAGTGAGGCCAAATGCTGCCATATACCTCTGGCCAGCGTCATGTGCTTGACATGATTGATTACCTGTGGTGTGCAGTTGAGGAAAATAAACGAACGGACCCTGGCGTTGACGCGATCCCACATCTGCGTCTGGGCCTCCCGGTCCTTTCGGGTTGACGGTAACTCCCCTTTCTCTACTTCCGGCCGTGGAACACCAACAACGACGAAATCGGCGAGGTCGTAAGACTCCAGAACGGATTCCATCATCACCTTCCATATGCCGTAGTTGCTCCCGTCCAACTGACGGTCCACCGGGAACGTGGGGAGTGTCGGGATCTTCACATGTCTCTCGGCCATCTCAAACAGATCTGCCATAGCGGGGATGTACTCTGAAAAGGGTGGGTGGGTGGGAACAAAGAAGAACTGATACCTGCAAGTGGCTGTCCAGCAAATCAGCCCGCCTTCCTCTTGCTTCTCCTCTTCCCGATCAGCCCAAAACAGTCCACCAATCAGCCACAAAACAGCCCCCTCTTGCTCACACAAATCCCAAGACCTATCTAGAGCCTAGGGCTCTGATACCATGTCAGAATATGCAGCGGAAATGATATCCAAACTTGGGTAGACAAGAGCAAGTAGACTGCAGAAAATAATCAGCACAAGAAACACAGAGAGATGTGTGTAAACTCTTCTCTATACACAAGATCCCGAAGATACTGAATGAGAAAGTGGAGGAGGATGGGGGGCAATATATACAAGCCCATGAGGGCAGTCGGCCAGCTCTAAAAGAGGCCCACGACTGGACAAAACCCACGACTGCTGAAAAACAGCAGTCGGCCAGCATCTGGTGCCCCATGCCTGCACAGAACAAGTCGGCCAGCACTCAGACAGCCCGCGACTGATACAGATGCAGTCGGCCAGCTTCAGAGTGCTCCTGGCATCACCTGGCAGCCCTCCAGCCACTAGGAAAAAATGGGAAAAATAGGGAAAAAATACGGGGAGTGTGGAAAAATGATATACGGGCGGGCACACCCACAACAGAGGCCCTGGTGTATACAACTGGACAGGAGATGACTTCTAACATTTGCACCCTATTGGAGTATTGTTCCACGGTCTCTTTCTCTAGTTGTTCCATCCTTCACAATTCACTGTGCAGCTTATGGCTCTATAGTGGTGGTTGGACTCTGTCCACAAAGTCATCCCATGAACTTAGTCGACTGTACTGTATCCATGGTATACTCCACCTCATATTGCTTCCACCAAGTGACTGCATCATCCGTAATGTACATACAGGCCTGGAGCACCTCCCTGTAAGGAATCACCTCTCACACTCTCATGCACTCTCACACAATGAGCAAGAGGCACATGTACCAAGAATAGTATTACTCGGATTGGCTGATCTATGCAATAACCTCCATTGGTGAAGCCATTCCTTAAAGGGGGTGGAAAGCTACCACAGGCATCTGGCCCATAGTGACAGGGGGACGGCGGGACGCCCACGTGGGACGTGGGAACGCCGTCCTGATTAACTGCAGTTGCGGGACGGAGGCGGGACGGCCCAGGGGACGGGATGGACGGGACGTGACAAGGGGACGGGCGTCCCCGCCCGAGGGGACGGCGGGACGTTGTCAGCCGGGGACGGGGGGACGTCTGCAACGGCGCAACGGCTACAAAAATCGAGCCGTTTTTTTTTCGGGTAACGGCTACTAGCCGTTGGCGGCTGGCCGTTTGAGAGTTTGAGAGAGAAATGAAATGAAATGAAATGTTATATTAACGTCTTCAAAAGGCCATAATGACCTATGAGACCAAAAGTTACATCATGGTGGATCTGATACAATGTCTGGATAAAAAAAACCCAGAAAATGAAAAATAAAGATGATACTACTGGCACCTAGAAAATGAAACTGGAACTGGAAGGTACACTATGGAGGTACCTCCATCTCATAATATGTGCCGCATCGGACACTGGCGGATCTCCTCAATATCCTCTGTGGTCAGCACCCTGACTGGGTGTCTCGCATGCCTCGCAAGAATAATCCGAATCTGCCGCTGCAACCTCCGTCTATGAGAGAGAGAGAGAGAGAGAGAGAGAGAGAGAGAGAGAGAGAGCTGCCATATGCTATATAATGGGCTTATGCTACTCCTCTTCTACTCATTGCTCAAGCCTTCCAACTTCCAAGACTTGAGTACCTCTAGGCTCTCCACCATCTCCCTCTCCTACTCAAGCTTTCCTCTCCACTATCTCCCTCTCCTGCTCCACCACCTTCCTCTCCATCCTCTCCTACTCCACCACCTTCCTCTCCACCCTCTCCTACTAGACTACTTCAATCTTCCCTCTACCTCTTGAATCTTCTCCTACTCTACCCTCTAAGCTCTCTCCACCCTCTTCTACTAGACTACTTCAATCTTCCCTCTATCTCTTCTCCTACTCTACCCTCTAAGCTCTCTCCACCCTCTTCTACTAGACTACTACTAAGTTACTAACTATTCATGGCATCCTCTTCTCGTGCGGGCGGTAGGAGTAGAACGGATGGGTGGTCATGGTGGGATGAGGTCAACTTCGAGCCTCCTACTCATGCGGGGGGTGCACGTCCATGGACATGCAAGCTTTGTCCATATAAGCGTGTGGGTGGGGCCCCACACCACCAAGTTAGCAAACAGCATTCCACGGTACACTGGGGGCATCCTCGTCCAATGTACTGGCACGACATAATAGGCAGACACACGCAAATAAGTCATGCAAAAATAAATTTATGCATGCAGGCCTTTCATGAAACTTGTACAAGAGGTTCCTGTCGGGCACAAAATTGGCGCGACAAATATAAATAAATATGTCCTGGTCTTCCTATGGAGTGACAGTCCCATAGGTAAGACACCATCCTGGCCATACACGGGTAGCACCAACAGGCTCCCGTCCATAGAGCACGAAGCAAATCACACACGGGTGACACGAAACTAGTTCCCTTCCATGTGACATAGCACTGGTCGTACACATGTGGCACTGATTTGGCTCCCCTCCATGTGACACCATAAAACTGGCCCTTTCACATGGGACACTGGCCTGGCCCCTTGTGAACATGGCACAAATCTGGCCGCTCTATGGAGTGACAGTTCCATAGAAGTGGCTCCAGAAATGGAGATAGACCAAATGGTGACATCCGTATCTCAAGCTTTGATGATATGTCGTGATTACAAATTCAGCCCCAAGAAGATAATGTTTCCATATCTTTTAAGGCATGAATTACAGCCAAGAGCTCTTTCTCATAGATATCGATATGAAGCTCGACATCATGTAATCGACGGCTCTCATATGCAACTGCATGACCTTGATTTAGGATGTCCCTATACAATCACCACAAGCATCACATTCCACTATGAATGACCTTTGCAAGTCGGGAACAATCAATACGGGTCCACATATGATAGCATTCTTGAGTTGCAAGAAGGCATGCTGCTCCTTTGGGGTCCATTTAAAAGTGGCTTTCTTCTTCGTGAGATCATGTAGAGGGGTGGCAATTGAAACCGGCCTTCAGAAATCTGACGGGCGGTGAAACAAACACTCGCACATAAAACACTTCAACGCCATTGAGGACCTAGAAAAGGAAAACAAACAGGGGGAGCTAGAGTGCTCCTGCAAACAGTACACAGACATCGATTGGCTCCAAAACGCAGTGGCGCTCCTTGCGGTATTTCTTTAATTGATTATAAGAGCTTTGATTACAATAAGGCTGGGAATTCAGCCGTTATAGTAGAACTCCTGAAGCTTGCAAAGAACCTGCATCATGGCTTCTTGTCCACACGGCATCCACAAACAAATCCAGCCATTGTTCACATCGAAAGACTCTCTCACATTGAGTCTGCATACAGAAGCTTTCTCCTATGATCAGGGCTGCCACAACCATCCATAGCCTCTCACACTATGAACAGCATCACACCCTGACACATCCAGTGCTTCTGCATCACAACACAGACTCCCCAAACTGTCTCTCAAAAGAGAACTCGTATCACAGCACAACATACCATACAGTCGACACACCTGTACCAACCCTCTCTACCTTCCAAGGGTACTATCCATCTCTGTCATTGTCATGTGCATAGTGTGTATCTACCGTGTGCTGTACGCATGCAAGACTAGTTTCGAGGCTTGGGGAATCTTGGAACTAGGCAGGTTGATTGATGAGCTGAGTTAGGGAAATACTAACGGGCGGGCACCCAAGTATGGACGGGCGGGCGGCCAAGTGTGGACGCCCGATGACCGGCCAAGAGCCTATAAAAGGGTGGCCAAGGTTAGTTATCGTAATATAGAGAGTGTGAGAGCTCTATGGTCTTGGAGCCTGGATCTAGCGCAGACGTGCACCTGCTTTATGCAGCCGAGGCTGACAGCAGTCTCGAGGCCCGCGAGGGCAGCTTCGTGGCGGTATGGGACGTTGCGAGGACCTTGCTTGTTTGTTTGTTTGTTTGCAGGATTCGAGTTTCGAACCAAGATCGATCACGAGGGGATCCGTGGGTATTTGACAGTGGTATCAGAGCATACCTCGTGAACGAGCAAGTCGGTAGGTAGAGAAGAAGAGGTCGAAGAACGGTATGTGCTAAAAAGCTTGCTGTTTTTTCTGTGCATACTGCAGATTTCAGAATAGTATGTGTTTTTTCTTCATCAAAGACACCCATGTTGATGGGGGGATGGTAGTTTAGTAGGGTCGTTGATTTGCATGAAGAAGAGGCCTGAATTGTTGTGCAGTCGCATGTACTGTAGTGAGAGAAAAAAAGAAAAAAAAGCATGTTGCTTTTCGTTGAACGCATGAGCGAGAGAGCACGTGTGAGAAGGTGGATATGCGGGCAAGTTGGTGCGCTGGCACGTTTGCAGGCGGTGGCTACTGGCGGGCTGAAAAAAAGGAAAAAAAGCATGTTGCTTTTCGTTGAACGCATGAGCGAGAGAGCACGTGTGAGAAGGTGGATATGCGGGCAGGTTGGTGCGTTGGCACGTTTGCAGGCGGTGGCTACCGGCGGGCTGAAGGCGCCAAGGCTAGGCATGGCGGGCGCCCAGGCCACGTGGCCTTGTGGCCAGGCTAGCGCAGCCAGACCAGGCGGCGCCTAGGCCAAGCGGGCTGGTGTCCAGGCCAGGCCGGCACACAGGCTAGGCAAGGCGGGCTGATGCCCAGGCCCACGCCGTTTAGGTAGGCGGACTGACGTCCAGGCCTACGCCACCATGTGGCCAGGCTGGCGCAGGCGCAACCTGCCGCCGTGAAGGCACCCGAAGCTGGCGGCGTTTTTCCGACGGGACAGATAGAAACAAAAAAGGCAAAACAGCAAACGTCCGATTCGGCGCTTTCTTTTTTTTTGTTTTTTATTAAACTTTTTTTTCAAAGGTTTACGGGTCCCTAAGGTTCAACGTGTGTTTTTTTTTCTTTGTCTTTTTTTTAAAAGAAAAGAGAATTTATATATATATATTTCTTCAAGAAAAAAAAAAGACAAACAAAAGCAAAAGCCAAAGATAGCTTTTGGGGGCTTTGTTTTTTTGGAAACCTTTATAAACCCCCTTAAGTGGGCTTCTTGCCACACATCTCTCAAGTTCTCAAGTTTTCAAGCTCTCAAGCTCTCAAGTTCACTAGCACTTTTGTTGTGCAAAGATCGAATTTTCTCTCCACGTACCCTCTTCCAGATGTCGACCCAAGAATCAGAGTTGGAGTCCCCTTGTGGGACGCGAAGGCTTGCTGGCTACGGAAGGTACTGATGCCGATCTTTTTGACGATTGTGTCAAAATCAGATTTCCAAGAGTTCAAAGTAGCTCTCGAAGCTTCTTCGACGGAATGTCAGGCACAAATCGCAGCCCAGATGCAAGCTTTGCAGAACTCCATCGCTCTATTGACCACTACCCTCTCTACTTTCTCGGGTATGGATACCTTGGCTTCAGCTTTAGGCCCCAATATTACTCCGGAACCGTTCGGGGGCGAGCAAAAGCAGCGAACCAAGGAGATCGTGGACACGTGGCTACATAAGTGGCAAGTTCACTTTCAGTTTCATCCATATGATGATGGAAAGAAGATCCAATTAGCAGCAGGTTTCTTGTTCGGCAAAGCTTTGCTTTGGTGGAAGGAACTCAACCCTAAGCCAACGACTTGGGCACAATTTGAAGATATCTTCAAGAAAGAATTCCTCAAGAAAGAGGATGATTACGATGTTGTTGCCCGGTTTTTAGCTTTGACCATGACCTCGCAGCACCTCACTTATGAGGTCTACCTCCAAAAGTTTCGTGACTTGCAGATGAAAGCTACAAAGATGGATCCCACTACTCTTTTGGGGTTTTTCGTAGCTGGTTTACCAGACTCGTACTGATTACAGGTTAAAAATAACAAATGTAAAACTTTGGACGAGGCCATTCATTCAGCTCGTATCTATGATGATACGATGGTCTCTTCCAAGTCGAAACCCGTTACTGAGCAGGGGAACAAGCATAAAAGAAAGTTCTCCACACCTTTGGCTAACACGACAGAGGGAAAGTCTTCGGACCAACCTTCGAAGAGTTCAAGTTCGACACCTGCGAAGAAGAAACGACTCCTTAGGGCTTTAAAGCTCAAGAAGGAAGGACGTTGTTTTATCTGCGAAGAAAAAGGACATGCGTAATGAGTGCCCAAAGCAAAAGGGTACCAAGACAAACGCCGGACCCAAGCCAAAGGCAGCTAACCAGTTGTCTTTGACAGGTACGTCAATAATTGTACTTTCTCGCCCTAGTACTTGTTCTGATTGTCTGTTCGATTCTTTTAGACCCCGGTTGTTCTGATTGTTTGATTGTCTGTTCCATTCTAAGGTATTTGGCTTGCATGATCTTCTCCGAGTTTATGGAGAAGTGAATGGCCATAAGATTCACATTCTTTTAGACCGTGGCAGTTCGCATAACTTTGTTAACTACAAACTTGTGCAAAAATTGAGTCTTGATACGACACTCAGCGACCATACCTATGAGGTACGTCTACCTGCGGGAAGGCAAGTTTGGGATCGCAAGGTGGAGATGCTTCCAATCCAGATGTAAAGACACTCTGGAATGCTATGTTATGCATCTGGAAAATGTAGACTTGTTATTAGAGAAGTTCTCTTGCGTGGATGCAAAGGGAAGCAGAGTCGATTGCTGGAGAAGGTGTGGCTGCTGTGAGTTCTTGAAGAACAAGCCGTACAGCTCTGTACAGACAGCAGGTACAATGTACGGTTGCTGCCGGTACAGGCGGCGCTGGTTCAGGTGGCTGCTGCTTTGTTGCTAGCTGGTATAGTCGGGTACATGCAGGCGGACCAGGACAGTTCTGTCCAGCAGGTACAGGCGGGCCAGTTCAGTTCAGTTTTGTACTGTTGCAGGCGGCGCATCACCAGGGTACAGGCGGCGCATAAAAAGCTAGGCCATGTGTGTGCTTTTTGGAGGACGCCGTGTTTTTGCAGAAGACAGGGGGGCTGGTTTCTCTGGACATATAGGTGGCCAGGGGGCTGATTTCTCTGGACATAAAGGCGGACAGGGGCTGGTTTTTCATGAACATAGACATCATGTCGATGGCGTTCAACTGATGGAACTTTCAGCTTCTCTTTGCTTTGGGTTCGGGACTGTTTTGGAAAGGGTTTATGGACTGTTTCGTGGCAGTTCATGTGGCTATGAACATAAGCAATGCTCGGGACTGTTTTGAGATCAGTTTGAGGACTGTTTATGGGCTGTTTTTGTTTGGTAGCAAATTCAGCTATGTGCTTGGGTTTTTGGCTGCAAGTACAGGTCATTTGGTTATGTTTCTTGGCATGGGAGTGATGCAAGCTCGCATGGCTGCGTGCTCATGGAGCAGGTTGTTTTCTTCCTGCTAGAAAGGAACAGAGGGACCTACAGATATGGGCATCTCTATGTTGCCAGATGTTTCATGAGGGAACATGTAACTTTATGTATGCCGTTGTTGGCACTGTTGTTGAATGGTGCTATGAATGGTTCTGTATGGAAACAAGACAGAAGTTTCAAAGGGAAACAGGCCTAAGGGTTTCATGTGGAAACAGGTCGTAGGTTTCTCAAGGAAACATGTTTTTGGGTTTTCTCCGGGAGATAGATCACATGCAGGCAGAAGGTACAAGAATGGACACATGTTTGGTACAACCTTGCTACTGATTGGGCAGGGGACAAGGAATCCATGACTGTCAAATACCCACGGATCCCCTCGTGATCGATCTTGGTTCGAAACTCGAATCCTGCAAACAAACGAACAAACAAACAAACAAGCAAGGGGGTGCAGGCCTGACTCACCTCCCAACCATGACAGCCGTGGGCGAACCCACAGTCTTGGCTGTCCCCACCGAGCCACGAGCTGAGCTAGCTAGGTTGACGTACCGACCAATCTCCTCCTCGCGACGTCCCATACCGCCACGAAGCTGCCCTCGCGGGCCTCGAGACTGCTGTCGGCCTCGGCTGTATAAAGCTGGTGCACGTCTGCGCTAGATCCAGGCTCCAAGACCATAGAGCTCTCACAAACTCGCGAAACTCTCTATATTACGATAACTAACCCTGGCCACCCTTTTATAGGCTCTTGGCCGGTCATCGGGCGTCCACACTTGGCCGCCCGCCCGTCCATACTTGGATGCCCGCCCGTTAGTATTTCCCTAATTCAGCTCAGCCTACCTAGTTCCAAGCTTCCCCAAGCCTCGAAACTAGTCTTGCATGCGTATAGCACACGGTAGATACACACTGTGCACATGACATACTCCCCTTCCTCTAAGAGCTCACTCTTGAGCGCACTAAAAAGCCAGAAAATCTCTCTGAAGTATAGGCCAGTCCAAAACCTTCTGAACTCGGTCATAGTCAATGCTCAATCCATCTCTAGTGATCTTGTGTCCCAAGTAAATGATGTCGGTCATAAAGAACTCACATTTACTCAACTTAGCATATACTCAATTCTGTCTTAAAATAGCTAAGACAATCGTGAGGTGTCTATCATTCTCTTTAACATCTAATTGCCTTCTCTCTAAGCAATACCCAACCATTCTCTTTAACATCCAATTGCCTTCTATGCTTGTCGGCAGTCTTTTTATGCTTGTCTTGTGACCTTGCAATGGCTGTCCGCACGTGAGCAAAAGCAATATCCAAGTCTCTTACATACTCATCAGCTGCAAATATCTCATCCTTTGTGCGAAGGATGGGTGGCAAAACCACCTTACCATAAACAATATCAAACGGGGCCTTTCCCATAGATGCATGCACTGTGTTGTTGTATGGAAATTCCACAAGCGGTAAGTACTTCTCCCAAAAAGACTTTTGATCCGCCACAACATTTCAAGAGATCCAACACGGCTGAATTTGCAGCCTCACTTTGCCCATCCGTTTGAGGGTGATAAGCTGACGAGAAGTCCAACTTGGTGCCCATATTATCAAATAAGGCCCGCCTAAAGAGACTTGTAGTCTTGGGATCTCTTTCCCCCACAATGGACTTCGGCATTCCATGATGTTTGAACGCTTGTGATAGGCAATGGCTGAAGCAAACCTGGTGTCTTTTGCCTATCAAATTTGACCTTTTGACAGGTGATACATGCACGTACATGTGCCTCTATGTCCTTCCGCATACCTGGCCAAAAGAAATACCGCTCAATCATGTGCGTAGTAGGCATTATGCCTCTATGACCAGCATATGGAGGAGCATGGCACTCATCCAAAACCTTTTGTCTCATGTCAGACACCACACATAGGCAATTATCTTTCATGAGATAACCCTCTTTGATCACATATGAGGCATGTGCATGACCAGCCATCAAATCAGCCCAAATAGTGGCAGAATCAGCATCCGTATGATACAAATCACGCATGGTAGACAAGTCCCCATGAGAGGCAACTGAGATAGCTGCTACATACGGCTTTCGTGACAATGCATCGGCCACTACATACTTCTTTCCCGGGGTGTGCAAGATCTGAAAATGAAACATAAAGAGGAAATTGGCCATCCTCATATGCTTCTCTCACAACTTAGTTTGAGTAAGAAAATACCTCAAACTCTGGTGATCTATCTTCACAGTGAAATCAGCCCCAAGAAGGTAATGTTTCCATATAGTAAGTGCATGAATTACAGCCAAGAGTTCTTTCTCATAAATGCCAAGAGATAGCTCTGCATCATGCAATCTACGACTCTCATAAGCCACGGCATGTCCCTCTTGATTAAGGACAGCTCCTATGCAATTTTTAGATGCATCACATTCCACACAAAAAGGCTTTTGCAAATCCGAAACGATCAACACTGGACCCTGAGTAGTTGCATCTTTCAATTTGAGGAATGCATCTCTCTCTACATTAGTCCATTTGAACACGGCCTTCTTCTTTATCAAATCATGCAAAGGAGAAGCAATCCATGCAAAGTGCCGAATGAACCTTCGGTAGTAAGAGCATAATCCAAGAAAACTACGGATCTCATGCACCGAACTCAATTCGGGCCAATTTCGAATTGCATCGATCTTTGGAGGATCCATCCGCACTCCATCTTTGGACACAATATGCCCAAGATAATGTATCTCTGACAAGAAGAAGTCACTCTTCTTTACATTTATGAAGAGTTTATGCTTATGGAGCTCTTAAAAAACAATAGCCAAATGAGCTTTATGCTCTTCTTCGGTCTTCGAGAAGACTAGGATGTCATCAAAGAAGACACCTGTAAATTTCCTGTACCCACGGAATATGCGATCCATCATTCTATTGAATGTAGCCGGGGCATTTGTAAGACCAAAAGGCATAACAAGATTCTCATAAAGCCCAAATGCTGTCCTGAAAGCAGTTTTGTGTACATCCTCAGGCACTACACGCACTTGATGATATCCACTCTTGAGATCAATTCGGCTAAAGCATGCCAATCCATCCAACTTGTCAAGGATGTCATCTATGCGTGGAATCGGAAACTGATTCTTGATAGTAAGCTTATTCAAAGCTCTATAATCCACACACATACGAAAGGATCCATCATTCTTTTGAACCAAGAGGATGGGTGAACAATATGGGGAAGAGCTTGGCTAAACCAAACCCTTCTCAAGAAGCTCATTTACTTGCTTCATGATCTCTTTTTGGGATGCACTTACACGATAGACTGGCCTATTAGGTGGTGAGCTACTCGGCATAAAATGCATGTGCACAAATAATGGACGAAATCTCCCTTTCATGAAACTTGTACAAGAGATTTCTATCGGGCACAAACTTGGCGCGTCAAATATAAATAAATATGTCCTGGTCTTCGTATGGAGTGACAGTCCCATAGTTAAGACACCATCCTGGCCATACACGGGTGGCACCAATAGGCTCCCATCCATACAGCACGAAGCAAATCACACACGGGTGACACGAAACTGGTTCCCGTCCATGTGACGCAAAACTGGTCGCACACGGGTGGCACTGATTTGGCTCCCGTCCATGTGACACCATAAAACTGGCCCTTTCACATGGGACACTGGCCTGGCCCCATGTGAACATGGCACAAATCTGGCCGCTCTATGGAGTGATAGTCCCATAGAAGTGGCTCCAGAAATGGAGATGGACCAAATGGTGACAAAGTGTTTTGAGAATGGTTTTAAATATGCCACCTTAGATGAAGCACTGAGGTTATTCCAAGTGTCACATGCACCCATGCACTGAGGTGCAGCGTGACACATTGGCTCATCTGTCAAAATATGCAGCGGAAATGATAACCAAACTTGGGTTCACAAGAGCAAGTAGAGTGCAGAAAATAGACAGCACAAGAGACAGAGAGAAATAGGCGTGTAAACTCTTCTCTATACACAAGATCCCGCACAAAACTAAATGATACAATGGTGAGGAGCATGGGGCCTATTTATATGCCCCATGGATGCAGTTGGCCAGCGCATGAGGCTCTCCACGACTGCATAAAGCAGTCAGCCAGCAGCAGATGTCTCCACGACTGAGTAAAACAGGTCGGCCAGCATAGAATATCTCCACGACTGTGTAAAACTGGTCGGCCAGCATCAGCACCTCCACGACTGCAGAATGGGTAGTCGGCCAGCCACCATGGGCTCCTGCCAATCATCTGGCATCCATCCACACCATGGAAAAATGGAGAAAAATAGGGAAAAAATACGGGGAGTGAGGAAAAATGATAAAACACCTATACAGGGCGGGCACACCCACAACAAAGGCCGTGGTGTATAAAAATAGACAGGAGATGACTTCTAACACCCCCTCTCAGCTCCTGGCTGTGTAATCAACCCAAGGGAGCTAGAGTGCCGCCTGAGCGTAGCTTGAGGTAGAGACTTCGTGAAAAGGTCCGCCGCATTATAATCTGTCGAACAATAAAGTAGCAAGATGTCACCAGCCAAGATCTTCTCACGTACAAAGTGATACTGTATCTCTATGTGCTTGGTCCGGGCATGGAAGACCGGGTTCCAAGCAATAGCTATACAACTCTGGTTATCGCACTGGATGACTGTGGGCTCCTTCTGTGGAAACCCAATCTCACCTAGCAGCCTCCGCAACCACACAACCTCACAAGCAGCACCACAAGCAGCTCGGTACTATGCCTCTGTCGAAGAGAGGGCAATAGTTGGCTGCCTCTTGCTGCTCCAAGAAACTGCTCCTGAGCCGAGGGTAAAACTGTATCCTGAAGTAGATCTCCTCCCCAATCTGAGTCACTCCAACCTTGGAGTCTGACTCCATCCCCTCCTGTGTAAAAGAGTTCTTGATCCTTCGTACTCTGCAGATACCGCAAGATCCGCAATCTTGCGTCCCAATGAGACTTCAATGGCGTCTGCATAAAAGAGCTCAACAGCTCCACACAGAGAAGCTCAAGTCCAATCTGGTGTTCAACAACCAGATCAATGAACCAACCAACTTCCGGTACTGCTAGGCATCAACTGGCTCACAAGGATCAGTAACAGTTAACTTCGTGTTTGGGTCCATCGGCGAAGTAATAGGCTTGCAGTTCTCCATCCCAAAGGCCTCAAGAAACTCATGAACATACCGTTGCTGAGAGACGAAAAACCCTCTCTGGGTCTGCTAGATCTCCAATCCCAAAAAGAAGTGGAGTAAGCCTAAATCGGTCATCTCAAACTTCTTTGACAAGGCAGCCTTCGTCACACCAATGTGCTCCATATGACCAGCGGTGAGAATGAGATCATCCACATAAAGGATGATAATCGTGACCATGCCGCGTTCGCGAAAGAGATACAGGTTAGGATCTGCAACCGATCTCTGAAATCCAGTCCGAACAAAGAAGGAATCAATCTTTGATTCCAAGCCCTGGGAGCCTGCTTAAGACCATACAAGGCCTTACGTAACCTGTAAACCTTCCCTTTTGATCCTGGAACAACAAAGCCTGGAGGCTGCTCAACATACACCTCCTCCTACAGGTCACCATTAAGGAACGCAGATTTGACATCCATTTGATACACGGGCCACCTCTGAGAAGAAGCAAGGGCAAGAACGGTCCGAATCGTGGACATCCGTGCTGTCGGTGCAAAGGTATCCTCGTAGTCGATGCCTGGCCGCTGAGCATAACCTTTAGCCACAAGTCTGGCTTTGTGTTTGTCCACCGACCCATCAGACGCATATTTGGTCTTAAAGACCCATTTGACACCAATGACTGAACGTTTCGACGGCCTCGGTACCAACTCCCATGTGTTGTTCTTCTCGATGGCATTGAGTTCCACCTGCATGGCTTTCCTCCAGGTTTCCTGTGAAAGGGCTTCCTTGACGGAAGTGGGCTCCTTGTCCCGCATAATACGAGACATCAGAGCATAGTTTACCTGAAGAAGCTCCGCTGTATTGCTTTTATCTCGGACTTTGTGTGATCTTCGAGGGCCGTCCTCTGTGGTCCACTCGGAGGGTAGCTCCGTGACACGTGACTCCCGAAGGGTGTCTAACAACCACCTAGGTACTCGAATAGATCGTGGAGCCTCCTGTGGTCGCGGGGGCTCTACTCCAGCTGCGGGCTCAACCTCCGGTATTGACTGAGGTTGATCAACTGGAATAATGGTTTGGGAATCATCATCAGACTCCTCTGGATCTCCAAGAAGTGGCGGCTCCTCGACAGTGGATACTGGAACATGCTCGTCGAAGACCACATCTCGGCTGACAACAATCTCGTTCCTGTCTGGATCATACAATCTGTATCCCTTGGAAAGAGAATTATACCCCACAAATACAAGCTTGCGGGACTTGGAGTCAAGCTTCCCTACATACGCGTCACTCCCAAAAACACGGAAGTGCGAGACATCAGGTTTCCTGCCAAAATATGCCTCAAATGGAGTCATATGGGGTACTGAAGTCGTCGGAGATCGGTTGAGGGTATGGACAGCCGTTGCCACAGCCTCTCCCCAAAGTGGACGAGGAAGATCACGATGCTCCAGCATGGTCCTCGCCATCTCCACCACAGTCCTGTTCTTGCGTTCGACAACTCCATTCTCCGAAGGCGATCCTGTATTGGCCAGTTTCCTTTTGATGCCATGATCTGCACAAAATCTGAGAAATACAGTCGAGGAGAATTCACCTCCTTTGTCAGCCCTGAGAGTCTACCTGAAATCCAGACTCTTTCTCCACCATCACGTGCCAATCCTTGAACCGTGCAAAAGCTTGGTCCTTGTGGGAAAGAAAGTAGACCCACGTGGATCTGGTACAATCATCAACAAGTAGCATAAAGTAGAGAGATCCTCCCAAAGATGGTGTCTGCTGAGGTCCACACAAGTTAGTGTGAATCAACTCCAATGGTTTCGAAGCCTGCCTGGAAGCCTGCTTCGGAAAGGATTCCCTGTGCTGCTTACCACGTATGCAAGAACTGCAACGCCCTCGCCTACTGCCAACATCTGGCAAGCCAACCACCATCTGGTCTCGGAAAGCTCGCCTCAATGCATCCACATTTAAGTGGCCAAAACGAAAGTGCCACAAATCTCCGACTTGAGAACCTGTCAACGAGGAGAGTGCAGAGAGCTTGTAGATACCATTCTCCACACCGCCTTCCCAAACAACCTGGCCAGTCTCACGGTCCCGTAGAGCAACTGAATGCTCCTCAAATTCCACCTGGAAGCCAGTCTTGCATACTTCATGCACTGACAGAAGATGAAAACCCAGAGCAGGGACATAAAGAACATGGGAAGCATGCTTGCCCTCCTTGCCGTTGGGAATAATCTCCATTCGGCCCTCACTATGTATCGAAATAGTGGAGTTGTCGCCAATAAAGATGCGACCTGACTACCATTGCAGATCCAAAAAGAAGTCACGGGACAGTGTCATATGCCTGGAAGCACCACTGTCAAGAATCCATTCCCGGGTATCCTTCGCGGTGAAGTCAACTGCCTCCTCGCTCGAAGACGACGAAGCGTCGGAGTCCATCATCTCTAAGTGCACAAATGCAGGAGTCTTTGCAGCTGAGGCTGAGAAATCAGCACTCTTCCCTGTCCGCTTAGGACACTTCCTCCAATAGTGGCCTTTCTCGCCACAATCATTGCAGGATCTTTCGGCCTTCAGCTTCTCTCGTTCTGAGTCAGGATGTAGAAAATATGAAAGCAAGAGCAAAACTAGAAATGAAACAAGAACAAATGAAAGACAAAGAGTTACCTTGAGATGAGTGTAGACAAGACACAAGATTGATACTTTCATTGATGTGACACCTACAATATATAGGTGAGAAGTACAAGATTGAGTAGACTGACTTATGGGATAAATGTAGAGGTGCCACATGGCACTAGACTCAAGACACAAAGACTCAACTGAAACTAGACTAGAGAAATAGTACACCTAGTGTGCACTTATTTCCAACACCCTCCTTAAGTGGACACTAGGAGGAAGACAAAAGGACAAGACTATAACATGACAAAAGATAAGACCAAGACAGAGAGACTAGACAAGGATTGAGAGACAAACTAGAAGACAAGATGGACAAGACTAGAAGACAGACATAAAGACTGATAGACTGAGAGACAAGACATGAGAGAAAAGATCCTGAGACACCCCTCCTCAAGTGATATCCTCATATGGGTCCACAAGGATAGGGACAAGATGGATCTAAAACAAGACACAGTCAGATTGATAGACAGATAGACAACAGATAGACAGACAGACAAGACTAGATAGACAGAAGACTGACTGTAGACAAACAGATGGACCTTGAAGACATCCCCTCCTCAAGGGCAATCTCTGCCTCTTGGGTAGGGACAAGAGAGAGGTCAAAAAGCATAATGAGTAAGACACTAGAACCCCTTGACCTACATCATCGGTGGTCAAAGTGGTAGACAAGAAAGGTGAAGTAATCAGAAAGCCCATTCCTCATCATGTGAGGAATGAACAGCAAGATCTGCTGATGTAGATGCTACAGCAACATGGGCTGAGGTAGATGCAGGGGCTGATGTAGAGGTTTTAGAGTAGCAGTCCTTCTCCCGGTGATTATCACGGCCACAAATGGTGCATGGATGAGCCTTGAAGCAGTCCTTCTCCATATGATTAGTTTTTCCACAATGGGTGCAAGGCTTTCTTACCTTAGAACCTCCTTTCTTTGCTAAAAATGCAGTGTCAGTTACCTTTTGTTGTTTTGTTCTTTCCTCTTCTTGGAGAGCATTGATGATACCTTCAAGAGTAGGATTATTGTGATACTTGAAGGTAGTGACAAGAGTAGCATAGGTGTCAGGTAAGCTTTTGAGAAGCACAGCAATAGCAATATCTTCGGAGATGGGGGACTTCACTGATGCAAGCTGCACCATAAGATTGCGAAAATAATTGACATGAGAGGCTATAGTAGCTCCCTCCTGCATATATAGATCAAAGAATGAGATCATAAGTGCAATCTTAGAATTTTTAGAGCGGGGTCCAAAAAGGGTATCCAAAGTGATCCATGCTCGAGAAGCAGACTGTATGTCGGAGATGTGATGAATGTAATCATCTCCAAGACCGAGCAAGATGATAGCATAGGCTTTGTCATTCTTGGCAGTGGGAGCATAAGTGATAACTTGCTCAATGTCGGAATCTTCGGGAGCAGCATGGTGAACAACATCCCAAAGACTTTCTTTCAGAAGATGGCACTTGATTTTGATTTGCCAAGTATGAAAGTTGGACCCATTGAATTTGTCGATAGACATGAGAGAATGAGTAGAAGAGGCCATGTGGGAAGGTCTTACCTCTTGCTAAAATGCAAGGGCAGTGTCTATTCCCTTACAAGATTGCAGAAATGAATGAAAGAAGAGATCCAAACTGTTTTTAGAAGCCGGCTCTCTCACCACTTTGTCAAGGCCATAGCATTTGACAGCCCATCGAAGCATGAGGAACTAGCAGTTTGCAGATATGAGGATAAGAAAAGGACTGACCAGCAAACTGAAGGAGACAATGCACAGTACCTTGTAGAGTCTTCAAGAGGAAGCGATGGCAGAATTGAATGCAGCAAATAGCTCGTTAGGAGGAAAGTCGATCTGCAGCTGCCTTGAGATGATGCGCACCCTTGAGTCGATGAAGAAGGCAGCCAAAGGAGAGCTGCAACAGTACGGTGGGCAGCAGCAGCTCCAAGCGAGAGAAGTACGCAGCAGCTATTGGAAAACAGGCCAGCGCAGGGCGGACAGCAGGTTCAGGCCGGCGCAGCCTGTGCAGAATGTGAATGGGCTGGTCCTACAAGCTGAGCGCAGCTAGGGAGATGATGGCCTGAAGCTATGGCGGGCAATACAGGGCAGGAGCAGCCTGCTCTGATACCATGTAGAAAATATGAAAGCAAGAGCAAAACTAGAAATGAAACAAGAACAAATGAAAGACAAAGAGTTACCTTGAGATGAGTGTAGACAAGACACAAGATTGATACTTTCATTGATGTGACACCTACAATATATAGGTGAGAAGTACAAGATTGAGTAGACTGAGTTATGGGATAAATGTAGAGGTGCCACATGGCACTAGACTCAAGACACAAAGACTCAACTGAAACTAGACTAGAGAAATAGTACACCTAGTGTGCACTTATTTCCAACACAGGCTTCTTCTCAGAAGACTTCTCTAGTGAAGCCTTTCCTTTGCCCTTATTGTTTTTTTTTTCTTTCAAGAAAAGATCCTTTCATTAGTTATATAAAAACGCCCGAAGGGCTACAAAAGATCTCTCCTGCTCCTAAGAGAGAGAGAGCAGCGAATACATCATGGCAGCCCGGGAGACTCTCCCTAGGTGCTGCAAAATACAAGCATCAGTACAAAGAACTGAGCGGCTAAATCATACAATAGGGGGGGGGAAGAGCCAAACAGGTGGCCTGTAGTGCCAACGGGGGGATCCCGTGTGTAAGGTGTAGAAAGGGCCACAGCGCCAAGTGGTGTGAAAGGCCTGGCGCCGTAAGATCGCCTCATCCGAGTCTCCCCGGATGCGGTCGTACTGTCCTCGCAGGGTGTGGATCAACTCGTGCCAAATCCCCCGTACAGTCTCTGCTGGTGGCTCCAATCTCCCTTAAAAGGCCGTAAAGCACCGGGCCCTCCAGGTGAACCAGATGGTGAGGCTGCTGAGAAGCTCCCATCGTAAATCCCTCTCCTGTGTCCAGCTGGCGGACGAGAAATCCGGTGCCGGAACCAGGCGAGGCTGGCCCCTAATAAATCTGATGGCCTGACTGCCCTGCTCCATCTCATAGCCCATAGCAGGCCCTGACGAAGTCGACCAAGCAGCGGCGCCCCACGTAAACATACCCTCTGGAGAGAGGGGGGCCAGAATACGCAGCATCCGCAGCCAAAAATGGCCCGCTACATCCTGGTCAGAGCACTGACTATCATGCCAGATCCTCTCAATGTCCTCAGCGAGACTGGGATCTGTAAGTACCCTCTCTGGGATCCTCAACTGCAAGCTGGGCTCCCGTGTCCCCTCCTCCAATGTCAATATAACTGGCGCATGATCTGAAAATGAGGTGCCAGCGAGAATGCCGACGGAGCCCCCTCGCTCCCCTAACCAGTCGCCCACATAAAAGCGATCAATCCGTGATAGATTAGTCCCTCCCTGCCGGCGATCCGACCGAGAGAAACTAAGACTGTCCTGAGACCGGGAGAAAGCCCCATGCTGCCATGCATCAGTGATCCTCAGTGACATGCAAAACCGGTCCCAAGCTGCAAGCTCCGTGCCGTGCACTGTAACATGATTGCCTCCCACCCTATCTGCCGGGTCCTCAAGCATGTTGAAGTCTCCCCCAACACACCAATGTGCGGCCTCTGGCAATGCATCTGTAACCTGAGTCTAGAACTCTGCTCTGGCACTAGCATGATTGGGCGCATAGATGTTGAGCACACCCAATAGCTCATCATGCATCCCCAGAATGACATACTGTGCTCTACCAGGCACAATGATCCCTCGATCCACAATGGCATGCCGCCATACATCTGCAATAACCATGCATACTCCTCCCTGTCCACCCAAAGGACCAAACCCTGCAGACCAAAAAGTGTCCCATCTACCAGGCATCACCGAACCATATCTCCGGATCCTGCTCTCACCCAAGTGGTGCTCCTGCATCATCAAAATATCAATGCTGCCACCAACCAGGCATCTCTGAAGCTCCTGCCTCAAGCAACCTCGATAGCGTATAAAGTGTGCTCCGCCAAGGCCCTGTACATTCTATGAGATGATCCTCATGGATGCCCTGCTGAGGTGGATGCTGTCTCAGCCGTACGGCGGGCCTTCGCAAGCAGCTTGGATGGAGAGTAGTCCCCATCCGAACGGCTGCGAATCTGCCCACCCGGTGTACTGCAAGAATCCTAGATCAGGCGCCAGTGGCTGTGGCCCATGGCGACTGCCTCCTGCTCTGACAGAGCAACCTCGTGTATACTCACATATCCAGGGCCGCGTGCCAAGTCTGCCACTATGCACACGACCAAATGCCGAATCCCTGAGGTATCCACACTCCCGGGATCCAAGAAAAAATGAGCCAACTCCCAAAGTCGGCCTATCACATCTGTCACCTCCAGATCGCTCATGTGATGAGAAAACTCAACTGCCTGAGTCTTCAAAGTGCTGAGAGCGAGCTCTAGAGTCCACTGTTGGGGTAAAGGCGTTATGCCCACCCTTATAGTGTGTACAAGCCCATAAGTTATAGTACATAGTACACTTAGTACTTTTAATGTACTAAGTGCACTATGTGTACTAGTGCAATATACATGTGTGATAGGGGAGTCACACACTCATGCTTTTCATGAGTTGACTTATCCCCACAACTCTCTCTCTCTCTCCCTTGCTTCTCTGTGTGTGTCTCCCATGAATGAACTCTAAACCCTAATTCAGTTTTTCTCCCCATCAACTGGTATCAGAGCCTAGAAGGCGGTGCTATTCATCTCTTCTCCTTGATAGCTGAACGAGCTGCTTGCTTTGCCACACTAAAGGGCTTTGCTGCGAGTGTTGATGCCCTGCAGGCCTTGCTGCGAGTGTTGAAACAGCTTGTATCAAGGTCACAGTAGCCAGGCGGGCGTTGAGCCATTGGCGAAGGCAGCAGCCCTAGGCGACCTGTAGCGTGGCTGAGGCAGCACACGTCCATACTCAGGCGCACAGCAACTGGCTGAGGACCAAAACCATAGCCACGCGTCATCGCTTGCAACAAGTCGCCTAGCTGGCGCAGCCAATTAAACTCGTAGCGCGTAAGTGCGCTAGGCGAGCGAAGCGCTACCAGGCGGGCGTTGCATCACAACGCAGGCGACAAGCGCATTTGATCGGCTGGTCCACAAAGCGGGCGAAGGCAGTCGAGCGTGGAATGAACCACTGAAGCGAGCGTAGATGCGCTAGGCGAAGACGTCCAGGCGCTAAGCGAAGACGTCCATCAACAGAACCCGTCCAGCACGACCCTCCACCACCCGTCTTGTAGCTTGGCACTAGCCGAGTGAAGCGCACAGCAGCTCAGCGATGGTTTTGTGGAAAAAGGCCCTCCTCTCTCACATAGCAGCACACGAATTCTGCAGCACGCCTGAAGAGCCCTCCAATAGCATCAATCTTTCTGCAGCAGCACCATATTCATCAAGCCCCCCCCCTTCTGCAACAGAAATCAACCTGCAAATCAGAGAAATTCAGAATTTCATAGGTACTTGCCTTTAATTTTTGCGAATTTCTTATCAATTAAATCAATTGAGCAGGTACAGGTGCCCAAATTGCTCAATTTTGAGCAAAATTGGCAAAATTGGGTGACATTGGTCACAATCAGGATCAATTTGCAGAAAATTGGTCAAATCAGGATCAATTTTCAGGAAATTGGATGTCGAAATTTGGGGTTTTTGATGTAATTGTGCAATTAAGCACTCATACATGCTGTATGATGTGAAAAATCGCACATTTGGGCAAAATTGCAGCAAATTGCAGTGCAAATCAAGGGGCTTTTGTGCCGATTTGGTTGATTTGCATGCAGGCAATCGCATTTGATGCTGTGGATAATGTGTTGATGCCTTACAAGCACTCAATGTACCATGCATGATCAGAAATTGATCTCAAATCAAGGGGCTTTCATGTATTTGATGTATATGTGGCCAGGGGGAAGCATCGTGAACACTCTGGATGCCTTCATGTGCGCCAATGTACCATGCATGATCAGAAATTGATCTCAAATCAAGGGGCTTTTCAAGTTTGTATGCTTGTTGAGCTTGGCAAAGCAGCAGGCAAGACATTTATGCCTTGAATCCTCAAAAATCAGCTTGCAGTCAAGGGGCTTTTGCCCAATTTCTGTTCGGGACTGTTTTATGCAGTGAACAGAACTGTAAAAGTCTGATTTTCACTCATTTGGACAGCCAGGAGAGCATTTATTGCTATTGTACCTGCTGGTACAGATTTGGCACAGCTTTGTGCATGTTTTGGCATGGCTGTACACTGTTTTGAGTGACCAAAAGATTCAATTTCAGCTGCTGAAATTGCCAGTACAGGTTTGGTACATCATTGGTGAGCACTTAGTACTGCTGTACAGTACTTTGGAAGGGCAAAAGAGCACATTTAAGGTGCTGTCCAAAATCTGCAGCAACCAGATTTTGGTGTTTTCATCACAAAAAGTGGGAGAAAAGTTGCATTCTTGCTTCCGCAGTGGGAGATAAAGCTTGGGAGAACATTTGTGAGCACTTTGTGTGCTTTGGGTGCAGTGTTTGCACATTTGCAGGGAGTCAGGCATTGACAGGTTGCATTTTGCTATGGCAACCACAGGTGAGAGCTCTTCATTGCTTCACATCAAGAAGCTTGAAGGCTCGCATAACTATGATATTTGGCAAACCCAGTGCTACAATGTGTTGCTTCAGAAAAAGCAGCACAAGCCTATCAAAGAAAGGGGTGTAATGCCCGCTTCTCTTACTGCTGAAGAGTGGGAAGATATGGATGAGCTGGCAAGATCTACTATCATGTTGTCTGTGTCAGACTCATTACTTTTCAGCATTCGTGAAGAGAAGACAGCTTGGGGAATGTGGCAGAGATTGCAGGACTTGTATGCCCAACAAAGTGCCTCAAGCAAAGTGTATTGGTTGAAGAAACTCATAGGTCTTCAGATGAAGGAAGGGGCGTCTATGACAGCCCATCTAAATGAGTTTAATGGTATTGTCAGCCAGGTCATCAATCAAAAGTTGGCAATGGACGATGAGTTCAAAGCCACTTTTTTGTTATGCACTTTGCCAGAGAGTTGGGACACATTCAGGACAGCCACTAGCAATTCGAATGCTATGCTCTCATATGCAGATGTTGAGGGTGCTCTTCTTCAAGAAGAGATGAACAGGAAAAACAACTCTGTTGGAAAGTCCAATGCAATGAATGCACGTGGGAGATCCCAGCAAAGGGGGAAAAGCCAAGAAAGGGGAAGGAGCAAGTCTCGCTCCAAAAAGGATTTGGAATGCCATTATTGTGGCAAAAAGGGACACATTAAAAAGCAATGCTACAAATGGAAAAATGATCAAAAAGAAAAGGGAAAAGGCAAAGACAAAGAGAAAGATGAAGCCAAAGATGTAAAGCCAAAGGGCAAAAGTGGAGTCAAGATTGAAGAAATCAATGTGTCACATGCAGGTGGCAGTGAGGATGAGGTCCTATTTACTTCTTCACTTGATGCCCATTCACTTCTTACAGGTGGTCATGGTATGCACTCATGGATCATTGATTCAGGTGCCTCCTTTCATGTCACAGGTTGCAGAGACTTGTTTGTCAGGTACACTGCTGGCAATGAAGGAGTGGTTTATTTGGGTGATAACCATGCATGCAAGATACTTGGCAGAGGTGATGTGAGGCTTGTATTTTCAGATGGCTCACAGCTTATGCTCCATGATGTCAGGCATGTGCCTGAGATCAAGAAGAATCTGCTTTCTATTGGACAGCTTGATGATGCTGATTATGTTACCACATTTGGTAGTGGAAAGTGGAAAATTAGTAAGGGCTCACTGGTTGTTGCCAGAGGCTCTAAGGTGGACACTCTTTACTTTATGCATGCAGGTGTTTGTCACCATGCTAATGTAAATGCAACCGAGCTGCCTGAAATCTCTATGTGGCATAGCCGGTTGGGACACATGAGTGTCAAAGGAATGGAGCAACTGTCTCGTTTGGGTTACTTGCCTTCTCTAAAGTTTTCAAGTTTTCAGTTTTGTGAGCATTGTATATATGGTAGGCAACTACAGTGCCCCCACAAGAAAGCTCTTGGACAAAAAGATGCTCAGTTAGAGCTTGTGCATACAGATGTATGTGAGATGCCTCAGCTTTCTTTGGGAGGGGCAAAATATTTTGTGTCTTTTATTGATGATGCCACACGCAAGGTGTGGGTTTATCCTCTTCGTTTGAAGAGTGATACATTCTCAGTGTTTCAGAAGTTTGTTGCTCATGTTGAGAATCAAACTGGCAAAACACTGAAGGCTTTGCGTTCCGACAATGGTGGAGAGTATACGTCCAAACAGTTTCAGGACTTTTGTGATGCTAAAGGCATCAAGAGGGAGCTCTCTACTCCTTATGATCCTCCACAAAACGGGACAGCAGAGAGGATGAACAGGACCATACAGGAGAAGGTCCGTTCTATGTTGTCACATGCTGCATTACCTCATGGTTTTTGGGCTGAAGCTGTTATGACAGCCGTTCACCTTATAAACAGGTCACCTAACACGAGGCTTGGTGGGAAAGTGCCAGAAGAAGTATGGACAGGGAAGCCTCCGTCATACAAGCACTTGAGAGTGTTTGGTTGCGTTGCGTACGTGCACATACGCAGGGAAATGCGCACCAAACTTGATCCTAAGTCTCATAAATGCATATTCCTAGGATATGGTGACAGAGGTGAAATGGGGTATAGACTTTGGGATCCCATGAATAGAAAGATCATACGCAGCAATGATGTCATTTTTGATGAAACATGCATGTATAAGGAGCCTGCAAGGCAACAGGAGCCTGGCAGAGTCATCTTTGATGATGATGGACATCATGGACAACAACCAAGGGCTGTAAATCAGCCATTACAGCAGGAAAACCAGCCCTTAAATGGTGCTGAAAATGGTCCAAATGGACAGCCAGAGATGGCAGAAGATATCCCTATGGATATACCACAGTTAGAGGAGATACCGGGCATTATATTTCAGCCTTATGGCATGGAACAGGAGCCACCAATGGGTGATATGCAGGCTGGACAGCAACCTGCAAATGATGGTCATTGGGTACGGAGGTCCACTAGACCCTCCAGAGCCCCTGACAGGTTTGTTCCAGGGGTTGACTACTTGATGCTTACTGACTGTGGGGAGCCCTCATGTTACAAAGAGGCTTTACAGAGGGCAGACAAGGCTCTATGGGAGCGTGCCATGAAGTCAGAGATGGATTCTCTGCATAAAAATTGAACTTGGAAGTTGGTGCATTTACCTGCAGGCAAGAAGGTTTTGCCATGCAAGTGGGTTTACAGGCTCAAAGTTGCACCAGATGCAAAGCCAAGATACAAAGCCAGGTTAGTGGCTAAGGGCTTCAAGCAGGAATATGGTGTGGACTTTGAGGAGATCTTCTCTCCAGTGGTCAAAATGACCACACTTAGAGCTGTGTTAGCTTTGGTTGCGCATGATGATCTGGACTTGATTCAGATGGATGTGAAGACTGCTTTTCTTCACGGTGATCTCCATGAGGAGATATATATGCAGCAGCCAGAGGGTTATGCAGTGAGTGGAAAGGAGAAGCTTGTATGCAAGCTGAAAAAGAGTCTTTATGGACTCAAACAGGCACCAAGAGAATGGTATCATAAATTTGATACATTCATGAAATCTCAAAAATTCAGGAGAAGTGACATAGATCACTGCTTGTACACCAAAAAAGCTTTGGATGGCAGTCTATTGATCCTCATCTTGTATGTTGATGATATGTTGATTGCCGGGAAATCTCGTAAAGAGATGGATGCATTGAAAAAGAGGCTGCATGAAACCTTTGATATGAAGGATTTGGGTGATGCAAATCACATCTTGGGTATGCGGATACTTCGGGACAAAAATCAGCATGTGTTGTATTTGTCTCAGAAGGAATACATTGGCAAAGTCTTGCAGAGGTTCAATATGGACGGGGGGAAGAAAGCTAGTACTCCTTTGCCTCCATATGTGAAACTCAGTGCTATGGACAGCCCACAGTCAGATAGAGACAGGGCTGATATGGCCAAGATTCCGTATGCTTCAGCTTGTGGCAGTCTCATGTATGCCATGGTTGCTACTAGGCCGGACATTGCATTTGCAGTGGGAGTGGTTTCTAGATACATGGCCAACCCTGGCAAGAAGCATTGGGAAGCAGTGAAAGGTGTCATGAGATACCTGAAGGGCACACAGGATTTGTGCATTTGCTTTGGCAAACAGGATGCATTAGTGCATGGTTACACGGATTCGGATTATGCCGGTCATCCAGATAACCGGAAGTCTACTACCGGTTATGTATTTACATTCACAGGAGGTGCTGTGTCATGGATATCCAGGATGCAGAAGTGCACAGCCTTATCTACTACAGAGGCCGAGTATATTGCAGCCACAGAGGCTTGCAAGGAGGCATTATGGCTATCTCGGTTAGTGGTTGATTTGGGTTATACAGGGGATATTCCATTGTTGCATTGTGACAGTCAGAGTGCCATCCAGTTGGCAAAGAACCCTGTCTTTCATGCAAAGACGAAGCATGTGGATGTGAAGTATCACTTCATCAGAGAGGTGATAGAGAACAAGCAAATTCAGCTTGTTAAGATTCATACGGATGACAACCCGGCTGATCTGCTGACGAAGAGTTTGCCTCCGGAGCGGTTTGCTCATTGCAGACACTTGATGGGCATTGGATGAGGCCATTTTCAGCCTTGATATGGCCTTGTATATTATCATGTACATGCTGATTTTTTCTTTTCCTTTACTTAAGGGCACTTTGCCTTTAAGTGGGAGGTTGTTGGGGTAAAGGCGTTATGCCCACCCTTATAGTGTGTACAAGCCCATAAGTTATAGTACATAGTACACTTAGTACTTTTAATGTACTAAGTGCACTATGTGTACTAGTGCAATATACATGTGTGATAGGGGAGTCACACACTCATGCTTTTCATGAGTTGACTTATCCCCACAACTCTCTCTCTCTCTCCCTTGCTTCTCTGTGTATGTCTCCCATGAATGAACTCTAAACCCTAATTCAGTTTTTCTCCCCATCATCCACTCCCGGTCACAAGGTCCACATAGAGGGAACGAGAAGGCCACCGCTGAGTCTAGTGCCTCCTCCTCGCGGGCCGGAGGTATCACTACATGAACTCGGATGGGTGCTGGCTCATGGGGGCCCTCTGCTCCAAAAAGCCGTGTGAAGGTATAATCAAAAGCCTCCGAGCGCTGTCTAATGCCAAGGCGACTCAGCCGACTGCGGATAGATGAAATCCGTGAGGCCCTAATCGGCATAGGTCTCCTCTGTGATGCTCGAGCGAGGTCAATGCTCAGCGCTCTCCGGACTGTAGGTGAGCGCCAGGGAACTGCCAGGGCCTCCCGGGAAGGCGAGGCGGGCGGAGGGGGAGGAGGGGGAGGCGAGGGAGGTGGAGAGGGAGCCGCTGCCGAAACCGGAGCGGAGACGGGAGGAGGCGATGGTGGAAGCGAGGCGGTGGGAGGGGACGGGGGTGGGGGGGGTGAAGGAGGGGGTGCTGGCATCTCCTGGTCCTCAGTCGCTGCAGGGGTCTCCTCCTGAAGGGGAGCAAAGCTGTTCCTCACGGGAACCCAGTGAGGCTGAGATTGTGGCTGCTGCTGCAGCGGTCTCTGGGCGTGCTGCTGTGGCTGTCTCCCTCGGCGGCGCCCCTGTCCAGGCTGCCACTCCGAGGTCTCTGTGGCCTGAGCAGGTGTCCCGGAGGCAGCCTGCCGAGCCGAATCTGTGGGCGGGCCATCAGTAGCCTGCTGCTGTGGTGAGGGTCGAGGTCTCCTGCGAGGGCAGGCCTTGGCCAGATGACCGACCTGCCTGCAAATGAAGCACTGGTTCGGGAGCCCCGAGAACTCCACTCTCTGATCTATCCACCCCCCCCCCCCTATCCTAGGTAGCTGAATGACCTTAGGAAGGGAGGAGATGTCAGACACCAACACTCTGACCGAAGGTAGCCCAGCTGCTCTGGCCACCACTGAAGCTGCTGAGGGGCCCGTCTCTAGTACCGAGCCCACCAATGCTCCGAGCCTGGAGAGGAGCGGAAGATACTCCGGGCGGAGACCAGGGAAACAAACTGTAACATGGAAGAGGCGCTCTCCCTGCTCCGCCGCTGCTGGGTCAAATCCATGCTGCCAAGGTCTGAAGAAAGCCCGAGCACCCCTGATGTCAAGGGGACTCATGGCAAGGACCTTGGCAACGCTCTGGGCGGCCTCGAACTCGATCTGATAATGTCCCCGGCCCAGAAGCTGTACATCCAGGATCTTGCCCACATCTGCAAGAAGGCGGGCCTGAAGAAGATCCCTGATCTCCCCTCTGCTGGGGCGAGTGCCGACTATACGGCAGATGGTGGAATGAGCCTGGAGGCGTTCCACCTCTGCGGTGAGGCTCGCTTCCTCTTCCGGCGAAAGAGAAAGCCTGATGGGGGTGACCTCAGGGGCGGGCGAGGGGGCTGCGGATGAGTCCCTCTGAGGTGGGGCGGGAGGAGCCTCCATCAGAGTCTGAAGCTGCGGCGAAGGCGAGGCGAAGGCGGGATCCTGCTGGAACCGAACTGCACACAGAGAGGCGGGATACGGAGCGAAAAAGGAAAACAAAACCCCAAGGGGGGGCGGAAGCAAGCAGGAGGGGGGGTGGGAGAAGGCGAAGGAGAAAAAAGAAAAAAGAAAAACCCTAAAAAAGGGGGAAGGCGGGGGCTACGCGCAAGAGGGAAGGGAGGAAGCGAGCAGGCGGAGGGGGGGGGGGATGAGGCGCAGCAGAGGGGAGGGGGGCGCGAAGACAAGGGGGAAGGCGCGAGGAGAGGAAGCGAGGCGGAACAAAAAAAGGGGGGGGGGCGCAGCAGCGGAAGCAGGCGGGGAGGGGGGGGGGCTAAAAAGAACAGGCGGCGGGCAATGCAGGGAAGGCGGAGGGGGGAAGGAGCGAGGGGAAGGCGGGGGGGCGAGCAGGCAGGGGGGGGGGCGACAGGCGCTATGCAGAATCGCGAGCAGGGAGAGGGGAGGCGGGATCTTCAGCGAGCCAAGCAGCTGCAAACAAGTTACATTACATTCTCTTTGCCCTTATTGTTATTCCGGCCTTTCGACCGTTGGCCAGTTAAGGCCTCCGAACCGCCGCTGTGAGGAGGGTTCGTGAAACGTTCCTCCTGGTCCAAGACCATTGGCACAAGCTCCCCCCAGGTAATGGTGCTGAGCCTGCCACTCGTAATCAACGAGGAGTAGAAAGCAGAATACTGAGCAGGCAAGTGGGCCAGCAAAGTGATGGCCATGTCTTCAGATGATATCTCCTTCCCAGCCTGAAGGACTTCCTGCTGAAGGGCCTCCAGCTTGTTAATGTGTTCCCGCATCGTCGAGGACTTTGTAGGGTTCATAACCCGCATCTGCACTTCCAAGGAGATTCTTTTCATGGGTGATACCCTGTTATAAAGAGAAGCCAAGTGCTCCCATATGCCTCTGGCCAGCGTCATGTGCTTTACATGATTGATCACTTGTGGTGTGCAGTTGAGGAAAATAAATGACCGGACCCTGGCGTTGACACGATCCCACATGTGTGCCTATGCCTCTCGGTCCTTCTTCATCGACAGTAACTCCCCTTCCTCTGCTTCCGGCCGTGGAACCCCGATGACGATGAAATCAGCAAGGTCATATGACTCCAGCACAGACTCCATCATAACCTTCCAGATGTCGTAATTGTTCCCGTCCAACTGACGGTCTACAGGGAACGTGGGGAGAGTCGGAATCTTCACGTGCTTCTCAGCCATCTCTAGTAAATCTGCCATCGCGGGGATGAAACTGAAAAGGGTGGGTGGGTTGGAAAAAAAACTCTAAAACCTGCAAGTGGCTGTCCAGCACCTTAGCCCGCCTTCCTCTTGCACCTTCTCTTCCCGAACAGTCCAAAACAGTCCACCAATCAGCAATCTAACTATCCCCCTCTTGCTCAGAAAACTCCCAAGATCTATCATGAGCCTAGGGCTCTGATACCATGTCAAAATATGCAGCGGAAATGATAACCAAACTTGGGTTCACAAGAGCAAGTAGAGTGCAGAAAATAGACAGCACAAGAGACAGAGAGAAATAGGCGTGTAACCTCTTCTCTATACACAAGATCCCGCACAAAACTGAATGATACAATGGTGAGGAGCATGGGGCCTATTTATATGCCCCGTGGATGCAGTCGGCCAGCGCATGAGGCTCTCCACGACTGCATAAAGCAGTCGGCCAGCAGCAGATGTCTCCATGACTGAGTAAAACAGGTCGGCCAGCATAGAATATCTCCACGACTGTGTAAAACAGGTCGGCTAGCATCAGCACCTCCACAACTGCAGAATGGGCAGTCGGCCAGCCACCATGGGCTCCTGCCAATCATCTGGCATCCATCCACACCATGGAAAAATGGGGAAAAATAGGGAAAAAATACGGGGAGTGAGGAAAAATGATAAAACACCCATACAGGGCGGGCACACCCACAACAGAGGCCCTGGTGTATAAAAATAGACAGGAGATGACTTCTAACATCATCATCATGAGTGCTATACTTGTACAGAAGTAGTACCCTTTTGTCATACGCTGTGACCCCATTGTGAGCTCTAGTCCAGGGAGATGTCAGGCACGAGCTATGTGGGTCATTCCAAGCCTTAGGTGTAAAGAGTCTGTCACTTAACCCACTTGAGAATAGTCCAGTTGAAAGCACATTGTATGTGAAGAAAACCGATGCCGATATTCTCATAGTCATCTTGTATGTAGATGACATGCTCATTACAGGTACTAGCAAAGCACAAATTTCAGATTTCAAAGCTGATTTGAAAGCTGAATTTGATATGTCAGATTTGGGGCCTTTACACTACTATGGTCCAAAAATCCTCCAAGAACTCTTGTGAGAGTCCCTGTAGCCGCCAATGCTCCGATGCAGCTGGAGAGACCATCCTCCTCGCCGTCAAAATATGTCGTCCCAACTGAACAGTATACTGGAAAAAGGTGATCTCTGTGGACTCGGGGGATGCATAAGGATCAAGCCACTGGTACTCGCCAGGGTCCCACTGGAGCCGGGCCAAAGGGCGCGCTGCATAAGCCCATATGCGCCAATCAAAGTCCACATTTGCAGGGTCTGGGTCAATATGCCACTTCCGAGAAGCGGCGGCCACTACCCGTATCCTCTGAAAAATGCACTCTGCAACCAAAGGCGACTCCACCTCCACTCTCTGAAGTCTGCCCTCATCCTGGATCTCATAGTTAGAGGCATCTACCATCCTCAGTGCAAGCTCTGACAGCAATCAAGATCTCCAACTGTGTAAAGGCTCCCATCCACCGTGGGGCCACTGGCTCGAGAGGCGTGAACCACTCCTCTATGAGTGCCTCCTGAATGTCATCCCTCATAATCAGTCTCCCTCTGAAGTGACTCAGCCTCTCCAATTAGATCTCCTCTGGGAGACTGCAGAAGGCCTGCCAGTCTCCAAAACTACGTGCTGGGCCTGCCGCCAATGGTCCCCAGGCTAGACGAGGCCGAGAAACCAGCATATGACCCTGCTCTGTGTGAACCGCTGGGCTCCAGATGAGCGGTTGTCTGGCCCGCTCCTCATCACAAGAAGGAGGTCTCTGAGAGAGTCCCGGTCTCAACAACTCCCAAGCTCGCAGGATGCTCAAGGCAAATCTGTCCTCCCATCCTCTATTGAGGCCTGTCCTCCTCATCTCTATGAAGATCCATCGTATCTCCGGTGCCCAAGTGCCCCCTGCTGGAGGAGCCCGAGCTTGCAGCCGCTGCAAAAGAAGCTCTTTCCAAGGCTCAACACTTGGAAGCAGCCCCCGAACAATAAGCTTCCCCAATAAGGCTCTACTCTGATCAACTGGATCTGTAATAACTGCCCAAGCGACCTTAGCCTGGGCTGACTGACCGTCCCGCCCAGACCAAAGAAAGTTCCTTATCAGCCTAGCCTCTGTACCTGGCTGATGCAAGAGCTCGAGTAGATCCAGCAAGACGTGATGTACCACATGGTCACTAAAAGCACGTGATTCGCCACCACCACCCTCCCAGCCAAGGATAGCCGAGCTGTACTCCAATACAAAAGCTTCCTCCGAATGCTCAGAAGAAGGATCCAAAAGGCCACTGTCTTGCGCCAATTGATCAATGCTCCCGAAGGTGCACTAAAAACCTGAAGCGACTGCTCTGCCCTCTAGAGATTGGCCTCCTGGCCATGCAAAAATAAACCCGTGTCATCAGCAAACTCAGCATCGAGCAGGTCCTCCCCCCGGACTGGGAGCTGGAGTCCTCTCAAGCCAACCTCCTCTGCCGTCAGATACATGCTCATAGCCTCAGCAAAGAAGAGAAAAAGAAACGGGGTGAGAGGACACCCCTGACAGACTAATCTGGTCAACTCAAAACTCGGCCCCCGTCCGCCTGCCACCATCAGCACCAGGCTACGAGCTGTGGAATATAGAGCCGCCACTCCTCGAATCCAAACTGGCTCAAAGCCCAGGTGAAGCATCGTGCCCTCTAAGAAACTCCAATCGACTCGATCGTATGCCTTCTCAAAATCAAGAAGCATCATGACCAAGTCCTCACCGAGAAATCTAGCTCGGGTCGTCGCCTCCCAGAAGGTGAAAATGTTGTCAAGGATACTACGCTCCTTGACGAATCCTGTCTGGGTAGCATGAATCAACTCCCCCAGGAAGGGCTGGATCCTCAAACTCAAGGCCTTTGCTAAGACCTTGCAGACAATATTGAGGATCGTAATAGGTCTCCAATGCCGAATATCATCTGATACTCCCTCCCCCTTGGGGATAAGAAAGATCAAGCCCTCTGAAAAGCTATGTGGCATCACCCCAATGTCCAAAACATACTGAAAGCCCCTGCGGAGGCCTGGCCCCAAAAGGTGCCAATAGCGCATAAAAAAGGCAAGCGTCAATCCGTCCTCCCAGGCGCGGAAGGACTCTCAAGGCCTCAGCAAGCTCAACCTCTGAAAGAGGCTCACCCAGAACTGTACGCATACGATCTGTGACCCTCCTCTGCACATGGGCCCACACAGTCTGTCTGCAAGCATCCCGAGCCTCAGTGGCTGGCTCCGCTGAAAGCAGGTCTCTATAGAACTCAGTGGCAATGGCTCTGATCTCCTCGGGCTCAGTGGCTACTGATCCGTCCTGCCTCCTGAGTTGGCGGACTCCTGCTCGAGCATGGCAATCTCAAAAAACTCCCCAGTCACTCTATCACCAAGCTGCGTCCACTGAGAGGCCTGGCGGTGATAGTAAAACTCATGCCTCTGCTCCTCTGCCTCTCTAACCTCCTGGCGTGCGTGGCTCAGCTGGGACGCCACCCACTCACATGTAGGCTGCTGCTCCTAAAGGCGCTGAAGCGAAGCAAGGCTACATCTCAACTGCCGCTCCCGCTCGCGTGTCTCTCCCAGCCGTGTCAAGGCTGCAGCGTGCAAAAAAGAGCTGAGCTCGATGAGTCCCTGGGCACACTGGCCTGCTGCATCCTGGTCAGAGCTCTGGCTATCATGCCATATCCTCTCAATGTCCTCAGCGAGACTAGGATCTGTAAGTATCCTCTCTGGGATCCTCAACTGCAAGCTGGTCTCCCGTGTCCTCTCCTCAAGTGTCAAAATAACTGGCGCATGGTCTGAAAAAGAGGTGCCAGCGAGAATGCCAACGGAGCCCCCTCGCTCCCCTAACCTGTCGCCCACATAGAAGCGATCAATCCGTGATAGATTAGTCCCTCCTTGCCGGCGATCCGACCGAGAGAAACTAAGACTGTCGTGAGAGCGGGAGAAAGCCTCATGCTGCCATGCATTAGTGATCCTCAGTGTCGTGCAAAATCGCTCCCAAGCTGCAAGCTTCGTGCCGTGCACTGTAACATGATTGCCTCCCACCCTATCGGCCGGGTCCTCAAGCATGTTGAAGTCTCCCCCGACACACCAATGTGCGGCCTCTGGCAATGCATCCGTAACCTGGGTCCAGAACTCTGCTCTGGCACTAGCATGGTTGGGCGCATAGACATTGAGCACGCCAAAGAGCGCATCATGCATCCTCAGAATGATATACTGTGCTCTACCAGGCACAATGATCCCACGATCCACAATGGCCTGCCGCCATACATCCGCAATGACCATACATACTCCTCCCTGCCCACCCAAGGGGCCAAACCCTGCAGACCAAAAGGTGTCCCATCTACCAGGCATCACCGAACCGTATCTCCGGATCCTGCTCTCACCCAAATGGTGCTCCTGCATCATCAAAATGTCAACACTGCCCCCAACCAGGCATCTCTGAAGCTCCTGCCTCAAGCAACCACGGTAACGTATATAGTGTGCGCCGCCAAGGCCCTGTACATTCCATGAGATGATCCTCATGGATGACCTGCTGAGGTGGATGCTGTCTCAGCCGTACGGCGGGCCTTCGCAAGCGGCTTGGATGGAGAATAGTCCCCATCCGAGCGGCTACGAATCTGCCCACCTGGTGTGTTGCAAGAATCTCGGACCAGGCGCCAGTGGTGGCTGTGTCCCATGGCGACTGCCTCCGGCTCAGACAGAGCAACCTCGTGTATGCATACATATCCAGGGTCGCGTGCTAAGTATGCCACTATGCGAACCACCAAATGTCGAATCCCGGAGGCATCAACACTCCCGGGATCAAAGAAAAAATGAGCCAGCTCCCATAGTTGGCCTATCACATCTGTCACCTCTAGATCGCTCACATGGTGGGAAAACTCAACTGCCTGAGTCTTCAAAGTGCTAAGAGCGAGATCCATAGGGCCACATAGAGGGAATGAGAAGGCCACCGTTGAATCAAGTGCCTCCTCCCCTCGGGCCGGAGACATCATTACATGCACTCTGATGGGTGCTGGCTGATGGGGGCCCTCCGCTCCAAAAAGCCGTGTGAAGGAATAATCAAAAGCCTCCGAGCGCTGTCTAGTGTCGAGACGACTCAACCGACTGCGGATAGAGGATATCCGTGAAGCCCGAATCGGCATGGTAAGTCTCCTCTGCGGTGCTCGAGCAAGGTTGGTGCTCAGTGTCCGCCGGACTGCAGGTGAGCGCCAGGGAACTGCCAGGGCCTCCCGGGGAGCTGAGGCGAGCGGGGGGGGAGAAGGGGGTGGAGAAGGAGCCGCTGCCAAAACCGGAGTGGGGACGGGAGGAGGCGAAGGTGGAAGCGAGGCGGGAGGGGGGGACGAGGGAGGGGGGGTGGGGGCGAAGGAGGGGGTGCTGGCATCTCCTGGTCCTCAGTCGGCGTTGGAGTCTCCTCCTGTAGGGGAGCAAAGCTGTTCCTCACGGGAACCCAGTGATGCTGAGACTGTGGCTGCTGCTGCTGCATCGGTCTTTGGGCGTGCTGCTGGGGCTGTCTCCCTTGACGGCGCCCCTGACCAGGCTGCCACTCCGAGGTCTCTGTGGGCTGAGCAGGTGTCCCGGAGGGTGCCTGCCGAGCCGCATCTGTGGGCGGGCCATCGGGGGCTTGCTGTTGCAGTGAAGGTCTGGGTCTCCTGCGAGGGCAGGCCTTGGCCAGGTGGCCGACCTGCCTGCAAATAAAGCACTGGTTCAGGAGCCCCGAAAACTCCACTCTCTGATCAATCCATCCCCCCCCATCCTAGGTAGCTGAATGACCTTCGGAAGGGAGGAGATTTCAGGAACCAAAACTCTGACCGAAGGTAGTCCAGTTGCTCTGGCCACCACTGAAGCTGCTCTGGGGCCAGCCTCAAGCATCGAACCCACCAATGCTCCTAGCCTAGAAAGAAGCGGGAGGTACTCACGGCGGAGCCTAGGGAAGCAAACTGTAACATGGAAAAGGCGCTCTCCCTGCTCGGCCGTTGCTAGGTCAAAGCCATGCTGCCAAGGTCTGAAGAATGCCCGAGCGCCCCAGATGTCAAGGGGACTCATGGCAAGGACATTGGCCACGCTCTGGGTTGTCTCGAACTCGATCTGGTAGTGTCCACGGCCCAGTAGCTGAACGTCCAGGATCTTGCCCACATCTGCAAGAAGGCAGGCCTGGAGAAGATCCTGGATCTCCCCTCTGCTGGGGCGAGTGCCGACTATACGGCAGATGGTGGAATGTGCCTGGAGGCGTTCCACCTCTGCGGTGAGGCTCGCTTCCTCTTCTGGCGAAAGAGAAAGCCTGATGGGGGTATCCTCAGGGGTGGGCGAGGGGGCTGCGGGAGAGTCCCTCTGAGGTGGGGCGGGAGGAGCCTCCATCAGAGTCTGAAGCTATTTCGAATGCGGAGAGTCCTGCAAGAACCGAGCTGCACACAAAGGGCGGAGGGGGAAGGCAAAAAAAACCCAGGGGACGAAAAAACACAGAAAGAAGGGGAGGGGGGATAAGGCTGCGAGGACAGAAAAAAAACCCGGGGGGGGGGGGGGGGGGGCAGCGTGCAGAGGGGGGGGTGGGGGGGAAGAGAGGGCGACGGCTGGCGGAGGGGGGGGGGCGCGAAGGCGAGGAGCAGGGGGCGGGCGTGCTGGGGTGCGCAAGAAAGCCGGGCGGAAGGGGGGGGGGGAGCTTGCGTGAGGGCAGGCGGGGGGGAGCAGACGCGTGGGCGAGAAGGAGGGGAGTGTGCGCAGGCAGCAGCGCGAGCAGGGGGGGGGGGGGGGGAGCGTGAGAGCTTCAGCGAGCGATTAATCTTTCATACCCACATGCATTGAGGTTGATCGTGGTAATGCACAACAAAGCCTTCTTTAAATCTTTACTTTGGTGAGATCTTTAGCATCCATTCACTGAGTAGAAGGAGAGAGAAGAGTAAGTAGGCGACACAGTATTGAGTCCCAAATACCCATTGAAGCCCCCCTCCCCCGGAGAGGAAGGAGACTGAATGCTGTCATGGTGACTGAATTCTGCTTGATTTGATTTATGATGAATGATTTATGGCTGTGACCAAGCGCTTGCGTATATATGGATATAAGCTGCTTGTTGGTGGGCTGAAGGCTGTCGGCCTGTTCTAGATGGACAATAAAATGCCAATCGTAGCATTAAATGCTAGCGCTTCACTTTATGTAACATAAAATGTTTATTGCCCAACATTTTATGGTGGTCGACTGCCTTAATCAAAGCTGACTTGCTGCTGGTTGCTACATAAGCTGGCCGACTGGAGCATAGCATGCTCCTACTGCTGTCGGCTGGCTCTAAACACTGGCCAGGGCTGTACAGTGTAAACAGCCCCTAAATAGGTTGCTACAAGATGCTGTAGCCATGGGTTGGCCTTTTGGCTGGTCCATAGGCATGCAATCTACTTGCTAATGCTTGTGATGCAAACCTAAGCTATGGCTGACTCTTATTTGATGGGGTTCTCCAAGTGGGTTAAGAGGAATGACTTCAGATTGACCTGTATGGCACGGAGACCGACCTACATAGCTCATGCCTGACTGTCCGTGGACTAAGGGCTCACGATGGGGTCATGGTGTACGACAAATGTTCCTAAACAGGTATTATTTCTGTACAAATGTTGCACTGATGATGATGCTGGTGTGTCACTGCTCTTGATTGTTGTGGTTTATTTTCTGCTTATTAGTAGGTTTGGCATAAAGTTATTGCAAAGACCTTTCTAAAAGGAAAATTCATTTGATTGATAATTGCAGGCATTTATGTCGGTGATGGGAAAGTGATCCATTTTACAAGAGGAGAAGGTCAGGAACTCGGCACAGGCACCTTCCTTGATAACTTCTTAACAAGTGCTGGCTCATCTCCATCTCATGCTTACAGCCCCTGTCAAAAGTGTGGTTTAAACAGGGACAGCAATGGGGTTCTGCTTTCTTGTCTTGATTGTTTTCTTTGTGGATACCCCCTCTATCGCTTTGAATATGGGGAGAACACATCTGTCTTCCTTGTCAAAGCACGTGGTGGAACATGCACTCTTGCCTTGTCGGATCCACCTGAGGCAGTCCTCCATCGTGCAAATTATCTTCTAGAAAATGGGTTTGGTTGCTACCACATCTTTCAGAAGAATTGTGAAGATTTTGCAATGTATTGCAAGACGGGGCTTCTTACTGTTGATGGAAATATGATTGGGACCAGTGGGCAAGCAGGTTCTTTCCTTGGAGCACCTTTGGCAGCTGTGGCCACTTCTCCTCTTAGGTTTCTGATGGCGGAACCATGGGGGTTGGTTGCTGTGAGTGCAGGCATGTATTGCCTAAGTAGATATGTTGCAGACTTGGGCAATCGCAGGGATGTTTCGAAAGTCCCAGTAGAGGACTTGGTTGCAAAGCTTCACCTGTAGCTTGTGAGATTCAGGCTACCACAATGGGCCTACGAAAGCTGCTTTGACATTGCTCTATTGGACGTCTTATGATGCAAGGATCTATAAACTTGCCCATAGTCAAGAGGCAAAACAATTTATATGCACATTGTACATACCAGCTGGTTCTTAATTGACCTTTTGTGACAATTGTGTGAGGTCTTAACTATTGGCATTCTTGTTTCATTCATTACCTCATGGTCTTCTATGGGGGGCAAACAGTGTATTTGAATATAAGCCCTCTACTTACATGCATGAAATATCTCTATTATGTCTTCACTGCTAGCGCAAGTCTTCCTTGCACTGTGGCTGCGTATATACTTCCGAGAACTGGTTAGCCTGCTACAACCACCTAATGACATGCATGCACATCATGCAAAGGAAGGGCCTCGGAAAATTTCATGCTACCATTGTGAATGACAAGGGTGGGATCTAACCCATTCCATTTATAGATTTATGCATGTGCACATGCAGGTTAGTGGCATGCGAGACTGTTTGCTTATGTAATGCATTTTGCCTTTGTTGCTTGTCCTGGTAATCACCCTGTGGTCTATCATGCTAAGCTTTGCTAGCCTATGTTCATGCTGTTCATGTTGTAAGAGCTTCAACCCTTACCCATGTTAGAACAAAAAGAAAAGGCGACACGTCTATCAGGTACCAATTATCTCTCCAAAGTAAAAAAGAACCAGCGTGTAAAGAAACCACATAGCTCTCAGAGTGTGAGCTGCAATTTCTATACCCATACATGTATTGGGCACTCGTTGTGAGGACTGCCAAATGCACTTGTACATTTTGCAAGAACTATGGTCATCAGCTAGAACATGCTAGCAAGCAAAACCATTACAGTTTTGAAGACCAAGATTACAATGTGATGGAGCAAGCAGCCAAAGCAAAGACGGGTCTGGAGGCAGTCAAAAAAGGCAACTTCCTTTACTGTGATTGCTTTAAATAGTCCAGCAGCGCAAGAAACATCTATTTGCAGTTTAAGTAATATTTCAATAGTCCATCTCTGTGAGGGTCTCTTCCTTTCAACAGACAATATCTGCAGTTTAAGTAATATTTCAATAGTCCATCTCTGTGAGGGTCTCTTCCTTTTTCACACCAAATTGGGCCATCAGCATCGAATTTCATGGTTTGACGTGTGTGAAGGTTTTTTGAAGGGCTTATTTTACACATCGGGACGAATTCTCCTATTCTCCTACTGTAGAGATTGTTGGGATGGAGAACTTTATGTGCACCAAGAATGTGTTGATGATGTGTTAGAGCAAATTAGTCTTGTAAACTTAGGTGGTGGTGTGTTGGCATATAAACTTGATGGTCGTGTGCATTGAAATATTCTATTGAAACCTTCACATTCAACATCTAGGAACTCATATGGCAGGTTTGAGGCTGGTAATATCCTATCATTGAAAAGGAACTTACCTATGAATGACACATTGTTGTTAACAAGGTTAATTAGTTTTATGACGGTGATGTATTTGAATTAACAGTATTTCCTTGTGGGAATTCTCTTACACGGATGGAGGAAAGATATGATGGGCATGTGTGGACAGAGAGTACTCTACATGCATAAAGGAGTGTTTCCTTAGTGTGGTGATAAGAAGAAAATGTATACATGCAACAAGGACTGTTTCCTTGGTGTACATAAAGAGCAGCAAGGACGTTTCCTTGATCCACGTGTGATCTTAGAGACTAATCGTTATTGAGGATGAATTCATGGTGTTGTGTAATTATTGATCTTAAAAAGAATTCATGGAATATTTATATTCCCAGGTTTTTGTGTTATGAATTCTCCTAGACAGGTTTAGATTGGGACGCCTTTGTAAACTTGGGTGATCGTATCTTACTTTACGCTTACACGGGTGAATCCGTACATGTGCGTTTTGTTGATATGAAATTTTATATGGATGTTTATTTTAATCAATTAATTTATTAATTGATTGGCTAGTTGATGCAAGTGCAGATCCTTGGACCGGATAATAATGGTGAACTGGTAATGATCAAGAAATATACTTTGAGATGATAAATTTTGATATCAACAAATAATATTTGATTTTGTGACGACAAGCGCCATTAATTTATTTGGACGCTGTTCATATTTATTGGCAATGTATATATTTTAATTGGGACATGTGAAAGCTCCCTAGTGTATATTTTAATTTTCAAGACGTGCACTTTATAAGATTTAAGGCTCACATCTATTTTTAAAAGGAAGCCTAGTTTGCACGCTCAAGACAACTATTTTTGAAGCAAGCCACTTTTGAAGAATACTATTCTTGAGGAAGTTGATATTTTTATAAAAGTATACTATTTTTGAGTCCCAAAGGCTACTCGTGAAATATATTTAATTACACCAAGAGGAAGCGTGGGCTCATTCTTGTGCGGGGGCAGATTGGACCCAATATTGAGTATTGAGTGTATTGTTTGTTCTATTTATTTTTCAATATTTTATTTCTTGTAATCATTTTTATGGGTTCATGCCCTTGCCGCCTATCCAACCTTGATCGCATCTTATAGGGATTCTAGCTCATGATTATTATTGATGATTTTGTGACAACTGAGGACAGTTGCTTGCCACACCCTCGGGGCATGTTATTGAGAATAAATCTTGAGGAAGTTGACATTTTTGTAAAAGTATACTATTTTTGAACCCCAAAGGCTACTTACCATGAAATACATTTAAGTACAATAAGAGGAAGCGTGGGCTCACTCTTGTGTGGGGGCAGATTGGACCCAATATTATATTGTTTGTTCTATTTATTTTCTAATATTTTATTTATTGCAATCATTTTTATGGGTTCATGTCAACCTCCCACAACACTAACAGCCACATGCCTAAATTTGAGACTGGCACTGCTGTGTGTAAGCAACAAAGGCACATAAGAATGACAAGCCACTAATAGCCACCTACCTAAATTTGAGACTACCATTGTGCAATTAATGAAGGCAAGAAGAATGAAGCCTGCAAATGCATTTGAATGTGCTGCATATGTGTGCAAAGAGTATGAAATCAATGACATGCATTGGGCAATCCGATGAACAACACCCTTAAGTAATGGTACTTGCTTTCTACCCTCAACCAAGCCTCGTTATTGTGCACTCATTGACAACCATGAATGTTATGGCCCGTTTCTATCCCCTCAAGAACTCTCTCTTATTCACTAAGGGAAGGAAATGGGCAACAACCGTGGTGGGGATACTTACCTTGTTTTCAAGCTCGAGATGTTCAAGACCTCCACCTTGCAAGGACACACCTCTCTCACTCTGTACACTCTCTCACACAAAGCATAAAGAGGCACATGTGCTAAGAACAATCAAGAATCTCCTCTTAACTCTCTCTATCTCTCTTCATTGCTTCCTTTCTTTGGTCGGGCTTAATGAATTTGCAAGATGCAACGATCGTTGATCACTGATCAGGTATTCTTTACCATGCTTTAATCTAGAGTAGTGGATATTGCCTTTGTTACTCCACTGTATCAAATGTTTCTTGTTGGGGTGACTGAGTACTGTTTGGTTTATCTGCTCTTTACCTTTTTTGATTTCATTGTGGAGGGAGCAAAGAGCTGGTGCATAAGCTTTGTTGAATTCTTATCTCTCACCTTGGAGGTGTTCCACCTATGTTGCTTCAAAGATTCTTCATTCTTTTGTGGTTCCTCTACCTACTTGTACAATATGTTGCTTGAAGGCATCCAAGTCCTCAACTTGTTTCACTTTAGCCCGCATCATATCTTTCTATCCCGCCTTCAGCTACGGAACCTACCATTTTCCAAGCTAAAACCCACAAGCTCCCGAGCTAAGGTATCACAAAAGAGGAGCAATTACTAACTTTTTGAGAAAAATCACATGATTCCACACCAGCATGTTATCCAAGAAATATGGATATATTATTAAATTATGTATTTTTTTACATTCCAAGAAAGAAACATTGATATTACATGATGCTAGAAAACAAGTATAACTGAATATTAGGAGTTACATGTGAGGGTGGCATGGAGAGAGACCGGTGGATTTAAGACACGTGAATGTAGGCATATGTAAAGGAGATCATGCCAATGTAAGAGACTCCACTCCATGCACTTAATCAAAAAAAGTAGGAAGGACAAGGAGTTCATGGGTCCGTAGAGGAGATCATCCCTAGATACATAGTAGTATAGAATTAAGTAATGTCATTGAAAAAAGCATAAGAAATGGCTTTTAAACTTATCCAATTGTAGATCTAGATCTTTATTTTTAGAATTTTTCAAAGTAAACCATGGTTTTGTAGGATTTAACCCATTGAATGTGCTCAAATGGCATTTTTCCTTTGATTTGAGTGGTTGGATGACTATATTTGGACATTAGATGTGAGAGTTATGGTAATTTTGAAAAGTTGTCCCAAGTACTTTCAGTAGCGAAAGTACTTGGGCTTGCCTTCACAAGCTATCCCAAGTACTTTCCCTAGAGAAAGTACTTGGGCTTTCTTTCTTTCACACCAAGTTATCCTAGTTCATGTGCATGTAGGGGAAATCTTGCTATCTTAGGGACTCCTCCTTAAGGGGGAAGTAGAGAAGAAAAAGAGGTCATGGTAATGTAATGGAGAATATATATATCCATGCTAGGGACTCTTCCCTAGGTAATTTCTACATGTAAATAGGGAGGATATAGAGGTCATGTGTGCTTGTAGGCGGAGGCCATAGCCATGCTAATGACTCTTCTCTAGGTACTTTCTACAAGTAAATAGGGAGGATATGGAGGTCATGTGTGCTTGTAGTGGAGGCCATGTGAAGAAATTCTATTGAACATGTATTCCCACAAACCCTTTTTTCTAGTATGTTATATAATTTCTTGGATAAATATATGAATTAATGCATGTGGAAAATTATAGCTTGGCATTTTTAACGCGGAGGTTTTAGCTTGGTAAATGTGCATACCCTTCAACTACTACTTCAGCTACATCATATCTAACTTTCTCGCCTTCAGCTACCACTTCAGCTACTTGTTTCACTAGCCTACATCATATCTAACTTTCATGCCTTCAACTTACCACTTCTTTTCACTTTTTTTTTTGGTGTTCTCTTGCATTTGCATCTCTTGTTGTGTGTGATCTTGGCCTTTTGCTGTGTGGACTCCTCCATGCTTATCTGTAGCTCTCTTTGACTTGATGTATACTTTAAAGTTATCAGCTCCATATCCGCTTCCATTTCTTTGAGTTTACCTTCATGAGTTGCTGTTGGTCTTTGAGTGCTTTTCCTTTCAGATTTCTTTATGCCCATTTTTCAAACAACTTGTCATTTTTGCACTTTTTTGCAACCAACTTGTTATGTCATCTAGAGCTTCTCTTCGCATACGTTCAACTTCTTGTGGTGGAGGTGCTGGTTGTGGTCCAAGATATAGCTCATCTGTATATGTGGCAAAGTAATACAAGGTCTTGTATGTGGCAAATTGATACAAGGTCTAGATTTTCAATATATACCTTTGAATCACCTATCAAGGAGGTAATGCTCCATTGTGGCCATCATTCATGTCATTATCTTTGTCTGGATTTTCATGTATGTCATCATCTTTGTCTAGATTTCAATATATACCTTTGAATCCCTTTACCTGAAGGAGGTAATGCTCCATTGCGGCCATGTTACTTCCAAAATTTTCTTTAGCCCTCGGGATATGAGTAGTAAATTTGTGAATGATGGCACTGGTATTCGTTAAACAGAATGCGGGGAGAAAGCGAGCTTGAGTTCCTTGTAAGAAAACACACACATAAGAGAAAACAAGACACAAGAGGAAGATGGATGGTTGAATTTTCTTCTATCTTCTTCTCTTGTTTACAACCATAAACTAAAGAGACACAAGTACATACTATAAGGGAAAGTACTCTCCTACTATAACAGACAATGGTCAGTCCATAGTGTGTGTAAGAATATGGCACAACAAAAAGAGATACATCAAGAGAAAGTACACTAGACAATGCAACAAAGAGAATTTTAAAATTCTAATCATACCAAACAAGAGATAGGTACAATATAATGGTGTTGTCCACCCGTGCGCTCTAGTGTAGAGATTAGATGGAGATCTAGCCAGAATCTGGATGGAGGCCATACTGAGAGTATAGGGAATATATGCTCACACAACCATTGGATACCTTGGCTTGTGCTAACTATGTCCATTTATAGTGCTATAGGTAGTGCGGTGGGGATGCATTTAAGAAGTGGGCAGCTATGTTGCATTGGCACGGCTCACCGCCCACGTATCCAAAATGCGTCCCAAACGACCACTTCCCACTAATGATGAAATTATTATCCGAGGAAATATTCCCTATATCTTTTCGATATCGGGGGCTTCGTCCTTGGACCCCAGCTAACGCTTGTACCCCTCATCATCTCCTAACCATCAAAGGTCACAACTACAACTCCTTTGAGCATCTAAGCTAGGGTCTCCACTAAAGGTATGTGCACCAATGGCTTCTCCTGATAATGGGGGCCGTACAAATGTGCACCACACATCAATGTGAGATACATGTTGAGAGGCGAGCATTGAACATATACTAACAGTCTGAACCTGACTGTATGAGTTAGTGCTATAACTATGCTATAACTCTACTCCAAAGTGGCTGTCACACAGTTAGTTGTTCACTGGTGGCATATCAATCATAATCTCCCCAACCGCGCCAGTGGCACAAGTGCAGATGATGCTATCACCTAGGCAATACTAGTTGAGCGCGATATCTCAACACTCCCCTCCATACACTGTACTCCCAAAAGGAAGTTCTAGTTATGTTCGATATCTCAACACTCCCCCTCGAACTCAACTCCATACATTGTACTCCAAGTAATCTCCTAGACCTATGGAGCTTCTTTGTGCTGCCCAATGCCTTCATGAAGATGTCAGCCACCTATTCCTGTGTGCTGACATATATCAAATCTACATCACCTACTATAGAACCTTCTCCCTCACAAAGTGATAATGCACCTCAATATGCTTTGTCCTAGCATGGTATAGTAGGTCACTGGCTAACTTTATGCTACTTATATTGTCACAATAAATGACAATGGCTCTATTCACAAGCTCATCCATATCACCAAGTAGCTTCTGAAACCAAGCTACCTCACACGTTGCCATATCAACGCCTCTATATTTTGCCTCTGTACTCAACAATGTCGTAGCTATTTCTTGCTACTCCAACTCATAGTAGCACTCCCAAGTGAAAACATAAAGCCGCTAGTAGATCTATTGTCTATAACATTACCAACAATTAGCATTTGTGTATCCATGTAGCTATATGTCTATGCTAACCTCATAGAAAAGTCCATAAGCAAGTGTGGACTTTATGTACTAAGATTCCGTTTAGCCATATCCACAAGTAATTCGTTTTTCCATCCTATATAGATGATGGTACTTTTCTAACATACACAATGGTGTGTGCATAATATCATTATCTGTTTCTATATAACTTGGTTTTCTATTTTCTACATGTCTCTAAACCACTCACCATGGATGATCATGTGGTTAGAGGTGCCATAATCCACATACCAAACGTCTCAAGAGATCCACATCTCCTATTATGAAACTGAGCATATGTTGTATTACATATAACTGCTCACTTCTATCATCACCATGTTTTCTTGATGATGCATAGTTACCTTGTTGTAATTTTCCACTTTTGGTATCACTCTTCTTTTTGTAGAGAAGTCCTTTACCATGTGCCCTAGTTTACAATAGTAATAGCACTCTATGATATTTGAATTTGAGATTGAGTTTCTTCGTATTGTTGCTCTGCTGGTTTTGATTTTCAAAATGACCACCGCCTCATTCTCTAGATGATAACCTTCCTCTACCTCTACTGGTATCTAAGTATAAGATCTATTCATTTGCATTTTTAGAGGATGAACCTCCCCATCTCTTCATGGATGAGGAGAGTAATCAATTTCTAAAAATCATGAAAGATTTCTCAAACTGAAATGGAGGTCTAAAACTAGGCCATATTCCTTGCCAAGACCATTCAAGGTCACATACTGATAATCCAATAGGGCATCTAAAAGCCTTTTAACATTCACTGAGTAATACTTAGCTTTCCTCTTGTTACATTATACAGCTCCTACTTTAGTTGCATCTTTTGAGCTTGAGTGTTTGTGCTATACATCTTCACACCAAGGTGTTCCAAGGCTCCTTTGGAGTTTGTGCATCCTATATATGCTCAATTTTAGAATCTCTCACACTGATAGCCAACTAGTACAACACCTTTTTGGATTTTTCATGCCATGCTTTATATGCTTGCACCTGCTGTGGGGTCACATTTTCTCTAGTAATCTCGAGCTCCATTTCATCACCTGTGTCCTTTTCCTATAATGAACTCCCAATATCCTGTTTCCGTAAGGAAATTGGTCATTTTAAATTTCCATGCTTGAAATTTATTCTTGTTTAGATTCTTGCTCATTCACAATCTATGCAAGATTACCAGATATCTTTTCTTGCTCAGCAACTTATTAAACAGTGCTTGCAAAAAACCATTGCACTTGTAAGTCTACAACCTTCAACCACCACGGCACTGTAAATCTATTATAATTCTACAGTACTACATGAACCAATTATGTAAACATACATCCACCATTGTAACACTTAGATTCTCTGCACAGACTATCCTCCAATAGTAGTAATGTAAACTTGTTATAATGCTACAGTATATGAACTAATCATATACACATACATCCACAAACACTTGTAAATATATGAACCAATCATATAAACATACATCCACAAACACCTGCAACACTTAGATTCTCTGCACAGATTGTCCTACAACTAAATTGTTAAGATTTCAAGCTCAACACGAGTTGAAACTCATGATGGGCCTGATGATGACCGTTCCACATTTAAACCACTAGTGTGTTTGGTAGCTAACATGATGGAACTCGCCAATGGTTCTACAGCTTGACTAAACCTATCTATTCCAGCCGAGTTATGGCATACTTATCTTGCCAGATCACCTACTTAGCATGTTCACATTATGGATTGCTTGTACATAGTACTCTAGTACTTATGCTGGGTTTTTCACTTATCTTTTGTAGCCTTCTTTTGAGAGCAAGAAGAAGAAGAAGATTTTAACCTTCCATCTTTGTGTGTGTCTTATCTATTGTTGTGTGAGTGTGTGTGTGTGTGTGTGCTTGCAAGAGCTCAAGATCTCTCTCCCCTAATCTTTTCATGGTATCAGAGCTTGGTTCAAACTTTTCATGGTATCAAGTCCTGGTTTAAGCTAAGAAGCTGAGTGGAAGCAAAGTAAGCACGAAGGCGAAGGAAGCGGTAAGAACATCATCATCATCATCATCTCTTCCATTTCTTGTTTAGGTACGACACCCCTTGGGTAGCTACACATCTCTAATTGAGGAGCTGTCTTCGCAAGTGTGCGCTTTTACCGCACAGGTCGTAGCTGGGGACACCGTATGCGAGCCACGAATGGCTGCAAGCATACAACCAGGAAAGGAAGCTCAAACAGAATGCAACAGGTGTGTCACTCACTGCTCAACCGCCACCTTGAAGGATTCCCGCGTCGCAGCCGTGAAGGAGAAGCCGCCGTCGTCGCTCTACCGCCTCCCGCCCCGCCGTGCCGCTACACAGTGCTCGATCGCTCTCTCACTCTCTCTCTCACACACGCAGGAGAAGGAAACCAAGGAGATAAGGCAAGAGCACTCTTGTATTCACAACACATGAGAATGAGGATTTTAGGGTTACATTTGACTCTTATAGGTGACTTGGCCGTTCACACTTGGGCGCCCATACATGGCCGGCCAATCCTAACCCTTATCCTACTGATATTCAAGGTGCGCCTCTCATCGGCGATCACCCAATCCCTTTATCCTTAACATATGGTGCCGACAAGCCCGGCCCATGACTCAGAATATCTAAATTAATGACGTAAAACATAGTACGTCTCGATGTCCGCCGTCATGGGTTAACATGCCCCCCTTCTTGATGTAGATTCCGTCCTCGGAAGTTATGGTATGGTAAGCTCGATAGGGTTGTTGTGGTGGACCGTCTGCAAAACAGGGAAGTAGAGTGAAAGTATGTCGGAATTCAAAAGATATAAAGTGTATAAATTCAAGCATGTTAGACCACAATGGATGTTGCTATGAGAACTTAGTTTAAGGGTCACATGAATGAGCTAGTGTAGCAAATTAACAAGAGTTTAAAATTATTGAAAGTAAATCAAGAGTTAGCAAGGTGTCAAAGATTAATCAAGGTTTATAACTGGCTTAAGTCAAGGAAAATAACCAAGCTTAATAAATAAACAGATGACCACACTGTGTCTACTCTAAGAACAAGTTAATACCACAAGCCTAGGGACACAAGAAACATCAGAGTTACAGGAGCCTTTTGCCTTTATTTCTTCACGCACGTGACAATTTTTATATACAATGGCGACCTTCCTAAGGCAAAACTAACATCGATCCTGGTACCATGTTTAACACAAGGCATTATCCAGGAATCTATTAGTTCACCTTAGGCAAGGCTACCCCCTACCAACCAAGGCATCGGTCTGGAGTAGAATACTCCTCGCCTACCAAGTATCAATAAGGCGATAGGCCAACATTAAAGCACATCATAGACTTGTATTGCCATTTATTGTAGGCTCTTTTTTTTTAAAATTTCTTTTGATCTTCGCTCCTGAACTATAATTTCTTGCATCCTTTCGACAAAGGGGTAAAAGCTATGTCCTAGAGGTCAACACACACATGGCCAGGTGTCAAACATTAAGATGGTTTGACCCTAGACCTAAGACAATCGTATTCCAAGGTTAACTAAAGACGTCATGCATTCTCAAGAATATATCCAATAAGGTTAAACTCATTAATGATTCACACTAGCACGTCAGGCAACTTTAAAAACTAAGTATTACATTGACAATTTCCATGTGGTCATGCATTATAGTTCATGCAATTAATTGAACAGAAAAAACGAAAGAGAGTGGGTATGGAAGAATTACACCTGTATTTTGGAGATCTCCTTGATGCGATGAGAGAAATGCCCGCAATTTGATGAGATATTTATGTATGAGCATTGCGGCTATCTTAGGACTTGAAAGCGAACCCACCTCAAACTTTTCAACCTGTACAATCAACTAACAAGCACTATACCTCGAGAGGCACATCAGTGTGAAAAATTAAAAACTCGTTTAAGGAATCCAAACTAGAAAAAAAAAACTTGAAAATACTAACCTACCTACCAGTCACCACACTACTACTGAGGATATGGTAAGAGGATGTTGTAGAGTCCTGGCTCTAGCCCTAAGGCTAAGCCTCTATCCGCATCATCCAAATAAATAAAGTCAACCTCAGTAGTGCCATGAGTTTCATTCGTCCATTCATCATTGTCAGATATTTCCTTTTCATTTTTCCATCCACATAAACTCATCAAGAATGTAACCATGCGAGGATAGTCATCTTGTGGAAAAGGAAAGCATTGGGCTATCGGGGATATTTCCTCTACGGAGTAGGGGTCAGTCATGGTCAATAGGCGAATTAGCCATTCTAATTCCTCAACATTTTCCTCTCTGGCTAGTACATCTATATGATCCCATTTAGTTTCAATTACAGGATAGCACATGTGAAATATCTGAGAAAGGTACAGATGATACCTCTCATCAAAGGTGGGAGTGGATGAAGTGTATGATGATCGTGCATCTGCCATATCTGCAAACACAGATATAGCATCAGTAGGTTTATGACAGGTCAATCTAGTTCTTGATTGGATACGAATTTTTCTCCTCTTTTTGTGCTCGTCTTTTTACTATTTTTTATTTTTCTATTCTTTGTTTGTTTTTTTTTAAATGTATGAAGCTATATATATACATCCCCTTAAATTTGGCAATTACATGGTTAGGGGAGAAGGTTAAGGAGGAAGCATTAGAATGTCGAGCGTGAGAACATGCTCCCCTTTTCCTTGGGTAGATTATATTATTTGCAATGATGTTGCAGCCTCTTGGAACCAATTTGTCCAGCGGGTCATAGGTTGTGATGTGGGCAGATAGCTTTTTATGACCCTTGTGGCCACATCCAATTGCAAAGATGGTAGTGTACGCTCCCATTGACGAATGGGGGAAATGGTTTCCGACGATACTATTACCAGGGGAGACGTAGACTCATCGATTTTTTGTTGGGTGTTGACAAGAGTAGGTGTAGAGCATGTAGAAACTTCTATATGAGTGTGTGCCTGGCATGAGGAGCTAGAAGCTTCATGTGGCTCCCCCCTTCCTGAGCTAGGTGGTAATGATCGATATCGTTTGGGAATCCAAACTAACTCTGGAAGAAGTGGTGCGGAGCACTCTGTTACCTTTCCCTTACCACGGTCTTAAATTGTCATTGGGGTGGCAACAATTGGTTTGCAAGGTTTTACAGGTGATGTAGAGGGATTCAGTTTATGTTTAGGGACCCAAATCTGGTCATTCCCCTCGTAGTACCCTTGGGCTACTAATAATTTTTTAGGGATCCATCGCGACGTTGCATTGCCCTTTCTCGGGTGGGTAGCAACTTTCCTTTTACGAGGCTTCTTGGTGGCTGAACGAGATTGAGCAGGGGAAGTAGCTGCTGTTAACGAAGCTTTTGGGACCCATTTGTATATACTCTTTGGCATAGCAAGCGGAACCTTAGAGACCACCTTGCCTGTTTCCACTCTTGGCGTTGAAGCGTTAGAAGGGTGGCAAACAATCAAAGATGGTTTTGTCACTGGACTTTGTGATTTTTCATTATCTAATATTTGAGTGGATGACTTAGGTGCGGGATTTTGAGCGGTCAGACCTAGTGTTGGTTCTTGCGTTGTGACTCGTCTAGTTTCCCAATCGATATTGCACTTGGTGGCCATCATCCATTTGCGCCCTAAGTTTACAGTCCCTTCCATATGGTACCCCGCAGGCATAACCAAAAAACTTTGAATTATGGTCCCCTTGTCATAGGCCACCGGAGTGTGCAGAATTCCTGAGACAGGGGTTTTCTTCTTGTTGATTCCTTGAACTTGGATAGCGCTCTTGGATAAAGGTGGTTTTCCAAGTTGACACCACACGCCATATGATAGCAAATTGTGTTGAGCTCCTGTATCCAATAATGCATTATACAGCACCTCCCCGTAAGGACTCTGTAACTCAATTGGGTATCTTAGAGGTGGGTCGGATTCCAGTGCATCCTCCTCTGCTTCCTCGAAAAATACTTGCGTAATTCCCAAGTTGGCTTCTCGTTGTCGCCTAGCACGCTGTTGACGTTCTTTGGCTTCGACTCTCGCTTGTATCTTTTTAAGCTCAGCTTGTTCTTTAGCTGCCTTCTTTTGATGGATTGCATGTAACTCCTCTTGGCTCAGGGGGTCATAGTATCTTTTGAATTTACTCCCATTAAGGAATCCAATGGTTTCAACTCCGTCGAGAGTTTCCACTCTGATGGTACCTTGCGGGGTAATTTCACATACTCTATACGGTCCCTTACCAGCATATTTGAGCTTCTTCTTTTCGTTACGCACTCCATACATCAGGACTTTATCCCCAACCTTGATGTCCTTGTCCTTCAGGTGGCGATCAAACCATTTTTTCCTTCTATCCTTCTCCACAAGGGCATTGTATACAGCCAATTGTCTTTCTTCGTTTAGCCGCTCAAGGATATATAGACGCTCTACTAAGGGATTACCATCCCAACCATCTTGAGTAGCAACACGAAGACTAGGAATGACAAATTCCCATGGCATGACTGCTTCTTGGCCATATACCATTTTGAATGGTGTGCAATTAATAGCCACTTTGTACGCAGTACGATAGGCCCATAAAGCTGTCGTAAGCTTTAGATCCCAATCCGTGCGATGAGCTTCAACAGTCTTTGTCAGAATAGAGATTAATGTCTTGTTTGTACTCTCGGCTTGGCCATTCGCTTGCAGATAATAAGGAGTAGATTTATGATGGGATATCATGAAATTTGTTATGAGCTCCTTAATCACGTCATTTATAAAATGCGTCCCATTATCGCTCACAAGTTCAAAAGGACAACCGAAGCGTGTGATTATATTTTCAAAGAGGAACTTGGCTGTTGTCCTTGCATCTGCCTTACGTGTCGCTTTCGCTTCAGCCCATTTGGTCATATAGTCAGTGGCCACAATAATATAGCAAGATTGTGTGTTTCGGGCCGCTGGGCTAATTGGACCTACAAAGTCTAAACCCCACTTTTCAAATGGTTGGTTTACTTTGATTGGATGTAGGGGCATCTGATCTTTTCGTTGGGGTTTCTTGTATCGTTGGCATTCATCGCAACCCTTCACAAAGAGTGATGCATCTTGGAACATAGTGGGCCACCAATACCCTAATTGTAAGATCTTTCGTGCAGTTAAGTCTCCTGAGAAGTGACCACCGGCTACGCCCATATGTGCCTCTTGCAAAATGTATAGATACTCATCCTCTCGGGCACAACACCTAAGAACGTCATCCTTTCCTCTTTTATAAAGAGTCCCGGCTATCAGGCAATAGGGTTCGCATTCTTTGATCAGCTTTCGAGCTAGATCTTTACGAAGCTCTTTGGGTGGAAAGCCATTAACCAAAAAGTTAACAATCTTCTCACTCCATTCAGGCATTGTCTCCACCATGAACAGGGAAGTGTCCGGTAAGTCATCATCAACCCCCGTAGGAGCCTCACCATTAGGTATGCGAGACAAATGATCAGCCATAACATGTTTTTTGCCAGGTCTCACAACAACAGTGAAATCAAACTCAAGAAGAATCAATAGCCATCGTGTGATTCTTCCTGTGGAGCATGGTTTGTTTACCAGATACAACAATGCTTGATGATCCACATAGAAAACAAACTTGGTGGCAAGGAGGTAATAACGAAATTTCCTTACTGCATATATCATTGCCAACCCTTCTCGCTCCGTAGTGGTGTAGTTCATCTCAGCATCGTTCAACTGGTGACTGGCAAAGCTAATGGGGTAGTCTAGCTTGTGTTCTCCAGGTTGAGTTAACACACACCCAATAGCAAAGTTTGATGCATCAATATGCACATGGAAGAGTAAATCCCAGTTAGGCATTCTCAAGATTAGAGCACTCGCCAAGGCCTTCTTTAATAGCTCATAGGCACGGTCACATTCTTCGGTCCAAATAAACTCAATGAGAAGCTTATACAATGGTCGAGCAATCTCGGCGAAGAAGAGAATAAACCTTCGATAATAACCAACATGGCCCATAAAGCGTTGGACTCCCTTGTAGCTGGTGGGCCTAGAATTGGCATTTGAAAGGATTCAATGAGATGCGATATAATCTACACCTTTCAAATATTTTTCGTAAACACATCAAGTGCTCATCCCAAGAGGAATGAACACAAAGATCATCTAAGAAAGCTTCACAGAAGTCCCTTAGATATTCCTTAAAGGCCGTGTTTATCAATCGTTGGAATGTTACAGGTGCATTGGTCAAGCCAAAAGCCATGACGCGAAAGGCAAACACTCCAAACTCCGTGATAAATGCTGTTTTAGCTTGGTCCTCGACTGCAATTGTGATCTGATTGTAACCCGAGTACCCATCTAAAAAGCTATATGCCTCTTTGCCTGCCACTCTTTCAAGCACATGTTCAGAATATGGCAAGGGGTAATGATCCCTTCTGGTGGCTGCATTAACCTTTTTGAGATCAACGCACACTCTGAGTTTCCCATTCTTCTTTGGTACGATGACTATCGGAGAAACCCATTCTGAGTGCTCAATAGGGTATATGAATCCACATTTTACAAGCTTTTCAATTTCCTCTTGTACAATCTTTGCGTACTTAGGATTCATTGGGTAGGGACGTTGCTGGACCGGTTTAGCAGTGCTAATCATTGGAATCGTGTGTTGCACCACCGGAGGGTGGAACACCCTTCATATCATGATATGTCCAAGCAAATATGTCCTTGAATTCTTTAAGAAGCTTCGTAAGTGCAGCTTCTTCCGCCTTGGTGAGGTCTTGAGTAATAAAAACTGGTTTAGACTCCTCACCCGGATCTGCTAAGTCTATCTCCTTAACTACCGCAGGGCCATCGTAGACACCGCTACTCCCATTGGTAGGCGTTCGTTGGGCTTTTGTGTAGACCACTTTACGTTCCCCTGTGGGGTAAATGATTTGAAATGCTCGGGTGCGGGGTGTAAGTCTACTGGTTCTTGTTGTGCCAGGCTTTTTTCTTTCAATTCCGCTTCCTTTTGTTACTGTGCCAACTCTTGGTTTTGCCGCCTTCTTGCAGTACGACTTAGTTTCGGCTTCTCTTTGATTTCTAATTGAGCGACGTCATGAGGTTGCGGAATACACCACATGACACTTTGGAGGTATTGTCCCCAATTATCCGCTAACTTCCGATGGATCTTTCCTTGTTTATTGTAGTGCGTACATTAGCTCGATAGCGTTGGCGCTTATGTCTTGTTTTCTTCTTACCAAGTTTTTGATTTTTGTTTCTATCAGGTTCGGACTCACTTGGTCGATCTTCACTTGTGTCCCCCTCACTTTCGGATGAACTGCAGGAGGTCACTGTCCTAGGCCTTGAGCACCTTGCTTCCACATTTGGGTGAATATTTGATTCATCCCCCCTATCAAGCTCAGAGTTAGTTTCTTCTTGAGATTCATACTCAAAGTTGCATTGGTCAGAGTCTTCGCTACTTTCAGTGTCAGTGGAGGTTGCCACTTTCTCGCCATCAGGAGTCAAGTGCATAACACCTATCATGTTTATTGGCACTAACGGTGACATATCTTGCCCCTCAGGTGTTACCCAACTTGTGCCTCTATTTCCCCATGTGTCTATGGTTGCCGCTAGGTGTACCCAGTCCACGTTATCCGACTCAGTCATACCCGGTAGGACATCCATATAAGGAGAATCTTTCCCATCATCAGTCTCTTTTTTGCATGTATAGCAATACCTTAATGGGGCGGAGTGAATAGTGGTATCCGATCGATTATCAATGATAACCTTACTTCCTAAAGGATGTGCACGACCATTCTCAAGATCAACTCAAATGACAGAGTCCTGGAATTGTAGGTAAACATGGTTTTTCGACCAATCATGCACCATTTGTGCTTCCCTCATGAAAGGACGTCCTAAGATCATTTGATATGACATAGGATGCTTGGAGAAATCCATTACAATGACGGTATGTCGTACCTTGTATCCTAGAACCTTGATCTTAAGGTCCCTTAACATTCCAATAGGTTTAGCAATAGTTCCGTTTGCCATCTTAACCACTATGTTTGTGACTTCGAGGTGAGGTCTCCCCATAGATTCCCAACAGTTTTTAGTCACAATGCTCACTCCAGCACCACCATCAAGGATTCCCTTTAGAGTTAATCCCTTGGTAGTAATGGGGAGGGTTGCATTAGATTCATCACCTTCACTGAGTACTGTCCCAACTTGTTCACAGGTATTTCAACGACCGAGTCTTCATCTAGGTTGGGTTGTAGATCCCAATGTTCCCTTTCATCTTGAGGCGTGTCGGGTCTATCCATATTTGCAAATTGTGGTAGCCCCGCCTTTAGTTCTCCATTGAGAAATGCCCGAAGAGCTAAGAATAGCTCAGGATCTCCGTATAATTTGGATATGATCGTGGTTCTGATTTCAGAGGACATGAAATCCATTAGCTTAGACACATTCAACGGTACTTTTCGAGACATCGCCCATTGACTAGGGACTGGTGAAGATGGAATCACTTCCTCTTCGATGGGGTCAGGCATTCCCTCACTAAACATTCTTTCAAGCAAAAAGGGTGTTTTCCCACTTCCTGATGTCCTGTCCTCACTTTCTTCCCAAATGATATTGGGTATAGCTAACGGTTTATGGTTCCTGTGAGGCTGAACTTGCGTAGGAAACACTGTGTCTGGAATGTTGATTTTTCTAGGGTTTGGCTCCAGTTCTCTTTGTGTTTCTTCCACCAAACCCCTTAAGTGTTGCACTTGTTCAATCTCCTCAACTGGGTTTGGGTAAGTTCCAATCTTTTTCTTGAGGGTTTTTGGCCCACGTGGCTTGTCTTGGGGAGTCTCAATCAGTTTGGGTGGTCGAGAGGGCATTAACTGACTTGGTTGTGGGACCGAGGAAGTTTCCTTCTGTTTCCCCTTATTTATGTACTCGCTTGATTCTCCTTCATTGAGCTCCCGAGTGGGTTCCTCCCTTAAGGTAGTGTCTTTGGTCCCCATGGTTTCTATTGAATCAAAATCATCTTCAGGATCATTCATATACACGGGGTCGTCTCCTGTCCCTATGTTAGTCTTTGAACTAGGCTTGGAGCTCGTGGCATTAAGCGATCTCTTCCGCCGTGTTTTCTTTTTCTTTGCGTGAGCGATTGATGCAGTATCCCTCTCTTCAAGAATGTAGTTTTGATTTTGAAGCATTGACCGTGTAACTACATTCGCGGGTACAACGGGTGTGGTTCCTCGTGCTTGGTTGGTGACCTCAACCAAATTCAATGGCGTAATCTTGGGTGCATTAGGATTATGTGGACATTGAGCGATCAAATGATCTATGCCACAACGATTACATGTAAGTACCGGCATTCCTGATGTGCTCCCTTTATTTGGTTGCATTTGAGTAGCGATCTTCTGTAGCCTATTAGGGCACTCCGCTACACGATGCGGTCCACCACAATCGTAGCATTGAAGAGGTGGTCTCCTCGCCAAGGTATTAAGGTTTTGCCCTCTTGTGGCAAGAGCAGCTGCTTGATATACAGGCTTGACTTGCCCGAAATGATCCTCCATGTAGTACTGGGGAATCATTTCAAACGTATCAATCCCATATGGAGCAGTGGGGTCTATCTCCTCTTCATAATCCCCACACGCACTATGTGACTCACAACCCATCTGGTTTATTGGGGTAATCCTTGGATGTGGAGGTTGTGGTCCTAGCACTGGCGGTGGTAACGGCACAGACTGGACTACATTCAGATTCCTTGGAACTATATGCTGTGACGATTGCTCGACAGGTTGTGCAGGCATCAGCGCGGGTACTTGAGGTGTGTTTGACCAGGCTAGTGGTGCCTGATTTGCCAACATTCGCTTAAGTACTAGGCAACATTCGCTTAAGTACTAGGCAATCTTTAGATTGATGGCCATACTTACCACATGCATTGCAATTTCCATTGAATTTGACTCTGAATGTGGGACATTCACTCGTGCTATGTGGTCCTAAGCACACCGAACACCATTGTTGCTCTCTCCTTGGGTACATATGGCTATTCTGAGGAGCTCGATTACCCCTAAAGTATTCTTGGAGAGCCTTAGTAAGGTCGGTCACACAGACATTTCG